>NC_142619.1:53276280-53590579 GCF_059453375.1 Lepisosteus platostomus
TTCCTCATTGTAATAAATTCCATTTAATTGGACAAACTAATAAATATTTTGGCACTGTCTGTATCTGACTTAATTCTTTTACACTTGAACATATTTGCTAAAGCTAGTTTTCAGCAATAAATGCTGCATAAATGCTGTACATCCCCCTCGGACCACACCTACACCATCACCATCTACCTCTTTATGATTTCTTATCTATTGCACATCTCCAGTCATTGTTTACACATCTGTATTGTTTAAACTGTCTACATGTTTACTTGCACATTGTCTATTGTTTGTTTGTACATTGTCTTGATGCACTGTTTGCACTTTGTTTTGTTTTTTACACTTGTTTTACAATCGAGAGACTTTCTGTAAGTAAGAATTCCATTGTACCAGTACCGGTTACAATGGCAATAAAGTTCAAGTTCAAGTTCAAGTTCATCAAACTGCCACCCTTCTTTTTTATACAGTCAATGAGCTGCTTAGACTGTATTGCTGATATAATCAAGAATACATACCGATTGAAAGTGAACAAACACGTCTTCTTGTATTTCATTAAACCTAGTGGAATTCTATTTTAATACTCAAGAATATAGCCTTAAGAATTTAGTAAAGGTTTAATAATGCTCATGTGTTTTTACGGAGAAAGACATCATATATCAAATGTTTTTAATCAACAACTATAAATATCTATATACTGTATATTTTAAATTGAATAAAGGCTGTTTTTCTCTTTCTAATCATACAATCACAGTAATGAATTCTGAATTGGACTGAGAATTAGCCAGATAAAAACCTTCACAAAATGTTCATAATTAGAACAAAATGCATGCAAAATGTTTTGAATACTTCTAATAAGTATAGAACAAACCACTGAGCATTACGCCTACTTCAAAGTGTGTGAGTCAGATCTGGGATAAGGCTCTTGGGCTATGATTCATTTTGTACACAATCCACTGCCACATTCTTAACTGCAAGAAGAGGGAATTCAGATTATACAATTATATTTTATCTAGCCACTTATTCTGCCAATAAAACATGTTATGACTGAAGAATACGAATGTCAGTCGTGTGCCAGGTGATATGTCTGTATTCAAGATCAAGGTCACACCTGCATATTTTGCTGAGGTAATCAGATTAATTAGTGGACACCATAAACTAGTGATTATGACTCTTAACCCATGACCAGACTTCTCATGTGTCCAAATTCTCACTGAGGACACTGCTGTAGTATCTTTCAGTTAGAAACTTCACCCCTATTAAACCAGTCAGAAACAGCTGTGTAAATGTACAGTATACTGGCATCTTCATGAGGGCTTTATCTGTGAAGAACAAGTGCCCTATCTAGTTTTGCAGTTGCAAAATGCGATGACTTCAGACCTATTAAACCTGTGACGAACCCTAACCTTATTTCAAAGAAAATCTGTGGTCTGAAATTCACAAGGAAATATTAATTCTGTCAACATTTTGTCAGGCCATATTTTAAACCAAAATGAAAAGAAGTTACAGTACATACACGGGGCATGTAAACATATTTAAAAAGAATACAAAACCAAGCCGGGCAAAATCAACCAAATTTGAAGCTTGTATGTGATAGACAACCCAGTGAGATTTTACAGAGGATTTGACTCTTCTAATTGCTATGAGTAAGGTTAAGCCTTCACAGGAACATCTCGACACAGTTTTAATTCTGTTACACCAGAAGGGAGGTAGGTGTCAAGATAAAATTAGACTTTCCAAGAAAGAAAATAGAATATTCTGTTGCATTTAAACCTACACATATCTAAAGTTATTCAGGATATCATCACGCCATCTGCTGTACCTTTCCCCTTTGTGTACATTGATAGATTTTATATTCAAGGAAAATGTACAATGACCCTTGTGTACATAATACCATTATTATAACATAATGATCTAGGAGTATCCTAGCACCACTAGTTAAGGAAAACCAAGCCTTGCTTGAAAATAAACTTACCGAGTAGCCATCTGAATACTGGAAATTAGTTCTTGTACTTTCATCTGCTGTAGGGCTCAGTGGCTTTGGATCAGACATCGATCGTTGCATCATCTTCATTGTTCTTGGACTAGGGGGAGGTTGTTTAGATGTTTCTGTACTCGACATTTTTTGAGGACTTACATCACCAATGGGTTTCTCATAGGGAACAAATTCCAATGATTTACTGGGGGACAAGGGGGAGATGGGAGAGTAGAGAACCTTGGGAGATTTGGGAGGGGATGGAGCAACCTGAAGAGAGGAATCTGCTTTCAAATGGGTGGAATACCCTATCTCCAAGGGAGTTGGACGCTTCTTATCTTTTTGAGGAGATGTCAGATATTGGCCAGCCTGTTTATCTGAGTCTGTTTCTGTCTGGCAGCTTAAACTTCCTCCTTTATAGGTTTTCTCTGGTGCAGAAATATGCTTAATGATTTCTACCTTGGCATCCATGTGAGCCTTAACTGAAGGCCTCTTGATAGTTCCTACAGGCTCTGTCTGAACTGATATCTCAGCTACAGTCTGGATTGCAATGCTGGACACTTTAGAAAGCGGTTTAGCCTTGCCAGTCTCAGAGCTGCCTTCAGAGTACTTGCTTGAACGGGATCTGCGCCTTGTCCTCGTGGGGATATCCCACTCATCTTGATCCTCATCGTCTGTCTGAACACTGGTGTCTACACTCTTCTTATTTCTCTTTCTCCTCCCTGTGTAAGATCTGTCCACACCATCCTCATCATCGGTTTGTACTCCACTGTCTACAATTTTCTTAAATGATCTGCTCTCATCGGACAGTTCTGTGCCATGCTCATCATATTCTCTATGAGACCTTGGTATTCTTTTCTTAAGCTGCTGCTCCTCTTGAATATCAGCATCTTTTAACGGCATTTCAGAAACAGACCCGGGCAAGCTAGGGATAAACTGAGCAATCCCTTCTGTGGGCACCGTGTACCAGGTTGGGTTTTGCTGAAGCTCCATGCCTGTCACAGCCGAAGATGTTGAAGTTTCATCCTTTACGGGCCAATACTGACCCGTTTCTCCACCTGTATATTGTGAATCCAGCAGTGCCTGTTCTGAAGTTGTCTGTGGGGAAACGCTTCCAGATGGGTCATAGCTATATTGGTAGATCTGCCGAATTTTCTGTTCTTCCAGTTGCTGCTGGAGTTGATGCTGCAGCTGCTGAATCTGTTCCAGCTGCAGCTGTTGCTGAGCAAAGGTTTCCTGCTGCATCATCAAATGCGCCTGCCGCTCTTCCTCCTGCTGGAAGAGCAGGTGGTGCTTCATGGTCTGAAGCTCCTCTAATTCCTTTTGGACTATAAGCTTCTCCTGTTCACGGAACCTCTGGATCTCCTGCCGTTCCCACTCCAGTTCCTCCGCAAGGCGCAGCTGCTTCAACTTCTCGAGTTCCAGGAGCTCACGCTCCATTTGAAATTGCTGTTGCTTCGCGTCATCTGCAGCCGAGGTGATTGGAGAGGCCAAGGCTTCCAAAGACGATGCTATCGCTTCTAGTGATGCATCAGTGTAGGAGTCGGTAGCTGTCGTGATTGCAAGAGCCACGTCACTCTCTGCCACAGGAAGCCCCTCCTTTGTTGCACTCAGTGCATTTGTTTCCAGATTAATAATGCCTTCGCCCTCAGCAGCTGTGGTTGTTAAGAAACTATACGACCTTGGAAGTGGCTGGTTCTGAAGAGTTGAAAGGGATGGCATGGTGTCACTTGTATGCATTCCTGACAAATCTTTGTATGTTGTACTAAATATTGATCCCGGCTGAGTAGTGATGGCAAATGTGGTTGGAACTGGAGCTGCTACAGAAGAATATACAACCCCATTCGAAGATCTTAAGACACTATTCACACCATAGTGTGTACCAGCTGTGGGAGTGATTCTGGCTTGAGAATATTGTGGAATAGTCATCCCAGTTCCTGACATTGCTTGTCTTGTCTCTGCATACTGTCCTGCACTCTTGCTTGAATAGTCCATAACTTCACCTGTAATCATACGTTCATAAACATATCTCAGTCCTTTATAAACAACGGATTTTTTACAAGTGTCTTTGAAAGCCATGCCATCCACATAGGGAAAACCAAAAGAGCATGCATGCACAATCTTCAGCGTGACCGAATTAGCAAGATGCGAAGCAAAAACATTGCGGAATAACATGCAGGCACATGCAAGCACCTGTGTGCAAACGAAAAAAGAAAGAAAAAAGAAAAAGGGACATAAAAAATTATATAAATAACAAAGCATATTTTTTATACGTCAAAAAATTGAAATGACCAAAAAAGAAAAAATTAAATGGGTATGACATGAGGAAATCCGTGATATTCATATTTTAATGAAAGATCGGTTGCTTTGTCATACTGACCTGAAGACAGTCTTCCAGATGTGAGGTCTACCGCACCCTCTGCCACTCCAGCTCGATAGTCAAAACTATTCTTGCTTTTATATAGAAACAACCCAGCCTCAGCTAAGTTAGTGTCAGACATGGAGGGTTTCATACTGCCAAAACTGCGTATGCCATAGGGTCCAGAACGATCATACTGGTAGTGATCATCTCTGTAGCCGAAACGGTCTTCGGGCAGAGTGGTTGCTGGCTGTTGTGATGTACAGCTTCTTCCGAAAGGAAGCTTGTAAACAACGTCACAACAAACAGCCCTTCTTCCCGCAGTAAGATCCACAGGCTTCTCCTCATCTTCTATTACAGCTGTAACCACCTGTGAAGTGGATTCATCGACAGTAACCATAGTTCGAACAGGCTTCGCTGTGCTTAGGTCCACTGCACCAACCTGTACAGAGTCCAAGTTTGTGGAGACATCGATGGAGCCATTAGTTATGCTTGCTGGAGAAATAGTGACAGGTTTTGATGTTCCAGTGCTTGTTGATGTTCCAAATGAGAGATTTATAGGAACCTCTGAACTGGTAGTTGATGTGGCCTGACTATCTAAAGGTCTGTAAGTTATCTGGGCTACTGGTTCAAAAGATTTGGATGTTGTCAGTTGCAAAGGCATTGACATACCATAACCAAGGTCCAAAGGTCTTTCACCTGCAGTGCTGTATGTTATAGTAGCAGTGCAGGTGACAATTGTTATGCTTTCAGTCACAACTGCAAGAGTGGACGCTGGTGTCGATCCTGTACTCAAATTGACAACAGTTGGCTGAACAGCACTAATCTGTCGCCCGCTACTATCGCTTGAGAAAGACTGGCGTCTGGAATCTGAAGTTGATAAATCCATCCCTTTGTCAGTCATTTCCACATCAAGCTTTGTTAAAGTACGAAGGTCGATGACATCTCCAGAAAGTTGCATCTTTCCATTTTCCTTATGCTTTGGTTTGGTTGTTTCTGGAGGAATGGTAATGGCAACACTTGCGGCTTTTGTGGTAGGTATTCTTTCACGGACAACAGACACCGTAGTCCTTTGAACTTCTGTGGTGACAACTTGTGCAACCACCTTAGACAAAGACACAGGAGGTTGTGCTGAGGTTGAAATTGATGAATAAACATGACTCATGCTTGAAATGTATTTATCGGGCCCAAGTATTTCTTGGCTTTCTATCGACTTTGTATACTGAGCAAATGGCATAGACAATGATGTGGTCGTTTGCGTCTGCTGTTTAGCTGGAGAACCTAATGCCTGAATGATGGGAGCTTGAGTTGTAATGGACTCTGTAGGAGTGCTAGGTTCTGATGGCAAAGTGATCACCACGTATGTTTCATGAAGAGAGTTTGTATACCTTGGAGAGGACTTATTTGAGTAAGGTGACATAGGGGATGTAGGTGATGCCAATTTGCACTCAGCTGGGAAACTCAAATTTAACGTCATTGCCGTGGTGCTTGGTGGACCTACAGGTCTTGCTTGAGTAACTCCGGGGCCTTGAGTTGTTAAAGGAGGTTGGGAAACAACTGGTTTTGGGGCAATGGGAGGCTTAACACCATCCACTGTTTTGTGACTGAACATCAAACCTGCTGGAATGGATGCGGGCTTTGGTGGTACAGGAGGAGGTCCAGGTATTTTAGAAGCATTGACCACTGTGTTCTTTAATGATGTACTTGGGCCTGTGGTTGTTATAGTGGTTTGCGCAATGGTAATTGCTGATGACACTGGTACGGGTGCAACAGATGACATGACTGCAGGAGAGGAAACTGAAGGTTTCTTTTTGGGGTAAACAGATGGCTTAGGCAGAGTGGGAGGAGGCAAAGGTGGGGGAGGAGGGGGAGGGGGAGGAGGTGGCATCATAACTGGCAAATCTGCAGACTCCTGAGATGGGGTTTTGAAAAGGGAGAAGGCCTTGGAGGTAACAGGTGTGGCAGATGTTGCTGGTGGGAATTTGGAGAGAGTGGTAGGGATAGCAGTAGAAAAGGTTGTAGATACAACAGGAGTATACATGGGTACAGTGGATAAGGGTGACACACTCACAGCAACAGACGATGCAGAACTAGAAAATGAACTAGGCAAGGAAGAAGGGAGTGAGGGAGTTTTACTAGCAGATTCAAAAACAACCCGAGTGGCAGTAACCAAGGCTGAGCTTGTTACTGCTTCTTTCTGCTTCACATGCTCAGTAACCTCCTGACTCCTCACAGTCTCCTGTGGTTTGCTTACAGATACTTCTCTCATCATGGGAGTAACATCTGTGGAACTATCCAAGCTAGGCATAGAAATAACAACATGCCCCTGAGCAGACTGCACTTCTGTGGGAATAATGGAAGGGACAGCCTCCACACTGGAAACGCTAGTTGAACTTGAACATGGAATATCTTTCGAAGAACTCAGTCTGGTTTCTTGAATAGGGGCAGCACCGGCTGATGTTACAACAGATGAAGGCTTTGACATAGATGATATGTCAACTATCACAGAGTGCGTGGAATCAGAAGTTGTGGTCACCACAGTAGTAATATGGGGGGAACGTTTTGCAGCTCTCATTTCTGTTGTTGTCTGGTATTCTGAAGTTGCTTCTTGTGGGAGTGTTGGGGCAGCAGGCATTACAGATGTTGAAACTGCAGTAGTTTTAGTAAGAGGGATTTCACACACAACTGAGGTGGGGCCTGTCAATATAATGGGAACTGTAGGTGTGGATGAAGATGTAGTACATGTAACTGGTACTTGTTGCCTTATGTCTGCAGTCTGATCAACAGGAGGAACACCTGAAGGTTTAGCCTTTTGGAGCCCTTGATCTTCTTCAGTACTTATTAACTCTTCTTCAAAATCTTCTTCCAGTGTAAAGTGCTGAGTAATCTTGACATCAGGAATGGGGTACATTGTGCTGCTTACTGAAGTTTCTGTAGTAGCTGTGTTTTCACTTCTAGTATGGGTTGACACAAAAGGTTGTTTACAAGTCGTTCCAGTGAAATCTTCAATTGGAATCAAGGTCAGCTCAGGTGAGTCATGCAATTCAGGGGTCATTTGTGTGGGGCTTGTTCCAGGTGTCAGAATCGTTCTTTGCCGCTTCATAAGTTCTTCATATGCCTCATCAGCATCTAACAATTTTTTCTCATCTTTTGATAAGTCTACTGTATCACTAATGGAGACAGACACATAACTTTCCTCGCTAACATGAGATGGTAAAATAGTGTCTTGTTCAGATGTTTGACTTGATGGCTGTGAATAACAAAGTTCATTTTCTTTCAGGAATTTCTTTTTCTGCATCATTTCTTCATAAACCTCGTCAGGGGATCTCAGTTTCTTTTCAGGTCCTAGTACTAAGTTTTTACTCGTTTCTTCTTGTTGCACCAAATAGGTGTTGGGTACTGTTTCACCATATGTGTCTTCTACTAACGACTCATAAATATAATCTTCAATTAACATACCCCCATACAGTGGCTCCTTCTCAGACATTTCCTCCGTTTCATTCCGACTTTGAAGCATTTTAGCCTTTTTCATCATTTCTTCATAAACTTCATCAGCACTTTTTAGGGATCTATCAGTCATATCTTTGGTTATAGAAACATGTTGTTCATCAGTAGGGGAATATAGTGACACACATGTTGGCAGCTTGTATACTTTCTGAACTGCTAGGATTTTCTCTGGATTGATTTCAAACCCTTCAGGTTCAGACTCGATGCTTGGGGAATATTCAGAACAAGACGATTTATGGAGTTCTTCCATTTCCGCTGCTTGCCTTAATTCCTCTGTAGGGGAGGCATCTTCTATTGGAGAAAGGTTGCTTGGAGGGGTCTTGGGACGTTCACGTCTCCTCTGAGCTCTGAGCTCCTCCTTATCTTTCTTCGATTTCTTGCTGGAGCTCTTCCTCTGCTGCTGTTCCAGCTCCCGTTGTTTTTCCTGCTCCCTCAGAAGTTCCTCTTCCTCACGCATCTCCTCTTCTTCAGAAGAGTCCTCGATAGTTGGGAGGACTTGGCCGTGTGCTCTGTGCCTTGCCTTTCTCTGTTGTTTGCTCTCTCCGCTCATTTTCTTATGGCTTGGACTGCTGTCACTGTCTTCATCAAGAGAAGACACAGATGTAGGCGATGTGCCAGGTGTAAAACTGGATGCATGCAGGCTGGAGGAACCTTCACCTCTAGACCTGTCCTCTGGAGAATCAGTTAAGCTCTCCATTTCTAACTCTGGTTCCTCCTCATAATTCTGTTTGTCAGATCCTTCTTTATATGGGGTAGCAGTGGTACTGTTCAGTTCAATTGTTTTGAAACGTCGGAGACCTCCTCCACTTGAAAGGGAGAGCTCCTCACTCTCTTGACTTTTGGTTTCTCTTAGCTTGGACTCAGGAGTCTCGTCATACCCTTTTTCCTCCTTTTCGTGCCATGAATGCCTTCTTCCTGGGTCATCCTCATGGCTGGCGCTGCTTTTTTTGGTAAGTCGTTTGGCTTTTCCTGATATACTTTTCCCTTTTCCCCTTCGTTCTTCTTGTTCCTTTTTCTGCTCTGCACTCAGCTCCTTGATTTGAGTTCGTATGTAATCATCGTCGTCAGAAGCGGAGGCATCCTCGTCTGCACTCATTTCTATAATCTGTTTCCGAATAAAATCTTCTTCATCGGCTGAGCCTTGGCTGTCTTCCTGTTTGTAGTCATCACTACTTGATGATCCCATACTAAGCCTTCTTTTTCTTTGCAGAAGAGGAGACGGTTCACTTTCACTGCTGTCTTCGAGAGAGTCATAACGTTGCCTCCTTACTGAGCCTCCTTCCTTGGACTCCTGAGTTTTTTTGCTGTCTTTTCTAAGGGGTGCATCACCCATGGTATCCTCTTCAAGAGTTTCCTCATCTTCCTCTTGGATGTCTGCAAGGTCCTCTTCATCTGAGCTATATGATTCAGGTGTTATTGGTAACGTTCTAGTTCTATGCTGATTCCTTTCCTCATCACCATAAAGGTTGTAGTGATCTTTCAATTGGCCTGCCTTCTCAATTGTGCTTGCCTGGGCTTCCAAAATTGAAAGCACGGTGCTCTCTAACTTTGCCAAATCTGAAGGACTTGTAGGGCTGCTTTCTTGTGCAACCTTATCCTTTCGCGTAGGCTCTTTCAGCAGTTCTTTTTCCTCACCTGGTGCAAGATTAGGAATTTCACCTAACGAACTTGAGATGCCATCTGAAGAATAGCCCGTATCACTCAAGCCTTGAGGACTCTTCTGCTGTGAAGAACCAGATGTGTCAGACCTGTCCTCTTCTTTTTCCTGTAAAATTCAAGACTCCATTCAGTCACCAACACTTTCTAAGCATTGATAAGTCATTACAATGTGATAAAATAAAAATGATTGCTAAAACGATTGTATATTTTAGAGACTTATGTAGCTCTTACTTTAAATCCTAAAACGGATAATTTCCACTTCCAGTTACAGTACATGCCAGATTTTAATGTTATCTACATTCTTTACAAATGTGTCTCAAGCACCTTCATGCATTCACAGACTTTATGTAGCCACAAAAACACAAATAATATATCGCAATGAAAACTGCACAATTTGTACATAAACGCTTTGTGGCATTACGCGGGGACGTGTCCAGTGTGGAGGCGGAGCCCTGGTAGAAGGGCGATGCCTCGCCTTTGTAGTCCCAGCTGCCTGGGCTCCCAGCTGATGAGCCCCGGCTGGGCAGGTCCTATAAAGACAAACTGGTCACCCCCTGATGGGACGAGCAGGGTCATCCCCGGAAGGGTGGAGTTTTCACCGACAGTCCCGGAGGGGGATTGTACCCTAAGGTTTTCTTTTTCTGTTCATTTCTCTTTGTGCCTGTCCCATCACGCACTTTCACTGGGGCAGGCATACACACACATTATTGTTCCGCACTCATATCTTGTTTTGTTTTTGCCTCACACACCCTGCTCACTAGACTGAACCCCGCTAAATAGGGTCAGTCCAGCCTGGTTATCGCTGAGCTTGTGGCTCTTTTTTTGCCCAGGCTGGCCCCCATGAAATAGGGTAAGCCCAGCCTGGAGGTAACACAGCACAGCGGTACTCATTCGTTTTGCTTTTTTGTTGCTTTCTTCCACTCTTTTTGTATTATTTTGGGTCCCTGCTAACCTTATATCGGTGCTTCTGTTCCCTCACCTGGGGCCTTGACTTTTTACTGGTGCTAGCCACGGCGCCTCCCTCTATACAGTACACTGTCACAGCATGGTTTATAATATAACACCCAAATAATTTAAAACAATGATAGCCAAACACTGTGAAGTGGTACTTACAGTTATCCAAATAGAAAACATTATTATCTATATCATGAAACCTCTACATGTCTCAAACAATTACCGATCTCCAATAGGTGCTATGGCTGCTATCTTAAGCTGTAGGCAAAGGCTGGGAGTTTTAAATGTTAGGCATGCCAAATTATGCTCCCATCATCAGCACAGTGGGCTTATAGCTGGTGATTCGTTATTCTTCTTAATTATTCTAAATGAAAAAGTATCATGTTTTTAATTCATGCTTCCTTCCTTTCCAGCATGTGTTTTAGCTTTCGTGTACAACTAGGGAAGTCATTGCCTTTTCTTTGATGCTGGGATAAAGCATAGCCGCATGGATTTTATTGATCTTACTGATGATCTAAAACCAGTTCTGAAAAGTTTGTGATATTACTCTGACTGTACTGTTATTTAATGTGGTTAATATTTGGACATCATATTAAAGAACTATTTAGGTTGTGAAAATTAATATTCAGAGATGTTAAAATTTGTCTTGTCTGTCCAAGCCTTGTTTTGCTGTTGTTCCCTGATATTTAGGGAAAAATATCATTGTTATGTACTTAGAGTTTATTTTTAGGATAATCTAAAACTGTTAATTAATACAGATAAACACAGAACCCTTCAATGACACTAGTGGAATGTCTCAGTAGTTAAGTCAATGTTAAAATAATAATAAATGTTTAAAATAAATGTTTTCGTTTTACAGTACAGTATCACATTATAATTCTAATGTATTACTTACATGTACAATCCAACAGTGTTATATTTTTGTTTCAACTTATATTATCTGCCTTCTTCCCAGAATAACTGTGAAGGCTCTGATTATTCTTTTTTTTTTACACACTAGACAGTATTGTAAAGTGTTACAGCTAAAACATTTTCTTAGTTTCTGTTCTGGAAATAAAAATCTGACTGTCTTTGGGAATGGAACTGCACCATTATTCTGGCCCAAGTGACCAAACACTTACAGGCTTCTCCTTCACAGTTTCCACTTGAGTGGGCTTTCTTAACGGTTGTGCTCCAGCTCCAACTTCTCCCATTTCTTTTTTCTCTTGAGGTTTAGACAAAGGTTTATCTTCAAGGGCTTTAGCGGAACTTACTTCGACCTTCTTACTAGCGTCCAGAGATAGAAAGCTTTCTTCCGCTTTCTGAATCAGCTGCCCAGAAATACCCGTTATCTTCGTAATTGTGTCTGATTTAGGAGAAGGGTCTGCTTTAGCCGCCTTGGGTTTGGAAGCTTGATGTTTCACTTTTTCATCTTCCTTTTTTAATGCTTGCACACCATTTCCTGGCTTCTGGAGTGGAACTTTGTCCATGGAAGGCTTCCTTGTCAGTTGCTTAGTGGAAACTGTGTCTTGCTTGCCTACCACAGGATCACTAGTTAGTCCTGCTTCTTGCGGGTCTTTTTGCTGGTCTTCAGCAAGTTTAGGCATGGGTGGCTCAAATGGCTGAGATGTGCTCTTCTGTAGTGATGGCTGCTTTCCAGGAGGTGGCTGAGTTTTGGGTGTGGGAGACGGCTGAGCTGGTTTCACTGACACAGGCACTGGAGAGGGCATTTTTCCCATGTCTCCAAGCTGGCCAGCTAGAGCCCTTTGTGTCTGACAGTTCAAGCAAAGCCATTCTTTCTATAAAGAAATACAGGGGAAAAAGCAAAACAATTACTACTTTTTAAAGAAACATTGTAGATTTATGGGGTAAATAACAGCTTTCATAGGATGGCATACAGAGAATTAATTATACTTTACAGAGATTTCTAATCTTCCCTTCAAAAGTGGCATATGCAATATACTCATACTTTAGTTACATTTTCTGAGATTTTTGCTTTCTGTTCAAACGTCACAAAACTATACTGTACATTGCACAGCAGGCTGTAAAGGCCTTCTTATATCAGCGACTTTAATAATTTATTGATTGCTCTGCCAGTCAAAAATAAGAGCACTATTGTCAGTATAAAAT
The DNA here is from genome assembly GCF_059453375.1 of Lepisosteus platostomus. Lineage (NCBI taxonomy): Eukaryota > Metazoa > Chordata > Actinopteri > Semionotiformes > Lepisosteidae > Lepisosteus > Lepisosteus platostomus. The sequence goes on from NC_142619.1 coordinate 53,288,826, forward strand.
CTAAGGATGTAATAAAATATTTTAATATTTCTGCAAAATCAATAGACAACTGAATGGTAACGTACTCTGCGTTCTTACTTAACCAGAGTAGATGAACAATTGCCTATTGCTTTTAACACTGAACCTGTTATAGCTATTTTAAACCGCTTTTCAGCACATTCCCTTCCAAACAATACAAAAACAAACATACTCACTTACACATATGCAGCACAATAGTTTTGCTATTTTGAGAGATGGCTTTCCATACCCTACCTGTTTTTTGCTCTTGTTTTTGACTGGTAGGGGAATCAATATTAATTGAAATAAGGTTAATGTCATACTTGCTTAGCAATCCCCTTTAACATTTCAATACAAGTCATGATATTATCCTCATTTTTAAATGTGAAAATATTTGTACAGCTTCTCATTTCCTTAAAAAAAGAAAAAAATCCATTATGATTACAAGAATATTCAAGATGTACGATTTTGTTTCTGTCCTTCACAGAGAAATGGTGATAATTCCCCAGTTAGTCAGGGTAAAATGCAGCAGCCTATGTAATGACCATATTTTTCTTTTGACATGTGACAACCATGTAATCATGTACCTTCAGCTGTTGCCAAGGAAATATAATTCCCATAGTTCTAAGTAGCGGCCTCTGTATCACTTGAGAAAGACTAATTTGCATTTAAACCTTCCTGCAACAAATACAGGTACAGGTCCTGGTACAGGATAATTGTTTTGTTATAATTTAATGATCTTTAGTTTATCTCTTTATCTTCCTCTTCCTCTATGCACAGCAGTCCAATTACAAAGTTACATAACATGTTTAAAATAAATGGATGTCAACATGGTTAACATCCAGATTTTTAACTATATCAGATTTTGTACTTTTCAAGAGGTATTTTTATCTAACCTAATAGGGAACACATTCCTTTCCATTTAGTATCAAGAAGCAATTTAGGATTTGTACTTGAAAAGTATTGTGTATATAAACAAAAGTTTAATTTTACCTTAGATATATCACTTGAACACAATGTAATATTCATATTTTATTAGCAATTTCTTGAACTTTGTTGCACTAAAAAGTACAATACCTGCAAAGGTATGATTGTTAGTGCATTGTTACGAGTTTTTTATTTTTAAATTATTCACAGCAAGAAAAAACTACTATTCACAACAGCATGATTAGAAACAATTACCTGTGACTTTGGAAATAATAATGTAATGTTGCTTTATTAGCGCTATACAGTTTTTTGCACTAGGAATTCATCTTTTCACATACCCCAGCTTCCTCTCCATGAGACACACAGATAGGGAGAGAGCCTGGGGTCAGAGCACAGGGTCAGCCATTGTACAGCACCCCTGGAGCAGCTAGGGTTAAGGGACTTGCTCAGGGGCCCAACGGAGAAGGATTCCTCTGCCGGCTGCGGGATTTGAACTGGCAACCTTCCAGTCACAGGCACAGATCCTGAGCCACAGAGCCACCGCTCCACCCCAACACAAAACTATTTTAGGATAGATTGGGTTGTAACACAAATACTCTCAATTGAAATAAAGAAAATGAAAACTTTAGTGAAAATAAAACAAGGACTCCTTAACACAGTTAGGCTGACGATGTAAAATGACATTGTGATTCACAGTCCACAGCCTACAAAGACTTCTTTTCTTATATTAAGGATTACAAAAGCACGCATTTCACCCACAGGGAGTGATAGTGCCACATTCATCATTCCAGATACCCACAAAAAAAAGAAGCAACTGCATTCTGGCAATGGATGAGACTGTGTGTGGGAAGATATAGATTTCGAGTTAAAATAACCACCTTAAGAATTGTGCCATTTCATTTGCAAATCACCATCTCCCAAAACAACCATAATGTGGATAAGCGGAGGATTTAAACTTGTTGTGGGTGTTATGAAACTACAGTATCTGAAATGACTTTACTCATGATTCATGAGTACACAGAGGGTACAAGGTTTGTAATGCAGTAAGCAATCAAATCATCCAGAAAGCATTCATGAAATAATGCATGAAAAGTTAATTAAGAAACATCAGTGATATTACTGTCTGGGCAGTGTCTTTAGTCCATTAAGATTTTTAAGGGTATGAAATTTAGACAACGTTAACGCAGGATGCAGTAATGCTCAGTATCCAATATTTACTTCTCTGCCCTGAAGGAAGCTGCAATAATTATTTTAGTTGAAGTGGACATAAAAGACCCTTGTGTAGAAAAACATTGTAATACCGCACAGCTGGCTTTTCTGAATGTGACCTCAATTCACAGTATTTACACACGTCTAATGAATAAAGAAGAATTTAGTGTTAAATTTATTTTTTGGCATTAGAGAGAATGTATTATTAGATATGTTTAAGACTCGGAAATACAGCAGAATTAACTTCCAGTTAGGTGTGAGAGCTTGATAACGACACAAAAAGGGGTACAAAACTGAAGCAGTGTTTCTGTTAAAGTTATAAAAAAGACAGAGTAAAATTAGTAGAAAACCATGGCCTTTTTTAAAGACAGTTTCCATTTATAATGGAAAGATCTTGTTTAACTCACTAAAACATTCTCTCTCCTCTCCCCTCTGACTAACTTTCTGGATGAAGTCTAGACACATATCCCGGCTGTTCTTATAAACCTCATAAATAGCCCAGAGGTGTGGCTAATTCCACACTGAGCCTATCCTGACAACTCCTTTCCTTCATGTGTATTTCTGCTTCCCCTGAGTGCTAATTGTTCTTTCACACCAGCTGAGCCTCATTATGTGGGTTTTTCCAATTCACAAAGCCACCTATCACTAACCCACACAGTCATATAGACTAACAGACAGAGATGACAAACTGAATATACTGTAGTCTCGCTAATCACACACAGATAGTGTTGCTCGACACACCTGTCCAGATTAAGTTTAAAAATAACCCCAATAGTCATGTGTTTATTCCATGCTGAAAAGAAAAGAGAAGCAAGAAAACACAACATTTCGGCCGGGAAGACACCTGAAGCAGACTTTGTGAAACGTGCAGATACAATCAAAATCAGACAGTGAGCAGGCATTATTGATTCACCCTGAAAACTGTACACCCAGAAAGTGAAGAAACAGTTGAAAATCACAAATTGCAACTGACACGATCTTATAGTATATCACTCCTTTTCCTTTTACAGTGATGCTGGTCAAAAAGTATTTAAAAAATATCAATAAGCAATTGACACACACTGCATACTGTGCGACCTGTTGCGATTTCCTACATCAACACTTACTATAGCAGCATATGGCAACTTCGTCAAATAAGAATACTTCACACCAAACAAGACTGCCCTCTGAGTTTCTCAAATAAGGGAACTTGGATGGGCCAAATAGTCTCCTTTGATTTGTACATTTGAAAGCAGATCTCCTTTTTGTGTTCATACAGGTTTTTCTGAGCATCATCCACGCTTAATCCACATTTGTGTATTTTCTGGATGATTAATCTTTTTATCTGTACACAGCCTGCATGTGCATAGCTCTAAATTTTATGATGTAATTCACCTGCTGTCTGCTGATTTACAGGAAGGCTTATTCTAAATCCCCGGAAAAGCCCGGATTCCCTATTTTCCTGAAGCTAAAACAAGTCATGCTGTTGTCATGCTGCGTAGAAATGGAATTTCAGTTAAAACATAAATTGAGGTACTAGTATGATATAAACAGAGAGTTTTTTTTATATGAGGATGTTTAGTAGTACATCATACTGCTGTTCATTCCTAGTATTGAATTACATTTTCAAAATCAAAGGGAAAAATACATTTTTAAAATGTATCCCATTCATAATCCATGAGCTACAGTGAGAAGGAACCATACATTTCAGTGCTATCTGTCACAGAACTAATGGTCCGGTGAAAGGTTTCGTAAAAGATTAAGAATTCAATCATTTCTTTAACCTCCAAATGGCACTGTGCTCCCTGTCAGCTGAGGACTTGAGATTTTGCACCCATCCCCGAAACGTTCTGAACAACTGTTGTTGCTACCAAATACTTTTTCTGCAATACATAAACATGACATAATAGCTTGTTAATTGCTACCAATAAATCTACATGCAAAGAGTATTTCAGCCATGGACCTCTGGTAAATTACAAAGAATGCAAATAATAAATAGCTAAACCCATTCGATGCTTTCAAATAAAACAATATAACCATAATTCCTTTTATTTACATGTTGCTTTTCATCCCAAAGAATCCCAAAGAGCTTAAAAACCCATGTTCTACTGCGGTCAAGAAATTTCACAAAGTTCAAATACAGCATTATAAACAGACTGTAAAAGTGTCATCTACATGGTGAACAATACCTTATATAGGTTTTTAACATCATTGTCTAGGCAGCCCCTGTGGAGATATTGTACTTTTCCGGTTTCCTGTGTGTGATGATGAGATAGAATAAACTGGAACAATTAGAAACGGTAATAATGCATTAACTGGGCAAAATAAAAAGCAACGCTGGTAAAGGGATTAAAAATAGCACATAATTTATTCATACAACAGAACATGCATAGAAAACCAACAAGAATAAAGGATTGTGAATCATTCAAAATTATGTGAATAAATCTCTGACCATTCACTCTGGGATTACAAAGTTATTAACATCGGTGTCCTGCGTGTCAACCTCTTCAGTTATATCAGTCTCATATAATTAATCTTGTAAGGACTCAGGTCTGTAACGGGAGCTGGTCCAGGCTCCCATGAAGCGTAGATTAAGACCCTATTCAGACAGTATTATCCGGAAGTAAGTGGAGAAGGACAACAGGGAAAACGCAATGAGGAATCAGGACAGGATGACAGACAGGGGGGCGGGATGACGGTGATCCGGTGCTCGAGGGGCGTGGCGCAGGCAAACAAGTCCAAACAGTCCAAGTCCGGTAAATCTGGGGCGCGGTCCAGGGTCCAGATGCCAGGAGAACCATCCAAGGCAGATAAAGTTAAAATCCGGAACAGGAAAAAGGAGTTTAAACAGGGTAAAGAGGAGCCAGGTGCTCCGAGCCCCGGACTCAGATGGTCAGGATGCCGTGACGAAGCCTATGCCCTCGGGTCTCTGCTGGACCCGCTGGTAGGCCAGCTTCTGGGGTTCCGTCTCCCAATGCTGAGCCAGGAATAGCGAGAGTACCAGGCCTAATTAATAACCAACAAAATGGGGCAGGTGCACATAATAAACTAAAATACGAAATAAGGGTCAGAGCGCCCTGAAGAGCAGGGATGACAATCGTGACAAGGTCTTTCAGACAAAATGCCAGCCTTGTCTGGACCACTGTCTCCTTACAATCATATTCATATTCTCAAAGACAAGTAAATACTACTGTAAGTTTCTGACCTGAGCTGAACTTCATCAAATGAGTTTGGAACAAAGAGATGAACTCTCAAGATGTGTACAGTGAATATTGAAGTTTTCCACATCTGACCACACGGGCCAAGCCTTTCTGGGGAGCAGTTGGAAAATCTTGAGGAAAGACGGAGCTGTGTCCAACCTCCTGCAACAGGTTCTGTGGCAGGATGTCCAGCGATACGAGGAACACTGCTCAACCTCGTGCTGTAGATGATTCCTTTACTCGTCACCAGGTGAGAGAGACAGGTAGGAAGAAACTCTTTTCGGCCTGGGATATACAGTAGCACCATTACTGAATAATCTTCCACATTCAGGCTTGTCGACAGTAAGCTCCAGCTGCAGCAATTCCGCTGATCAGGCCTAATAACAACGGGCTCGTGAATCACAAGACAATCACAGAGAAACTCCTCTGCAGAATTTTAGTTACATATGGACTGCCTCACCCTGGCATCTTAAACTAAAGGAACAGGTAAAGGTTTATTCCATGCTGAAGGAAAAAGAAAAGATACACAATGTAATGGCTGTGGAGCATGAGAGAGGAACTAGCAGATAAGTAAAGTGTGGGAACACAAAAGACAGAGTAGTTAAGAAGGGGATAGGGAGCAAATGGGCATGATGTAGGCGAGAATGAGTGTCCACATCAGGGAGAACAGGTGAAGAGGTGTGAAAGGCCTACATCTGCAAATGGGGAAAGGGAGAAGGTGTGATCGGACATTCAGGATTATTTTGGTTTTGGATGTCTTTCTGAAATAGCAGACGGAGAGATCAGGAAGATCGTGGATGTCAGAGGTGAAGTTGGGAACTGTTGGTTTGGAGAGATCTTTGATCCTCACACCTCTGAAACGTTCCCTGAAATGGTCTGCCAGTCTTCTTCCTGTCTCACCAATGCAAATATCTGGGCATTTTCTGCAATGCTGTGTCTCTTTTCTTTTCCTTTCAGCATGGAATAACCCTTTACCTATTCCTTTGCAGCCTAGGAATGCTGATAGAGCTACTGTATCTATTCGGACATCTTAAACTAGAGTTCAGTTTCCACTCTTGGATAATGGTGGCTGCAATCACATTTTTGATACTTCTGCCAGGTTTTTGAGAGAGCAGAGGAGGAGAAATTGAGCAAAGTCCATGGCCTTATAATATCTTTTAATGTCCAGTAGTCCAAGCTGATGATTGGGTATGACATCATCAGACGTAGAGTCCTGCCCCGCCAAGCAAGTTTCTTATTGGTCATTCTTGGATGACTGACATACAGTATGACCTGTGGATCAAGGTTTCAGCCAGTCATAATGGATACCCCTGGTGTTCCAGACTGTAAGGAGCCAGGTTGGGTGCTTTGTCAAAGTGGACCTAAGTTACCATGGCCTGGTTTGTTTTAGAATCAGGACAACCAGTGTTTGAGAGCGCCCAGCTCACATGTATTCCTAAGGGCTGGAACTACCAGAGGTAGGCAGCATCACAGTTATTGTTTATTTAAGGCAACAGAAAGATTATTACAAATTAATTAGTCTTGTGATAATAAGCCTTGCTGCTACACCTGGCAGCAATGAAAGCTGCCTCACTGTCAATTGTCTCACTGGATAAAAAATGTTCTGTTTAGAATGAGAATATTCATGAATTACAGGACGTGTTACAGGAAACGTTACTATGTAAAAAAAGTGAGCAAATGGGCATGATTTTGGTTTTGGATGTCTTTCTGAAATAGCAGACGGAGAGATCAGGAAGATCGTGGATGTCAGAGGTAAAGTTGGGAACTGTTGGTTTGGAGAGATCTTTGATCCTCACACCTCTGAAACATTCCCTGAAATGGTCTGCCAGTCTTCTTCCTGTCTCACCAATGCAAATATCTGGGCATTTTCTGCAATGCTGTGTCTCTTTTCTTTTCCTTTCAGCATGGAATAACCCTTTACCTATTCCTTTGCAGCCTAGGAATGCTGATAGAGCTACTGTATCTATTCGGACATCTTAAACTAAAGTTCAGTTTCCACTCTTGGATAATGGTGGCTGCAATCACATTTTTGATACTTCTGCCAGGTTTTTGAGAGAGCAGAGGAGGAGAAATTGAGCAAAGTCCACGGCCTTATAATATCTTTTAATGTCCAGTAGTCCAAGCTGATGATTGGGTATGACATCATCAGACGTAGAGTCCTGCCCCGCCCAGCAAGTTTCTCATTGGTCATTCTTGGATGACTGACATACAGTATGACCTGTGGATCAAGGTTTCAGCCAGTCATAATGGATACCCCTGGTGTTCCAGACTGTAAGGAGCCAGGTTGGGTGCTTTGTCAAAGTGGACCTAAGTTACCATGGCCTGGTTTGTTTTAGAATCAGGACAACCAGTGTTTGAGAGCGCCCAGCTCACATGTATTCCTAAGGGCTGGAACTACCAGAGGTAGGCAGCATCACAGTTATTGTTTATTTAAGGCAACAGAAAGATTATTACAAATTAATTAGTCTTGTGATAATAAGCCTTGCTGCTACACCTGGCAGTAATGAAAGCTGCCTCACTGTCAATTGTCTCACTGGAAAAAAAATGTTCTGTTTAGAATGAGAATATTCACTTCATGAATTACAGGACGTGTTACAGGAAACGTTACTATGTAAAAAAAGTGATAAATATTTGCAACAAACCACATGTATACTCTCAGGTTAATTAAAAAATGTCACCACTTTTATGGCTTGTGTGACATGAAACCAACCAAACTACAAATGACAAAATTTAGATCTGCAGCAAGTAGAAGCAACAAACACCCGATGACCAAATGCTGTCATCAAATACATTATTTATCACTCGCAGCTGAAAGGGCTGGTGTATGTTTTGCAGTTACCTGGATTTATGCCAGAAATAACACACTCAAGCACACATTTGAAAACCAGAACTCAGTGCAAACATGCAAACAGAACTCAATGCAAGCTATGAAAGGCTGTTTCCAATTACCAGTTTCACATTTTCAGAAAGATGCTTGGAAACATTGATATTACTAGTTAAAATGCTACCATTATATAAGTTTTACAATTTATTGGTTCAAACAAATATTTACATATACTGTACATCAAGGAAAATGAGCAGGAGTGCCGCTGTAGTCCTGTATATTTATACTGTAGGCTTCTTACAAACCTCAGTTATTCAGAAGTACTGTTCAGATTATATTTACTGTATATTCATCATTTAAATCAGTGTTGTAGCCTAAACAATGAATGATTTTGCTTTGAAGCTCTTAATTCCTGCTGTGACATTTATACAGTAGGTAGCCTAGGTAATGACATATGCACAGAGTTCCCTTTTTATTTTGTTTATGTGTTCATCTTTATAATTCATGGTGCTTTCTACTGCACTGTACTAGCATTGCTGTAGGCACACTACTACTATGATTCAGTAAATAATGTTCTGCTCTAGTATTTCTCACAAAGAAGCAGATATAATTGAAACAGGCAAAGCAATAGGATTCCCTTTCGGATCACTATTTATTGCCCCTGAAAAGAGTGTACACACAATACGCCAGTATGCAAATTAATTAACAAAGGCTACCATTCTATATATTTGTTAAGAGATTTGATGCTCTAACATCATTAATAGACATCCATGCTGGCTTTATGAATGGAAGCTTCATCTGCACAAAACAGAACTCCATTCGATTATGGTTAGATCATTTCCCATCGGTGGGTCCCCTGATATCTGTCATTGGCAGAAAGCTACAGAAAGTGATATAATATCTGCTGGAGACAGCGGTCCTGTCGCTCCTCATTCAGGGTGTGCCTAATCAGAGGTACAAAAACATATGTTATCAAAAAGCTGTCTGATCTTAGAGTAGAAAAGCATGGGGGGCAGTAGAACGTCAGTCCAAAGTGGACCAAAGGAGGCGTGATTCTGTTTTCCAGAGCTCAAACAAATGTTCTGTACCGTCAGGCTAAAAGACCGGAACCGCTTTAGTTTTTAACAGTGCAGATCACGAGCGTATCTGATTCGAATGGACTTCCTCGGAAGCAACAGTGCAACTTGAACCAGCGGACACAATTGGAATCTAAGGGGTGGTGTATTTAAAACAGACACTAATTTACATAGGGGAGACTGAAACAACCTATCCATCAACACTGTTTCAGCTGATAACCAGTTTCTTCCAAGAAATGGGTGGATGAAATCCTCAGATTGTCTATGAGTGACCAAACTAGCTAGATAGACTACATGGCCTCAACTCAGCGTCTCATCTGTAACCTTCTAATGCTCTTATTTTCTTACTTTATAAGTATTCCAAGACGGCAGTGCTTTGTGGGTTCTCAACAGTGGGTTTCCAGACAAAATCCAAAGACAATTCTGAAAATAATGTTCTGCTTTACTTAAAACACCGGTTATGACGTTAGAACAAGATCAAAATACTTTGGCTTTATTTAAATTTATTCTATTGTAACTACAGTAACTGATACTGCCGTGTGTCATTTAAGTTGGTCTCCTTTTTACTTGTCATTTAAATGGAAATTGTTAAATATATTAAAGGTACCATAGCACCTCTCAGCATTTAGCCCTTCTTCTGCAGAAACCTTGATTTATTATAACTCTAGACAGCATCACTAACGATGACAATTTCTAAAACAAGGTTTCCCTTAGCTGTCAGTGTGTCTTTCATCCAGGCACGCTAAGAGTTTCTGCTTGAGGAAGCCGAAACACTGTCCTGAGGGCTCTTGCTCTCCTCACGTGTGTACAAGTCCCACATCAATGTGCTGGGCCGGCGATTAGCTCATATGCAGCTACAATGATTGCTTTGAAGTTCAGCAATTGAACCCTTCTCCCACAGATCAACCATACAATGAAATAACACAGAAAAGTTGCCGATCTTAAAAATTCTTTCCCTTTTGACTTGATACTGACTTCATGCTTTATCTATTGAAAAACAGAATTCCTCTAGTCTTCATGTACCACCTCACCAATAGGATATTTGTGCAGAGGAACACGAAAATACTACACCAGGCCCATTTACAGAACCTAACTGTAAACCACCATCAATAACTTAATTGAGAAGAAATACAAACCTAAAAGAAAATGGCCCACCGTGAGGGACATCCTTCTGGGAAGCTTTGAAAAGACACTTTTCCATGATAGACCATGACATACTGCCTACAAAATATAACAATCCCTGCACTGAGATCAAAGGCTCTAAACCATCAATTGCAATTCATCAAACCTTCATGTGAGTAGTTATCAATTCAATTCAATTTCAATTCTATTTATTTTATATAGTGCCTTTGACAACAAGGTTGCCCCATGGCACTTAACAAAGCTGTGTGACAGAACGTGACGTTACAATACAGAAATAGAAAAAGCCAGAAGACAACAGAGGAAAGGAACCAAAAACTCCTCTGTAAGGAGAAAAGAAACCTCTAGGGGTCCAAGGCCAACCGGCTGCCCAACCCTTCTGGGCATGCTAACATTATACAATTCTAAAAGAGTACTAAATGTGGAGTATTAAGTCTTCCATCATGTCCTTCTGTGTGCCAGTACTCCATGCAGTTCTCTGCAGACCAGCAAATCCTCCTAAATTATAACATTATTATTATCAGCATTATCCTTTTCTGTTAGGTTTTTCTCTCATCTTATCCATTACCGTTTTCTTCACTATGAATTTATTGATGGTGGTTTACAGTTAGGTTCTGTAAATGGTCCTGGGTGTAGTATTTTAATTCTCTGCACACATATCCTGTCGGTGGGGTGGTGAATGAGGACTAGAGGAATTCTGTTACTATAACTTTCAGCATTATAAGAGCAGGGTTTTAATCTGTTTTTTTTTTTAGAAAATGTGTCCAATCAAAAACATATTTACCAATCTGCACAGCATTTCACTACAGATGACTTTTCCTACAAATTTAGGAACAAGTAATCAGATCTAATCACGAATCCAATTTTATTTGATGAATATGGTAATCAGAAGAAACCGTGATTAACATGTAAATCTGTGGAAAAGCATCCTCATTAATTAGCAATCAACACAGAAAGTTGTTCTCTTCTAATCTACCACAAGCAATTTGTGTAGCTACTGTATAATCCTCCCCTTCAATCAGTTTACACTTATATTAAAACTAGATACAGAAAAAGATCTAACTTACATAAAGCTAATACAGTATGTCATCTCCACAAATGCTACTGGTGTAATGCAATTGTACAGCAACTCCAGAAGGAAATATCTTGTGTTAAATAAAAAATGCTTATATTCCCTGTAGACATACAGTAGCACAACAGTGTAGCAGAACAATGTGTGGATTCAGACTGATGTGGCAGTGACTATTGTGATAAATGTTCAGAATAAGGTTACTAATCTGACAGGCTTGTCTAGGTGCAAAAGCTTTGCTAGCTGTACATTATAATGTGCTAATTAGTGTCAGTAAGTCTGTTATAACTATATACATAAATAGCATTTAAAAGACGTGTATTAGAGACAAAATAAGTTCAAGAATATATAAACAATTATTTTTCTTAATATACTTAATTGAATGCACCACATTGATCACAGTGAAATTCTGCTTGACTGAGGATCTGGAATAAAACAAAAGGCTTTAAAGAAGATGAACATAGCAACTAAGAACCCTTTTGTTCACGACACATTCCAAGCACCCATCCCCTGACCACTTCTCAACCACAACTTTCAAGCCTTTATATATTTAATTAATAGGCGGCTGGTAATTAGTAAACACACTACTCATTATCCCATCAGAGAATGTGCACTAAAATCCTCAACCATAATATAATAATTTACTAACATACTGTACTCACTGAAACTACCTTAAAAACTAAAAAACGCTGAAAGAAAACTGATGACACATTCCTTGCAACAGTAAAAAGTAATTTACTTCTGTGTAATAGCTCACCAAAATGATTCGTGTTCAATACCAATACCATTCTTCTAGTCCCATAAAAGGTCCCTAATACAGTATGTTCCTTGTTTATTTGTTTTCCAAACAAAATGTAATGTGTAATGACTGTTTATCCAAGTGTAAAACTGCCATTTACTTCCAGAAAGAACAAATCACATCTTGCTTTAATGTTCCGGATCTTTTTCTTGATCTTTTAGCCTTTCAAATAAAAAAATAAAAAAAACATCCTATTTTCCAAAACTCATTGTAAGATTTGGATTCGTCCAGAACTGTTTATGGTAAGAGCAGGAACGAGATAAATCGTTTGACAGCTTTTGAAAAAATAAACGGCAGCGGTTTTCAATATAATTTCTTACATCAAAGGTGACAAAGCTGTACCCCAGTCCTATTGCTATATCAAAATCTTAAAATCAAGAAATGATAGATCAAATTGTATAATATGTAAGCTGTAAACACATTTTAATTTTACATATGGCATTCTAAACTGGGATGCAATAATACAAAGCCTGTAACATTGTATTTTGTGACTGCTAGCCTATTTCATTGTTCATGCACCTCTCCTGTAAAAGTACAAATGTACTAACACTTGCAGGGATAATCGAGTACAGACACGTAAAACTGTAAACATTAAGTAATACTGTCTAACACTGTTGATTATTTATACATTTGTCATTCTGTTCCATCATCTTAGTCATTCTTTTTAAAAGGCATAAACACACTTTAATCAATGGAAACAGAATGCATGTAATGTGAGATAAAGTGAGACTGATATAGACTGATGTAGTAATTACTTTGCACTTTCATCGCCTACTGAAACAGGCCAAGGGATTCAAAAGCCCTGCCAGTGTAAGCCGGATTCACTACATACAGTACAGCAGCTCACAGAACATGGATTTGGGTAAATGGCACTGGTCAGATTTACAACATGTGCTGCATCTTCCATCTTCCAAACGCTTCATCCAGTTCAGGGTCAGGTGGCAGCAGGAGACTGACCCGGCAAGCAACACATGCAAAATAGAACACACCCTGAATGGGAAGCCAGTCCACTGCAAATGTTCTGGATTTTTGCCTATGCCAAAACATTCAAAATTAACCTTAAATCTGCGCTAAAAACCTGTATACATTTTATGCTACGAAGTCCAGTAATGCACAAGCTGTGAAAAGTGCACATGGTAAAAGCTATCTAACACATACAGTAGCTGCGGTTTTCACTGTCTTGCACTCCACAGGGTTAAGCAAAGCATTAATTACAATGTCATTACCTGCCAACCGCATGATCCTTTGAAATTGAATAATCTTGCATTAACGACTCAAGACGTGTAAAAAAAGAAGCTTTTGATGTGTGTCCTACAGTAATATATCAATGTAATGTGTTCTAATGTAATGATACATTTTCATATGAAAAAGCTATAAAAAGGAAAGTGGAATAATAGGCAGTATAAAATTATTAAGTATTCAAATCAAGCAACGTTATGTTAAAACTGTGCCCTAGAATAGTAAAACAATTAGAATTCTGTTCACTATTTTGGTTACTTATATACAAAATAGACAGAATGAGCAGCTAAATACATTCCTGGGCTCAAAGGAGTGTCCTACACTGACAGGCTGAAGGAACTGAAGTTTCTTGAGCAGAGAAAACTATGAAAAGACACGACTTAAATCACTCAACAGCCTCAAAGGCACTGAAGTCAACACAGTGGACTTCTTCAAAACAAAGAGCAAAACACAAAAGGAGAGGACACATGTTGAAACTACTGCATCTGAAAGTGAATTTAAACATAAGAACAAGAAGCATTTCTTTAGCCAAAGGTTTATGGGAGTTGGGATAATCTGTTTAGAAATGGTCTTTGAAGCTGATATCTTGGCTTCTTTCAAGAACCAGCGGGCAGTGATCCATGGATTAGTTAGCTACTAAAACAAATCAGCTAGATGGGCCAAAAAGTCTCTTTTTAATTGTTAACTGCTCTTATGTTCTGAAGTTGCTTATGTTTCTTCCATTTCTATACAACTCCAATTACTTCGGCATTACTATAATTAGAGAAGTATGATCTTATAACTTTGAGCATTACCGAAGAGTCAAAAACCAAGTCTCGGATAACATTGCCCACATAGAACAAACAATTTACATTTGTGTGTTCAGACTAGTTCCACTGAAGATTTTCTTATAATGTCTTTGTTTTCTGAAATGGTGACCAAATGTTTATCAGAATGCTCAACATGTACACTTGATGATTGAACTGTCCAATTTAAAAACAGTTCACACTGTAAAGAGAACCCTAAAGAACAACAAATATAGTTTTGGGGGGTAATCAGTCCTGTATTTCTGTTTTACCCATTATTTAAGAAGGGAGACCAAATCCACCCAAACATGAACCCACTTAAAATGATACTGTAAAGAACAAAAACAACTAAGTGGGACTGAATACATGCAGGTCAAGAAACAGACTGTATTAGCTAGAAAATCTCTTCTTAATTCTTTTTGGAGAAAACATTTTGAAGGTGTCATATACTGGACTTAAAATCTTTTCTTCTTTCATTAAAATTGTTTTCCCTTGACATAATTCATCCACCTTAGACAGCTGACCATGCTGAAGGTTATCTAGCACTTTTGAGCAAAGTGATAAATCCAGCAAGGATGATACATCACAAGATTTCAATTATGGCTCTAAATGTAAACTGAAAGCTATTGTGAACTTAAAGTTGTACTGTCACCAAAGTGACACCAGTTGATATTTACTCACTTAAAGGTTGTTTTACTTTCTTCCATTTAACAAACACCATCACCAGATGATTGAACTTGAACTTTATTGCCATATGTAACCGGTACTGGTACAATGGAATTCTTACTTACTGAAAGTCTCTCGACTGTAAAACAAGTGTAAAAAACAAAACAAAGTGCAAACAGTGCATCAAGACAATGTACAAACAAACAATAGACAATGTGCAAGTAAACATGTAGACAGTTTGAATGTAAACAATACAGACGTGTAAACAATGACTGGAGATGTGCAATAGATAAGAAATCATAAAGAGGTAGATGGTGATGGTGTAGGTGTGGTCCGAGGGGGATGGCTAAATGTGTTCGCCAGTCTCACTGCTTGTGGATAGAAGCTATTGAAGAATCTAGTGGTAAGTGTCCGTATGCTCTTATATCTCTTGCCTGGGGGCAGTGGGGTGAAGAGCTCATGCCCGGGGTGGTGACTGTCCTCTGTGATGGCCAGAATTCTACCACGGCAGCGGTCCTCATAGACCTGTTTAATCTCGGTGAGACCGCAGCCGATGATCTTCTGGGCCATATTGACCAATCTCTGCAGTGCCTTTCTTTCTCGCGAAGAGGTGTTGCCATACCACACGGTAATCCCGTTGGTGAGGACGCTCTCGATGGTGCAGCGGTAGAAGTTCACCAACACATGTATTGG
Organism: Lepisosteus platostomus; assembly: GCF_059453375.1. Taxonomy (NCBI): domain Eukaryota; kingdom Metazoa; phylum Chordata; class Actinopteri; order Semionotiformes; family Lepisosteidae; genus Lepisosteus; species Lepisosteus platostomus. The sequence continues at coordinate 53,304,429 of NC_142619.1, forward strand.
CATCCCCCATCGCTTGAGGCACCTCAAGAAATAAAGGCGCTGCTGAGCCTTCTTCATGATACAGTCAGTGTTCACAGTCCAGGTTAGATCTTTAGAGATGTGAATTCCCAAAAACCTAAAGCTGGTGACTGTTTCCACTTCCGTTCCATCAATACTGAGTGGGCTGTGAGTGTATGGCCTGTGTCTCCGAAAGTCCACTATTACAGTAGCTCTTTCGTTTTCTTTATGTTCAGTTCATTGAGTGCGAAAGTAGAGACACGATGAATTTAATCTGTATGAGTATGTGCTTGAGGATTCCTGAAAATAAATTTAGGAAAATAAGCTTCAAATATACAATTCTATTTTAAAGCTTTAATTTGATAGTGGGGCACTTCCTGTTGCAATTTCAATTGCGCTTTCAAAATTGAATTTAAAAATGAATTGTAAAAATAACAACATTTGTGAACAGAAGAGAACTTAAAACAACAAATAAAGAGCTATGATGCAAACAAATATTTCTGAGGACAAGTTATTAAACCTTTTCATCTTTTAAGGTTAATTAACGGTAGCAAAAATGTTTAGGTCACCAGTCACCTCTCTGTCCTCCTTTCTGAAATACTATCTATCAACAAAAAAAAGTAATTACTGACAAGTCACCACATTGCATTCAGATTTGTGCTGTATCTGTTGTCGGGTTAGTGTAAAATTAGATTCTACTCAGAGAAGAGCACAAAGCTTTATTCTCTTGACCTAAAACTCTGACTTACTTGACCCTATTCTGAGTCAGCAAACATCTCATTTAAATTAACACATAACTGAATGTGGTTGTTATATCCATATGTAGCAAAAAAGGCAGAGAAAAATGAGGCAGAGGGAGAAACTGATAACTAAGTTTAAAAACAAAAACGATATACTGTACAGACAAAATCCAGCACTTCGTGTACAGATCAGATGTTTTGTCTATGGGAATCAATACCATGTTTCAAGAGTGTCAGCACAAATCCTTACATTAGAAGAATTGTGCTTTTGATTAAAAATCTTATTTGTTTAACAAGTAAATTAAAAAAGGCTGAAAACGAGGGGAGGCAATTTGTCCCTTGTAGGTCAAATTCAACAAAGTCAACAAAGGGCCTCATCCAGTTACTTCTTGAAATAAACTGGAGTACCACGTTTGACAACAGAGCCAGGTACTGTATCTGCTCACAGGTTCCTACACCCCTTTGTGTATAGAACACCTTTTCTCAGTTTAAAATGCACTTCTCCATAAATCCTATTTAGAAGTTCAACATAGAAGTTCGCTGAGTTGACTTTGACAATGACATTGAGAATTCTGAATACTCGTGTAAGGTTTCCTTTTAGTCTTCCCTGTTCAAGACTAACAAACTTAATCTATTTTAGGCTGCGTAGGACATTCCTTTCAGAAATGTAATAATACAGAATACAGAATAATACAGAAACGTATCTTGTTGCTCTTCTCCTGACTGATGCCAGTCAGGAGAAGACTGAGCTGCAATACTTTTCTATAACACGGACACCACAATTGTACACAACAATTTACATTTTAAAGTAGAATCCCTTTATCTGAGTTTAGATGAGACATCAACCGAGGTTCTGACATTTCCGTGTTCCTTAAAAATTCAGGGCAATTCTTGAAAAGAGTAGGGGTGTAATCCTGGTGTCCTAGTCAATATTCCCCAGGTCTATACCAATCATGGCCTCCTAATAATTCCCATCTCTGAATTGGCTTCATCACTCTGTTCTCCTCCCTACTGAGAGATGGTGTGTGGGGAGTGTACTGGTGCACTATGGCTGCCGTCACATCATCCAGGTGGGGCTGCACACTGGTGGTGGTGGAGCGGAGCCCCCATTACCTGTAAAGAGCTTTGAGTGGAGTGTCCAGAAAAGCGCTACAGTATGTAAGTGTAAGGAATTATTATTCTTAAATACAGTATATACAGATAAAGAGCATCATCCATCAATTATCATCAGACTAAAAGCACACATAAACCTTTTAATAAAAAACTCATGAAAGAACATAAAAACCATTTCATAAATTCATAAAAAACCTGACTTGAGAAACTATGCACCTTATTACCAGCCATTATCCTCTTACTTAGCACTCGCATATAGTGTGGAGAGAGTAACTTCTAACACCTGAGGTATGAGAGAATTTTTATTTTTTGTTGCCTGTATTTTAACAATAACAACATAATCTGGCAATATTGAAAATATCCCTCCATTGTCTATTGCACTTTATCCAATATAGAGTCAGAAGGGATAACTGGAGCCCAGAACAACAGCAAGCAATGGGCACAAGGCGGGATACATCTGGTTGGGATACCAGTCCTTCACAGGGCACACCTAGACAAAAACACTCTCACACCAAGGCACATTTTTCTAAAGCTAATTTTTTTCCTACCAGTATGTCCTGAGCCCACAGACAAACCCACACAAAACTGCTAACCGCTGTGCTACCATGCTACCCTACTGAAAATGTTCACTTTGGAATTCTATTACAGTGTGAATTTGTGAATCTCCATAGATCCATTGCACACAATAACACCATAGTCAAAAATCAACTTTCTCCTCCGACTGCAGATTTTCTTCTAGCAGCGTTTTTCCAAACCTGTCTTTTAAAGACCCATAATACATTTCAGAACGCTACACAAATCATTGCCACATCTACTTCCCCAGAAAATGCAATTAAAGTCAACACGAGGAAAGTGAATCACTGCCTTAGTCAATTTCTAATAATATTTTAGTAACACTACGTTTTGTTGGCCTATAAATTTCTTAAATATCATGCCATGTAGGATTGGGTCTTAACAAGAGGCGAAATAGGCCTCATCAATTTTTAATGCTAATGGCTAGAGCGTTTATAAAGTCCAGTCTTAATTATGCCTTTGGGTGGAACAACGAGTGCTCTTTTATGAAAATGATAATGCACAGTAAAAGAACTGCAGGCCTCAAATATTAGCCTGCAGGTCAGGGATGTATGGGGAGGAAAAGGCTGTTTTTTTTTTTCTTATTGCGCCAACAAACAAAATATGACAAAGTGATACAGTACGCACACCAGGGCAGTAGCAGCAGGCTGAAAGATGACGAAGAAACAAAAATGCAACTGTGACAGATGGGAAAGTAATGCTTCATCGTTCCTGAAAATGAAACCTCAAATACTCTCAAAGCCTCTGCTACATTCAGCCTTGTTTCATGCCTCCTTTGTCATTTGTCTCCATGATCGAAAGTCCGAAGGTCAGTTTTGTTGGGGTCTGAGCTTTCTCATTTCAATAGCTGAGCCAGATTACTGTCTAGTGACATTTTCAGAAGATCATTTAAAAGTGACCATCAACACTGCCAGCGTTTCAGCACCACAAAGTTTAAAGCGCACAAAGTCTTCTGAGAATATTGGATAGTGCTCATAACCTACCAGTATTATAACACGTTATGCAAATGGTATTTGTAATTTTGTAACCTTTATTATAGTCACATTAGAAGGAATACATAATCCATTCCTTCTGAATATATCTCCCAAGTAAACATTTTAGGCAATGCATTGTCCACCTTTGTAAGCTTTTATTCACAGCACTCGGTGTAGAATTTTTTTTGTAAGTGATGTCAACATGTTGGTGCAACCCAAATAGCACTGATGAGAACGTCAAACCACAGACGTGGTCTCCTCAGTGGCACCCATATATTTACCTAACCTTTTGTCTGCTCCTAGCAATGTTTTTTTGTATATGAACATAAGACTGGTTTCCAACCAGAGGAGGTTGGTAACCCCTGCTTATCTTGCCTGTTTGGATGTTAGGGGCCTGTTGATCCAAGGATCTCATCCAGATGTTTTCCGAAAGAAGCAAAACTTTTTGTTTTGAAAGATTATGGGCTTCAAAGTCACAGCGACATAGTTTGTTCCAGACTCCCATAACCCTTTGAGCAAAGATGCTCCTCTTGCTGTTGATTTTAAATACTCCTCCACATAATAATAATAATAATAATAATAATAATAATTGCTTACACTTATATAGCGCTTTTCTGGATACTCCACTCAAAGCGCTTTACAGGTAATGACAGGGACTCCCCTCCACCACCACCAATGTGCAGCATCCACCTAGTTGCAATTGTCTTCTGGTTTGAGTTCACAGGGCTGACTTTGTCAATATCTTTGAGGATTTTCACATGTAAAGGGAGTTTGTGATTACATTGAACAAATGTATTAGAATGACTGTCGAGAAATCAGTGGAATTCAACTCCCCTGTTAGCACTTTTAGCCAAATAGTAGGCAAAAAGTAGGCAAATATCTACCTGCACAGTGATTTTCATGCAATCTAATCAGTGTTCAGTGGAGACTGGATAAATAGCTGACAGCAATCAGCACTTGATTTGCATAATGCCCCCATAATGACAATCACGAGTTGGTTGCTGCTGGTTGGTTCAACAGAATAGGTCTTGTGGGAGTTTCAAATAACCACCAGAAATGAACATGTAATAGCTCGTTTCATAATGTCCTACACAAGTATTGCCAGATTTGATTTTAAAATTAATAATAACAAACGCATCCCACAGTAAGAGGATTTTCTTACATGAAACCTCTTAATAATAATGCACATTAATAACACATGTAATACATTCTTACGTAACATTGAAACACACAAAGCCAATTCTTATCAGAAACATCCACTGAAGTACGTGATTGTTTTCCCCAGTCCATCTTGTCTACAGAACAGTCTTCCCTTTTCAGGCTGGTCTCTCAGGATGGTGAGGTAAACACAGTTAAGTGTCGTTTTGTTGCTCTTTAACGTTTGTCTCCTGCATCTTAATTCCGAAGCGATTAGAATATGGATGTACATGTACACCACCACACACAGAATGCACTCAGACAGACCTAAGTAGTAGACCGATTTGGTACATCTTCCTCCTCTGGCAAAAGCAACATTTTGGTAGACATCTGCATTTCAGGGCCCTGAGCCTGAAAGATATAAAAAATGCCTTCCCTTTGCTTCGTTTCCATCTCTTGAGAAGCAGATGGGCAGAAAGGCCGCAAAATCATACAAGCTGGCAGGCAGCCATCAATTTTCTTTAATTAAAGCTGTTGTAGAAAGACCACAAGTGCCAGTGAAAGCAGGAGAGTAGCTGGCATTTATTTTATCTCGGTGATTAGCCTCAGTTTAAAATAAACAGTCCCTTGGAAAGCTAAAGCCAACAATAGAAAGCACATATTACACACCACTGTGCAAACCCTTAGGCACCAGCTCTGAATATTGAAATTTCTATGCCACGTCTCATCACAATTTATCAAAAAGAAAGACGCATTTTGGGTCTACATTAAGAATAACTGGATTTCGAGCACTTCAGATGATCTGTAAATGATAAGACAGTGCATGAGATAAAATCTGATAGACGAAATTGATTGCATCCTAACCCGAATTATGTGGAGATCTCTTCCAGAATCACAAAACAAGCATATTTCCTTATATTTGATTTCTTCAGTACATCACTGTGCCTCTCAGACCACTAATATGCTAGCTATACATTCTGTCATTTATCAAAGCCACTACTTCACATCTGCAATGTTAATGTGAAAAGGAAAGATTAGTCAAGGGCAAAAAATGGTGACCAATGTTATTTTAAAAATATTTGTCGCATTTGACAAAACTGTAAAATGTAATAATGAAGAAACCTCACCCATTCCCTAGCATAGTATTGACACAGCATAATTTCTATTTCTAAATCATTCTTTTTTTTAATTGTTCTACTATATTAAATTAGAAACCAGAACATTTACACATTTTACAACTTATTATTATAACTTACTTATTATTATTATCACTATTCATTTTCTTCAGACAGAATATACTGTAACCCAAATCTATTTGGGATGTCAAGGAAGAACCACATTTCTTGATCCCCATTATCATTAGAATTGCATTTGTTATGAAGCAAGTCTGAATCTGTTACAGTACCATCCAAAATGATTCATACCCTCTGTGTACTTGAAAACTAGTCATGAAACAAATTTGTTATGAATCAAGTGTGAATCTGCTACCGTATCCAAAATGCTTCATACCCTCTGTGAAATTAATCATGAAAATCCAAATGTGTGGATATGTTTTGATGCAGCTAAATAACTGACAGAAGACTTATATGACTTTATACTTTGCATACTGTACTGTATATGACATCTTTTAAAAATGGACAGATACATACTCCAGCAATCAGCATTTTATAAACACTGCTCTGGCTTTGAAACTCACAGAAGGTGTTGCTCACACCTGAAGAAGGCTCTATGGCCAAAACGTTGTGTTTTCTTTCTTCTCTTTTCAGCATGGAATAAACCTATTACTTGTTCCTTTGCAGCCTATGCATGCTGACACAGCTACCCACCTGAACTACTATGCTCTATAAGAGACTGGAATATACATTTATGCTCTCACTCTACCATTTGGCCATTATATTTATATCCTCCTGCAAATTTAATTTGTGACCAAGTCTGATCTTCTTGACAGAAAGCACCAGTTTTTGGCTAAAACATTGTGCTACTCTCAGGAATCCATCTGGCCCCCCGTTCTAACTAGGATATCAGGTGACCATAAAACGCACAGCCAACTTAAAGCATAAGTTCAATTTCAAGTTAAAATACTTTATTGCCATAACAGCTACGGCAGTTGCATGGAATTTGGTTTGGCGAACTCATAAAATGAAAAAACGTATAATACAATAATACAATACTACATAAGGTCAAAAATAGCATTCACCCAATTGCTTTCCATTCTAGCAAAGGAAAGTAAACAGAGGTTGGTCAGGGTGGAAAGGAACAGCATGGATCTTTAGTGCTTTGCGTTACAGTCTAGAGAGGCAGGGTGAGTGCACAGAGAGTAGATGGAATCCTAAAATTCTGGAGGCAATATATACTGTACAGTACTACTGTCTCTAGCTGGTTCTTGTCCTGGGCAGAAGTATTGCCAAATCACACAGTGATGGAGAAGATCACAACACTCTCAATGACAGATCTGTAGAAGAGGGTCATTAAAAACTTCTTTAAGCAGCCCCTGGTGAGCTTGCTTCACTGTAGTGGATGTGTTGACCTCCTATTTTAGTCTTTTTGAGATGGAGGTACCCAGAAACGTTCCCACATCCAGATGCAGTAACAATGTTTACATTAGCTTGTCTTACTAATGGACACCACAGTTCAAACTACAGTTTCACTACAGTCATTGAGGTAAAAACATTTTCTGACAATTCATGAATTTTCCCCTGCATGATCTAGTATTGAATGTTTTGCATCTATTCTTAACATCCTTTAATACACAGCAACAATCACGATGACTCCCAGAAGCATCTAGAGACTTTCTGAGGCTTTATGAAACAGCAATAGGACTGCAGAGCATTCAGCAGAATTAATTTTACAGCGTATATTTCCAACATATTTACATGGTAAGGTATTTACATTTAAACAATAAATTTAGAATATTTAGTTGTTAAGCACTTCTTTTAATTTCTGAATGTAGAAAATTCCTGATCAATGCCAGTCAGCTGAATGTTTATCCACAGTATGACAGTAAACGTGGAGGCAGATGTACATGTATAAATCATTAGAAATTTAAGGTGCACAAAATACGCAATAATAAAACAATAAAAATAAAGAGAAAATGGGACATAATTATAGTTTTTTATAATTACAAATTTGCTCTTTTGGGGGGTGATGGGGGTAATGTGATTCTTTTCATAATTTATACATTTACATTTTTCAAAACACAAAAGGTCCTTCTATAGTATGTGCTGTTTGGCTCTCACAATCAGCTCTGTTGCAAGTGCCTTTAACAACAGCTCCTATTGCTAAGACACTCTGTTTTTAACAGCCTACTTTCTTTTAAACATTCAATAAATCACATTATATGATAATGGAAATTCTTGAGCTACTAATCTATAGTTAGCGATTTAAAGCCAAGGAATTTTCAGGGAGCTCAAATCTTATTATATTTTTATTTGATAAATAGCACACAACAGAATTCTGAAGATCACATTCCCATAATTCCACAAATCAATAACTCACATATTTCTTCAAATGTTGTCATCAGCACAAAACCTTCTGAATGTCAAACTGAAACGGGTTTTCAAAACTTTTTCAATACATGGATAAAATGATAAACATGAAGGACTTAATCATGAGAAGATACCACAATGTTCACTGAAAAATATTTTAATCTGAAATTGTTTCTCCAAATACTGACCAGACTACAGCACATTGTCAAAATGCCATGGATTTAAAGGTCAAGAGGAACCACATTCACTAAGGGCTCTGAAGAGAAGTTTGTTCTTAACAAGAACATCACTGAATCCAACTACATTCTTTTCTTGTTTCTTAAACAGTTCTTCCGGCCTAAACAAAGCTGCTGCCGGGCACAAACACATTTTAGATGCTATGTTTCGTTTTTATTTAATAAGCAGAACAGTTTTTGGAATTTGCTTGTAAAACAAATGCAATCAGCTCTCAGTACGGCACGCATCCCTTCACGAAATCTTGAATAAACGGGTCCCACTGGTTGGTTATGCCTTCAAAAGGACATTAAATAAAACCTGCTATCAGGAAAATATATGGAAGCCACTAATTTGCATGGCTTCACCGCTCAAGGCGCATTCTGGTTACAAAAGCAGCTTAGAAATAAACTGCTGAGACAGCAGCAGGTAACTTCACTCTGCTCCTTCTTCACTTCCACTTCTATTTTTAGTTCCAGAACAGCAGGTGTGCAACTCCTCAGCAAAGCAACAGTCACTCACCACGTCTTTCAGCCTGACAGCAGAGCATCGGCTCTGCATCTTCTGGTAAGGGATTTGGATTTTCAGGATGCAGCTAGAGCCGTGTAAAGTAAACACAGGAGCCGGGCTTCAGTAAGTGGAGTTGTGAGTTAAAGGTTAAATGCATTAAGGTCCCTGCAGACTGACTACAAAAACACATGCTTGTTTGAGCACACACACACACACACACTTGTATTCCTATAATCCTGAGGACATCCCCTTAGCTCTCATTCCATCTTTTTTACTGTTCTGCATCCTACTTAAAATGAAACTCATCGTGGCGACAAATATTTAGTTTTAGATTTTAACAAACAGAACATTAGGCTAAATCAAAAGGCTAATGTTTCTTGAGCGACGATGGCTTTGTAAGGATATTTTCTCGGATTTGTCCATCACAAAGAAAAACACATGTATATCTGATATACTGTATATCTTGGTTAGAAAAATTGTGCTTGTAATAAAATAGCCAAGCACTACCTTGTTCTTTCTATCTCAACAAGATTAAGTGAAAATCAGTGTCATCACAGTTAGCAGGGGGCTTTTACCCATCTGACTAATTTGAGTAGACATTAATGTAATCAGGTACCCATTGCTGAAAGATAATGTTTCATAAGCTTTTAAATGTTTAAAGCTTCATTGCCGAACACGAAATACAAGTGACAAAATTAGCACATGCTAAGAGTGCGCAGAAAATAAATAATACTTGTTCTGTATTTATTTGGTTTTCTAATACTGAAATATGAGATATATGAGATAATATGAGAACTTCATATATCTGGGCATTAATCATTTGTCTTGAAAATAAATATAATTTCCTACTTTTCAATAGAAAGATTATTAACTGAACTATTTAAAATTTTGAAAATGTAAATGAAGTAACAATTTTATATTTATCTCAAAGTGTCAATATTTCTCTTTGCCATTAAAGTCATCAACAGACTGATAAAAAAAAAATATTGGAGTGCATACATTACCCAAGTTCTCATAGAATATCATAATTGATTCCATGTGTATTAGCATGCAGTAACAAACAATTCAACTGCTCCCTGCTTCATGTGAAGATACAGTAAAAAATCAATCTTTACATACAAAGTCTTTAAGAATGGTGCACACAGATGAAACAGGAAGAAACATTCTATAACAAAATGAGTTACAGACTTTTCTTCCTTAAAATAATTCTAAAACGTTACACTGTCTTCATAACATTGTAAATCATCACATTACATAAACCACAGTCATATTTGTCTAAATAATTAATTGAGTACCAGTAAATGCAAGGCGCACAATTATTCTCACCTCAAATTTTTCCTTTAAATTGATTCTAACAAAAACAAATCAGCAAAAACCTTGAACTCATTGGAAGTGCAATGGAACTACTGTCAGTAGAACCCTCCAGAGGGTTCTTGTTTCCCTGGGGTATAAAAAGAGGTAGCACACGCACGACATTTCTACCATGCATCTCCATGGTGATGTTTAAGTTCTCCAAAACAATGGGCAAACAGTCATTGGCATCCACAAATTTGGGGATGGCTGTGAAGCCATGAAAGAATCCACAATAACCTTAATGTACCACTTTCCATTGCAGCATCCTATTATTTATTTATTAGAAATGAATGGCTACCTGTATAGTGACATTACTGCCAGGTGAGTCTTCTCACTAAGGCATCTTCAAGACAGTCAAACGCTACCATTCGACACTGTCTGCATGAATGTGACATTCATGGTCACACTGCACAGAGAAAGCCCCTTCTGATGCCAAACCACAAAGAGAGGCAAATCAAATTTCTCCGACTTCATCTGAATGATGACTGGAACGATGTCTTATGGTCAGATAAAATGTAAATGGAGCTTTTTAGACTTCATCGTTAGTGTTATATTTGGTGTAAAAAAGATTAAACCCATGTTGAGAAACACTTGTTGTGAAATACGGCAGGGGGTCTATTATGTTTTGGAGTTATTTTGAAGGAGTAAGTCCTGGAGTCCTTGTTAAAATGGGAATTATGAACTCCAGCACATGACAGTGTATTCTGGCCATGATGTCTGCCACATTTCTGGTCAAGGGTATAGCCAGAAGTGGTTACTCTACAATGACAGTGTTAAAAAGCATACAAACAAAAATAATGGTTAACTGTACTTAAAATAAATTATCTCAACAGGCAAACTCAACAGATCTCAATCCAATCCACAATTTATGTTTCAAACACAAGAAGACATTAAATGCCCACTCAGAAGTGCCAGAAACTCATAGAGTCTCAACAGTATAATCCCTGCCAGAAGAGGATTTACAAAATACGAACTACAGGGGTGTGAATAAATGTGACATTTGTGAGCTTAAATTCATCATTTGTAACCAATACGATTTTTCTTTGTGCAATACCACTAGGATTACAGTACAATTTTTTTTTTCAGTAGAATGCATTAACCAATTGACACATCGTTCTGTTACATGATGGTTTTTGCTCCAACTGTATTTCAGTTGGGATATTAATAAATCTGGAGGGCAAGGTGTGTTTAAAAGGGCAGCATACTGTATATTTGAGTTTTGTCAAATTCAGCCTACTAAAAATATTTTCTCTCAATAACTTTCATGCTGTGAAGAATTTCTATGTGTTCACACAAAACCTCATAAATGAAAAATTGTGCATCATTACATTACATATATATACACAATTCAGTTTTATATTTCTAGAAAGAATGTACATTTTGTGCATGTGTGTTTAAAAGAATCATAAACGTGATCCATGTCTTTTCTGTACACTTCACATGTTGCATCTCTAATGGAGCCATTAAAGATCAGTAAACGGCACAGCCAGATAAACTCAAAGGTTAAACAATTCCACCCATTTTTTTAAAAACATTTTTAACCACTTTACCCAATACAGAGTCACAGGGGAGCTGCAGCCTATCCAGGAAAGCGTCAAGCACAAGGCAGGATACACCCTGGAAAGGACACCAGTCCATCCCAAGGCAGACACAGACAAACACAAACACAAACACTCCCACACCAGGGCCAGTTTCCTCAGAAGCCAATTAACCTAGCAGTGTGTCTTTGGACTTTGGGAGGAAACCCAGGGCCACGGCTTTGTAAAGCAGCAACGCAAGCCACTGCGCCACCGTGCTGCCTGATTAAATGTTTCTTAAAACTGTAATTCTAGCAACACTGTGCCTGCACGCCAGGAAAAACGCGTCAGCCGTTGTTCATCGTAGTGAATGGTTTCAGCCTTTCTTTCTTCTCTAAACACAGGATTTTGGAATCCTACCGAAAGGCTCTTTTACTGCTGCCGCTAGATAAAGAAGAGAAAATAAAACGTAATCTTGCTGCTTGAAAAGGATCAGCCTGCCGCAATCCCCTATACCTCACAGCAGAGCAGGAATTACAGTGGGAGAATAACTGAGAGTCATTATAACACCTGCTCAGTCTGTGTTGCTTCTCGATTCAAATAACAACTCTGAATAAATATATACCGTATATACTGTACTTTCAAAGTAGCTTAAGTCCAGCAGCTACTGTTTATCACCCTGCAACTCAACTGACAACCCACCGACGCTGAGTAGGTGTTATTGCTGAGGTTGCTGCTGGAAGAGGTGTTAGAGAGACCAGTAGGGGGCGCTCACCCTGTGGTCTGTGTGGGTCCTAATGCTTTAAATGTTTAGTTATATTGATGGGGACACTGTACTGCAAAAAAGGACATCTTTCCAAAAAGACATAAGAGGTCCTGACTCACTGTGGTCATTAAAAATCCCGGGCATTTCTCAAAATTTTCCCCTGTCCTTTCTCAGTTATGGTTTCCTAATAAACCCCATCTTTGACGTGGCTTCTCCTCCCCACTGATAGCTGATGTGTGGGGAGTGTACTGGTGCACTTTGGCTGCTGTTAAGTCATCCAGGTGGGGCTGCCCACTGGTGGTGGTGGACAGCGTCCCCATTACCTGTAAAGCACTTTGAGTGGAGTGTCCAGAAACGTGTTATTTAAGTGTAAGGATTATTATTATAAAGTACAAGTAGACTGCAAATACATTTTTCAGGATATAGTTATGAAACATATGTTATAAAATATATAACAATATAAAATACAGTATGGTATATTATACAAAAAAATACCTTATAAATCATGGTTATATATGATCGGTTTCATGTTATTTACCCGACAAGCATGTCAAAAGACCATTTGCTAAATTACCTTTGTTCTATCATTCCCTGTGAAACAGACAGAACTGTCACTAGATAATCACGTGCTATATTACACAACTAACATAAATATTTTTTTCTTTTTACAACACAAACTGTATTAAAAGAAAATTACTCCAAGAGTTGCTCCCAGAAATAATTTATTCAAAATTTTTTCGAAGGATAAACTCTTTGACAGCTTTCCTAACCACAGACATTATTCACTAGGTTTAATTGAACCATATTCTATTTGTGAGCTACAAGTGATATACTGTACTTTATTTAATTGACTTGCATAAAACACAGCATTCTGTCTTACATAGTCAATTACATAACCTACAGAAGAATAAAAAACTCTCCTCTATTTTACTTTTCATAAAATTCCTTAGGCTCAGCTGGCTAAAAAGACCCTAATGGATAAACATGCTCTGGGCATTTCTTACATTGCATACCTAGCGTTCTAAAAATATTCCTGCTTTTATATTTAAAAGGCCTACGTCAGCGTGTTCAGTAAAGCTGCCCATGAGCTTCAAAAGGCAATGAAATTCTGAGAACATACAAGTAGTGAATTAGCTACATACAGTAGACACTGTATCCCCTCCACTTGTTCGTACCGTAATCTCTAGGATTTCTGTGAGTCAAGAAGAATCCTCTTGTCTTTCCATCTTTGCTTAGGGGCTAACTGTGACAGGACCCTGCTCACTGAACTCCCCAAACCCAAGCTCTGCTCGACTCTGAAGGGTGGAGTTACATAAGGCAACCGTGTCAGAACTGTTTTCGTTGTTCAGGAGCAGAGCAAGTCCGAGTGAAAATGGATGCAAAGGAAGAACACACTCCTGCTGTCACGTGCCAACACAGAGGCCATCAGCTTTACCCGCGTTACATAGTCCACAGGTTTAAGCGAAAGTGTAGTTCTTTATGTGTGATCAGTGAAGGATGCATTTTCAACCAAAATGCAGGAAATTACACAATGTTCCTATAGCTCAGAAATAGTAAAATGGCTGCTTATGTCAGCTCCATAGAATATTAATTTATCCAGGTATTTACATCTCCCCAGTCTTCACAGACTATGTAGCTTAGGCTGTCAGCACTGGTTCTGGGACCCACACACTTGCTTTGTGTTCTAGGTGAGCTACAGACCTGAACTGTACAGACCTTAACTGACCACATCATAAGATTCTTTTGAACTCCTTTTTTTTTTCAGATCCTGCACTTGTCAGCTGACATTTTAACGTTCAGACGATTTCCAAACTACCCAGTCAAATACATCACCTGGCTTAAGGGCACACACTCTGCTTGAACATGCCGGCTGGGTCTGGCTGGCTAGTCTAACCTAAGACCATACAGTATGAAAGGTTACAGACGGGCCAGAGCAGGAGAGAGTAGGCCAGCTCATCTGGTAGTTAGTTCATTCTTCCTGTCTCTCTGAGATTGGCTGGCAGGCTGTGCGGGGGGAGAGCAGCCACTTGCTCCCAGACCAGCCCTGAGCCTCGCGGCAGGCCTCAGCTTGCCTTGGTCTTCACGCCGATTACCTCCTAATGGATAAACGTTGGATGGGGTTGGGGTTAGGATCGGGCCTAACAAATTACAAAGGCAAAATGTCTTAGTTTAGCTCTCAGTCAGCTACTCTTACAGTTCCCACGTGCCAAAATAGAACATCAGAATAATAATAATAATAATAATTGCTTACACTTATATAGCACTTTTCTGGACACTCCACTCAAAGCGCTTTACAGGTAATGGGGACTCCCCTCCACCACCACCAATGTGCAGCATCCACCTGGATGATGCGACGGCAGCCATAGTGCGCCAGAACGCTCACCACACATCAGCTATCATTGGGAGGAGAGCAGAGTAATGAAGCCAATTCACAGAGGGGGATTGTTAGGAGGCCATGATTGATAACAGCCAATGGGGAAATTTGGCCAGGATGCCGGGGTTACACCCCTACTCTTTTCGAGAAACACCCTGGGATTTTTAATGACCACAGAGAGTCAGGACCTCGGTTTTACGTCTCATCCGAAGGACGGTGCCTGTTTACAGTATAGTGTCCCCGTCACTACACTGGGGCATTAGGACCCACATGAGCCGCAGGGTGAGCGCCCCCTGCTGGCCCCCCTAACGCCTCTTAGTTTTTCCCAGGAGGTCTCCCATCCAGGTACTGACCAGGCTCACACCTGCTTAGCTTCAGTGGGTTGCCAGTTGTGAGTTGCAGGGTGATATGGCTGCTGGTTTGCAGGGTGATATGGCTGCTGGTTTAGAAGGCACTCATCACTATCCCGTTCTTAGGATTTACGGAATATGGGGAAAGCGTGGTCAAAATCTTAAACTGCACTATAGTGTTTATATTATGGCATACCATTAAGTACCAGAAGGAGAGAAAAATACAGATAGTAACAGTAATTAGCATTTACAATATAATTTAAGACTGACATCTTGTTATGGCACAGTAATGTGAACTTGAAGAAGAAACCTGTCCAGGATTTATACCCCAGGAGTTAAAATTACCCCTTAGTACTGAAATCTGAGGCTGTAGTTTTGTAATTGTGCTGGCTCCCTAGGATAAGTACCTTGACTGATTTATTTGGTACCGTTATACAGTAAGTGTGACACTCTGGGACGAATAGGAGGAGTAAACTGTTGAAAGATGGTTCCCTTGTGAGATGAACGGAAAGGCGCAGAAACAAAGCCAAACGATTACCCAAGTTTTCCAGGGACAGACACAGGCTTTAACCCAACTTGCCTCTGGATTTCGACTAGGTCCTTCCAAGCAATAAAGACAAGCCATCCTTCCACTAGAGGTTGAAAAGCAATGTCAGCTTCCGGCTGCTAATGCTATTGCACAACCTCTGCCTTTGTGATGGAGACAAAAAGCTTCAGTGTACAGTGCCAGTAGGGCTCTAATGCACTGTGTTATACAAACTGCTGTTAACTCACTGATGTAAGTAAAGGACTCCACACATTTACATGATCCCCTCAGTAACATGGAAAATAACTGCATTTCTTTTAACAAAATGCATTAGCAAAACATTTCTGCATCATATTCATACCACTTACAGCAAGTGCCAGATGTTGACTTGGACAGGTTTCCAACAAAATTTCCTTCCATGACAAAATTTTTTGTCACACTTTTATCAACATCAAATCTAGTGAAAGTTGCAGGATAGCCAATCTCTCTTTTGAGGTGGGATGTACAAAAACCTTTTCTTTCTCTTTGGCAAACCCCTGTTGTCTCTCCCCAGATATGTAATTTAAATGTCTACAGTATAATTATTATAAATACTGCATATTATCATAAACTCAATACTTACGAAAGACAGGAGAAAAAATTACATAGAATAATATTTGACAATGACACTTCTTAAACATAGTGCAGATTCATAAAATGTAGATTCTCTAGTAATGGGTGGAGCATGTTATTGTCATCCAGTTCAGTTATCTCTTCTTCAGAAAAAGTAGGAAAAGGTAATACCAATACACTGTATTTCATAGTAATTTGTAAACCATGCAATAGAATACTGAAAAGGCAAACTTTTAATTATTTCTCCTACATCTGAATGGAATTCACATTTGCATTTTGAATAATAAATATCTAATTAGAAACTAGTTGTTGCAAAAGCCGTGAACGTGATTTTTGCCTCTAACCGCTTAAGAGAATGACCAGTGCAGATCTCGAAAGGGACTAATATACTTGATTTTCTAAGCTTGCACACACACGTATTAATTGCTCCTTTGTTTAAAAAAAGAAAATACAAAAATATTACACTCAATTATCAAATATTCCAGTTACCATCCTGGGATATCAACTTATGTCCAGACTCCATGGGGTCCATTCAGTAGGCAGCTGAAGCTGCAGAAGGATGCCAATACTAGAGCCTCACAGAGACACCAGCTCCAAGCAGCCAGCAGAAGAAGTCTGCTGATTCTCCTCTTTCAGTATTATTCGTTCCTTGTCTACCTGTCTAGTTTACTAATTAACTATAGCAAAATTAAGATCACTGATGGAAATTAGGCTGAGCAGTCATTCCAGTGCTGATCTCTTTTGTGCCCTGCATATGGCTTCAGCTCAGTTTTCTTATTCACCCCTTATCTGTACTCAAGTTTACTGTCTGTTAACCATTCCTCCAGCCAACTTTGATTCCTTGCCTACCACCTGCCATTTCTAAATTAATGAGAAATATTTGAGAGGCTATTTGAGAGTTATTTGAGAAGCTCCTTTTATGAAGAACTTAATCAAAATCCTTCTGACAATCACTATACACCATATCAAGATCTGATTCATCCATTAGTGGAAATGACCCATTCCCTGTATATTAGATAAGCAAGGACTACCTTTTTTTTAATTGGTATTGGAAAAACCAGAGGACAATTCTCTAGTTTAGTTCTCATTTTCAGGTTTATAAACAGAAGCATATTGGTCTATAATTACATTTTTCACCCTTTTTATGTATGGGTGCTGTATAAGAATTATTTTCCAGTCACAAGTTTTGGATAGGTGATACAATGAAAGAGTCTATTTGTTGGATAAAGCAAACTTCGATGAATCCAGTAAAGTGTCTGTGAATAACATCCTTCATTTCAGTAAGCATGTTGTGGAAAATATAACCAATCTAAGATGAGTTGTTCACTTTAAAAGCTCCCTAGTTCCTGTAACACTTCTGGCTCGGTTATGCTAAAAGTATTCAATAATGAGCTAGGTCTTTCTTTAACATGAGGCATGTTATTAGGTTTTTCATCGGTGAATATGAGTAAATTATTCATTCAGTACCTTTGCAATTTACTTCATCTATTAATCTCTACTTATGTCTTAGAAATTTCACTTCTCTTCCCTACTGTGCTTTTGTTGTCATTGTACTGAATAAATACTTTTGATTAGTTTTATACAGAAGTGCATTGACTACAGGAATATTTAGCCTCTTTTTCCTAGCCTTTTCTGTTCAAGAAAAACATATCCTATGGAAGGTACAGTATGAATTACATTAAAAATTTGAAATCTTAAATTTAATCAAGTTCTTTTGCACTTCTTTTGTGCACTCCTACACAGCTCTTTTGTTGTTAACCATGGGTTCATGATTGCATATTGATAGATTTTTTTAAATAACCTCTTCAACAGGTTTTATTTTTTTATCGGCCGGTCCAAACAATAATCATGTTAAATCAAAAGCCAGGCTTTGCTTGGTGTTAGTCTCCATTGGCTAGTAAAGGTGTGATATGATCTTTCTTTTCTAAAGCTCCACTGTTGCCTGTAATAAAATTCAGTGCTATTCTATTCTGAACATGAGCTGGGTTTTAAACCACAATAATGGAAACGCAGGGTGGAGGTTATGAGCTGTGCAGAGGAGAAGTTAACTGTAAGCTGTTTTTCAGAGACCCATTCTAATTCCTTGTCAGCTGAATGACCGAGTGAGGTCTGGGGTTTAAGAGCAGAAAACCAGGACTCCTTACTGATATTGCAGCAATTCCTTGATATAATCATCACGTGCTCTGTGCCCTTCAATCAGTGCAACCACAAAGAGACTGATACTACAGGGAGCTAAAGCATTACCCTGCAATTACCTGCCTGACATTGCATGGCTCAAGTGGCACAAAGCATGCATAATTAATTCAATACTGTACACTTCATACTGTACTACAGTCCAATTAGAAATCACATAGGGTAATTTCATTCTAATGCAAATTTTAACAAAGAAGCAGACAAGGCTTAAAGTGAACAAGATTCTGTTTGTGCAAAGCTCTCCCAGTGATATTTCTTCAAACAATTCAAGAAATTTCCAAAGAACCTTACTTACATCCAGAAGAAAGGAAAAAATCAATAATATCCAAGCTGCTGACAGCTTGTCACATGACAGAGACATTCCCTGCTTAAATATGGTGAGTGATGGTCAGGGTACAGTAGGTAGTGCTTGGGTTGTAAAGTTAAAACATGAAACAGAACTGGGACCAATATATCCCTGAAGTTTTGAAATCAGAGAGCTATCCTCAGTTGAGCGAACATATAAAAATCTGATGGCGGGATTACTGGACTGTAAATTGGGTGGGCTGTAAGTTTGTTCTGATCTTTCTTTTCTGGAGCTCCAACCCCCAAGTTGGGTGTGGTACCAGTTCAATCCCAGTCTCAACGACGTACTGTCCTGTGGGCCTCCCATGTACAGTGTGATAGACAGGGGCGTGTGTTAGCTTGACCCGCCATGTAGAGTCCAGATCTGACATTTCTATCTGTTTGGCCCAACAGAGAGAGAACCTCGCTGATGCTGAGATGCAAGTTTCAGTGCTCAGATACTGTAGCTCAGGGACCAACTAACATTATTTTATAACAGGTGATTACTTGTGATTTGGTGGCACTCGTCTGTCGTTATCCATAAAAGACTTCCCCCACCTTTGAAGTGTATTAGTTGGATAATTCGCAAATGCTCCTGACTTATTGACTTGTATTTGCAGACAGCAATGGCGATAAGCTGCGGGAAGTCTTCCACGCTGTAGGAACCTGACTCTGGCCTGGGGTCATTACCCCTGGCCTGGCTTGAGGGCATTTTAAAAACAGCCACCTGCTGTTGGACATACGTGGCATCTCAGGGAAAGCTGAAAGGCGGGGAAAACATTATCAGGTGCCATAAGGGGAAATATATTCTATGATTCCAATAATATTGCTGATGGTCACATACTGTATAAATCTCCATTAATGGTAATGACATAGGGTGACCAAGACTGCACACTGACTATAAAACTCTCTGTGGCACTGCTGTATTTCAGGACGCTGCCAGGGTACACCTTGTCTTCTCCCTGTGTTCTCCAGAAATTGACATTTTTATCACAAATTAAACTAATCTCAGACCTTCACTCCACTGCTCTGTGACTCCTGGATCCCCTGCAACTGTAAACAGTGCCTCCATACTGAGGCCTTTGAGCCAGATCTCATGTCACTAAACAAGCAGTGGGACTGAATAAATATCGGACAGTTCGGAATTCAGCGTCCTCCAGATTTATTCAAGTCCCTGGTGAAAAAGGAACAAAAAACAGCATTTACCAGAATGAGTTATGGATTGGATAATGTGTCTTTAATTTTTAAAAATTCTTTATGACTTAAATTAATTATTTATGACCAATACGACCTTGCATAGTGCAATGCTATTACAGTTACAATACAGTATAATATTTGTAGACTTCGCAAAAGCAATGCACATTATCCAATCCATAAATCTTTTTTGCTCTGTGTTGTGTTTTGTTTATATTTCAGTGGAGGGCAGGAATACATCTTGGAAGTACCATATTTTGTCTAAAAATCTTGGGAGCCAGCTTGTTAGGACATAATTTAATTTTCCATGCTCAGTAACATGAGGCCACCTTCTCCATTATGCAACATAATTCTGAAGCAGCCAGTCAGAAGGCAGAAAAAAGATTATCTTGGGCTGATAGAAGCCATGCAATAATATCCAAATGAATTACCATCAAAGTTTTCACCAAAATTCTTTCTTATTCAACGCTAATAAAAGCACACTGGGGTTAGATAAGATCACTTTATTGGCCATATACGATTTCTTGTGTTAGGCATTTGTCTTTTCACATACCCCAATGTGGTCTCCATGAGACACACAGACAGGGAGAGAAGCATGGGGTCAGAGCACAGGGTCAGCCATTTATACAGCACCCCTAGCACAGCTGGGGTTAAGGGCCTTGCTCAGGGGCCCGACAGAGTAGGATTCCTCTAATGGACTCAGGATTAGAACCGTCAACCTTCCAGCCACAGAGCCACAGCACCGCCACATATCAAGTGATAATATGTGGTATTACTTAACATGACCATATTAATATTATGTAAAAAGTAACATCATAATAATGTACAGTATACTGTATATTGTTAGATCTGTCATGGATTACTACAGAGATTCCTTGACTTTGGGTGTTAAACAGGTTGTGTCAAGACCTAAGAAATTTTCTTGCAGTGTTCTGCGTTTAAAACACTTTGCTTTGAATTGTATTGTGTCAGCAGTATGCTGCCTCACAAAAATGATTAGATTTATTAATAATTACCGCCTGCTTTATATATCATACACTATGTAAAACCATGAGGACTGCCTTTATAAAATAAAATTTACAAACAGCAGCTAGAAAGCTAAAATAAATACAAGCAAATAAATTCCCTACATTTAATATTGCTGTCTTTCACATACAGTACTGCCAGTCACATTTTTTAAATAGCCTTGTTCCAATGTTAAACTTCCCTTCTGAATTCTATCTGAATCTTTATAACAAACCTCAGCTTTCTGCCCACGTTAATGCCTGTCTCAGATTTGGATTAATAATTAAAGAGACCTGAAGCTTTTTATGTCATATTAATCCACATTTCTCTTTGAATATTTTGAGATATACTGCAAACAAAAGCTAAGAAAAACACTTACATTTGTACCCTCTGTATCTCACACCTATCTAAATGAATAAGTAAAAAAATATAAAACTACACTGTATACTGTAGCTTATCATTCACTTCTAAATCACACATAGAGTGTAATGCCTTATTCTCTACTTAGATGCAACTAAACATTTTCTGATATACAGCAATATCACGACTGTATAATTAATAATAATAATAATAATAATAATAATTAATAATTGCTTACACTTATATAGCGCTTTTCTGGACACTCCACTCAAAGTACTTTACAGGTAATGGGGACTCCCCTCCACCACCACCAAAGTTCAGCCCCACCTGGATGATGCGACGGCAGCCATAGTGCTCCAGAACACTCACCACACACCAGCTATTAGTGAGGAGGAGAGCAGAATAATGAAGCCAGTTCACAGATGGGGATTATTAGGAGGCCATGATTGATAAGGGCCAGTGGGAAATTTGGCCAGGACGCCGGGGTTACACCCCCACTCTTTTCGAGAAACACCCTGGGATTTTTAATGACCACAGAGAGTCAGGACCTCGGTTTTACATCTCATCCGAAGGACAGCGCCTGTTTACAGTATAGTGTCCCTGTCACTATACTGGGGCATTAGGATCCACACGGACCGCAGGGTGAGCACCCCCTGCTGGCCCCACTAACACCTCTTCCAGCAGCAACCTTAGCTTTTCCCAGGAGTCTCTCCTCCAGGTGTTGACCAGGCTCATACCTGCTGAGCTTCAGGGGGCTGCCAGGTGTGAGTTGCAGGGTGATATGGCTGCTGGCTTATTAGAAACAGTTTGCTGAAAATCGTGGTTTCTGTTTGCAAACGGCATCGAGCCACTTACTATTAAAACTCAGATGAAGCAAGGCTGTTCTTGGCTCCTATTTCGAGCTGCATGATTTCATACTTCCCAGTGTGTCAGGAAGAAATAAAAGTGTTTCTTCTTTGGGGTTTGGATTCTTTTCCACAGAAAACAAAATGCATGGTACAGTGATAGATAATATAATATATAACTATGTAATATATTGGCTATGATTAGCTATTGTTTGATTATCATAGAGAAGACAATATGGAAAAATGTTTAGCAGTGAGTGATGTAACACTCCAGTCTATCCTGTCTGATCACAGTCAGTTGTGGGTAAAATGTGCAGCTCACTGTAAACTCTTCTCTGCATTACACAGATTACACATTATTATTAATTTACTTTGCTGATGCGTTTATCTATAGCAACATACATTTATACCCATGTACAGAGCTGGGTATTTCACTAGAGCAATTTGCGTAGAATACCTTGCTGAAGACTACGACAGCAGTGTCCTACCTAAGATGTGTACCCACATCTTTTCGGGTCCAAATTCTAACCATGACTCCGCTCGAACACGATACTAAGTTTACCAATTTTTCTACCTTTTCAGAACAGTTCCTCAGAATGTATATCTCAAACTAGGATGCTACTACAATCTCATTGCAATGTACTATACTTTATTGTGGTTTCTCTATGATAATGTGCCAGTGACACATCCCTACACCATCGTTTACTGTACGGTATGTGAATAAATATTACTGATATTCCTACACATCTGCTCAGAGTGAAAGGTGCAGCGATGGGTCACTGGTCTGTATAGTCACAGTAGATGGTTCAGTAATGTATCTCTTGTATTTGTAGATACAGTGAATAGCACAGTAGTGTGTCACTGGTATATTGCCTTACATAATGTTAATGGTATTTTCTGATGTACAGTACTTGAAAGACAATGTAAGTGTGAACCCAGAAAACATGTAAGGTGTATAATGTAATTTAGCTGCAAAAGTAGTTAAAATCTACAAAATGATGATGAAATAGTTATAAAGGGACGTTATTCTCACCATGTTTTTCATTATTTTCACAAGCATTTTCAAATAACACAGGTTAGAATACTTGGCTGATTAACACAAGGTTCACGAAGAAACCTTTTAACGAACTCAGCTAAATCCTATTAAGGCTCATCAATTAATTAACTACTCTAAGAAAGGTTGTTACCAGGTTAAATTTCCATGAACTGCAAGTAGGTGCAGAAATTAAACATAATCCCAAACAATAAAGACATAAACTGTGCAGTACAGGTTAGAAACTTACAATCAGCATGATCAAGGCTCCCTCTACATATGCAAATAAGCCACTTGGCTGTGTATGAATTCTGGATCTCCCTGTTTGAAATAGTCTTTTTTTCCCAAATCTATGATAAAGTGAATCACTGATACCAAGAAATCATCAGCAATAAATAACAACAGTGAATGTTCTGAATCTCATTTTGTTTGCCTGGTACCTCATTTCAGAACATGCTCAGCCAGCTTGCAAAGTATTATTATCAAGACTTCCAAGTGATTTCTTTACAGAAGGCATGTGTCTCGTCTCAAATTCAACATGATTTGTCAAAATAGACAAGGATGGCACTAAAAAATAAACATTTCAATAGACAAATACGGTGTCAGGGAGCACCTCAAGGACTTTGCAAATAATATATAACAGTACAGTACAGTATGTGATTCAGGAGAGTAGTCACATTTGAGCCTGATCTTATGAGAACAGAGCAGCAAAGCAAGACGGGTCAGTACTAAGAAGGGAGACCTCCAAAGAAATTCCAGCTGGTTCCAGCTGTAGAGGTCTTGGTGGACCAGTAGGGTGTGCTCTTCCCACTGCACCATCATTTCCAAACCAATGCCACAGAATCTTAACTAAGGGGCAGTTTGCTATAGGAGGTGCTGTCCTTCAAACGAAATGTTACGCAAAGGTCCTTACCACTAGGGAATTTAAGATCCCATGGCTCTTTTAGAAAAGCCCTGCTGAATTTCACTCTGCCTTAAACAGCCTGGCTGTCCTAAACCTCCCCCATAATTCAACTGGCAAAGCAATTTGTCCCTTCCCTTCCTGATCTGTTGTGCAGTGAGGCTGTTGAAATACGGAATAACAACTGCTGTGTGTCACCCATGTGGGCACTGAGCCCCAGTTAGAGGTGAAAGAAATACCCCCCCTTCTCTGTAGAGGAGTGCTTTAGAATCCTCTCGGATGAACAGTGCTATAGAATTGTGAGAAATTATAATGATAAACAAGGTTTTAAAGTTAATTCACTACTGGCAAGTTTAATAAGATGCAGCTTTTAGCACATGATTGAGAAGCAAAAGATTTGCTGTTTAATACATTAATAAGAACATGTACTGTATATTGTTTCTCTTCGGCAAGGACTCACAAATTTATTGGCTAATCAAAAGGAATAGCAATTATTACTAGGCAGCCAATGATGGCAATGTAAATAATGGCACAAACACACCCAGGTGTTTGTAAATTATTTTGTTTCTTTTCTCAAGAGATCTTCTCTTTCAGAAGCTATCCATTACCAAACAAATTCAGATGTGCATTTTAACCTGAAAATGTAGCAAGCAAAAAAGGATCTTAGGCACTTCATTTGGTTTTATTACCTGGAAATATGTACCAAAAGGAACTGTGAAAAAAATCTAAATCTTTAAGCCAAGCTGAGCTGCAAATAATTGCATTAATGAAATGTCAAACAGCTGCTACTATGACTACTTTAATCCATTCTAGTTCAAATAAAATAGGATATTTTTTACACTGTAGACCAACAAGGGGAACAGTGTAAAACTGGTTTTCCTGTGGTATAACTAAAAAAAAACAGAGCTCACCCTTATTATTTTTATTGAACTAGGTTGACACAATACTGTATAGTATTATTCTGAAAGCAGAATATAATATACAGTATATAAATCAAATTATTTAAAAATTGACAGTCATTAATGCACATTGCATTAAATGTTAGTAATTTGTACATAACCCCAACATAAATCATTTTCAGATAAAAGGGTGCATTTAATAAGAATCAGGCGGAGTGGAACAGACAGTGTTATAAAGGGGCAGTTCATAATACCTTTGTGATGGCTGCAACAGCAAAACTTTACCTTACTATAAAACAAATGTCAATTTAGCACTTTCAGTCCCAGGCTGGAATTGGTTTTTGACTGGTAGTCTGGTCACAATGCAGACAATAAAAATCAGGCAGTCAAAAGTCTACATATCACTAAATATATTGCTGGGTGGGACTTTTAACAAACAAATAGAGGTAAAGGGTTTATATTTTCAGTCTTCATGCTCCCAACCATCCTTAAATATTGATTTCTAAGGATAGGAGATGCCCAGAGAAAATTCAATAGTCTCAGGATATCAACATGGCAGCCATTTTATGTCAAAGGTCAAGGTCATTAAAAATTTGCCTACTTTGTGGCGAGAGGCTGGTATTTAATTCTGTAAGGATGGTGTTTGCACCTTACATAGCTTTGTGGATAACAGGTACAGAAAATAGACATCAGCAAAAACAATACAGTATATAGAACGATACACGCATAAAAACATGGTAAACTTAATATGGTGGTTGTGCTCTTCTAACAAATGTCAAATGTCAACAATGTCAAAATTATTCAGAGAAAGCCAGTGCTTTAACACTTATCAGTTCATATATCATGGACTTCATCAGTCATTTTTAAATTATTTAGTTTGATAAAGGGATTAATGAAGAAAATGCATTTTTTAAACACAGAGGCCTACATTCAGTAACAGGTAAGCTAATTATTAGAAATGGATCCTATGCAAGGTAAAGTTAGATAATAGAAATCAGTGTTCATTTGAACTATGCCCCTCCAAAAAGTGGGGGGCTACCAAAGTCTACCAAAAGTAACAGCATCATCTAAAAACAATATGGGATATTCGTGCATCACGTCTATGGTTCCCAATTAGCTTGGAAACACACAATACAGCACTAGTGATACTAGTGATAGTATATGTAGTATATGTACAGTAAATAGGCATATTAGGACATCTTGAGTATAGTACAAAACAAATTAAGGATTAGAAGAGGTCTATAAAATCTTATATCCAATATAATAATGGTCTATCTTTAAAAATAAATTCTATCTTTAATATAACAACCATCTTGATGAAAACTACGTGTTCCATTAATCAGAAAAAACAACTTCTGTAGCAGCACATTATTTAAAGAAGTTCTTTCAAACTTAATTGTTAGCCCTATCATGTTTTAAGTCTGATCTGCAATAACACCCAAATTATAGTTAAGGCAAATATTTAATTTTATATATGAAACAATTTATTTTTACATTATTTTACATTATTAGAGTTGTGTTGTACTCTGTACTCTTGTTCTAGGACCAATAAGGCAAGTATAATATTCCTCAAAATTGTAGTCACAAGGCATTCTTGCAGCTACACAACATTGCATTCAATTTAAAAAAACTATAAAGGAGAGAGATAAACAGTTTTATGTACTGTAAATATACACGTGACAGATTTTCTCCATAGTTTCAGCATTGTACTTTGTATTGGAAAGTAGTGCCTGCACATCCTGACATTGCTTTGATACCAAAGGGAATTATTGATAGTAATGCAGTAATATGTAAAAGCATATAGGTTTGTTAACAGACATCATTGTGACTGAGGCCAACAATAACGCCAGACATACTTCGATTTTATTGATTTGCTCAGACTTGCAGTATCCATATAGACAGGTAGAGTGACTCTGATTCTGAGGAGTTGCTTTCTCTCCTAAAGACAATTCTACCTCATATTACGTTTTTTTTTATTACTGAATTACACAAACACCATCGCTTCACAGAAAATCCACTGCAGCAATATTGAAAGAATCTGTCATTTGTCAATTCCCCGTCCCTGATCCCATTTCCTATCACCACTAAGTGGACTGGCAGTCTGTCAGCTGAATAGCAAGCAATCTGCTCAACTTCACTTCAAAACTGCATGCATCTCAGCTCAATGCCTCCCTAGAAAGCAAGTCAAAGAAAGTGAAAATCCGTGTGCATGCGTTCATGTGTCAAATAAAATCCATCTCCTGTAACTCCTAGGTGCTCCACATGCAGGTATGCAATGACCTGCGCTGTATTGGAACCAAATATGCAAAAAATACATTATCAAACACATTATAATGGCACCCCTTCTTTTCATTTTCCTGAAAGCTGTAAAGTTTTACTAAGACTGCTTATCACAGAGCTTATCATACCATACATACAATAGTGCAGCTATACTAAACACTGTGGTTTTGCAACAACAAATTTAAAATAATGTTTTCATGTGACACGTGCACACACTGTGTTCTCATAAGGTTTCAGGCAACAATATACTTTCAAGTATAACAGCCCTGTTCTCTCTAATTAATGTACTGTACACACACAAGGAGGAGTATGTATTGAGCTGAAATATTTAGACTTGCATTATGCTGTGTGAGGTCTGCCATCCACCAAGCAAAACATAAGCAAAATCAACATCTACAGTTGCAAAGCTCTGGATGAGCTGACACAGTGTAGTTTCTACTAGAAATTATAGTATGTGCAGTATTAAGGATATAGTATTTAGTACAGTATGTGGTCATTTCCAGTATATATAGTATGTACTGTAGTACTGCATACTGTATATTGACATACCTGTACTTGAAATGTGTCTTACTTTGGATTGATTTTCTGAATGTAACAACATTTAGAATTTCAGAAATTCCAGTGAAAGCTTCTGTACATATAGTGAATTAGACCTTCTATAGAATAACATGAAAACTTAACACCACAGCTTTCATATGCTTGTGTGTCTGTGGGTCTTAAATTTGAAAGAATTGTACCACAGCACTGAAATTGCAGCAGATTTACTTCGGCACAAGTAATTTTGTTCCAGCAAGTGGCATTCTGGATTATAGACTAAGTGTAACATTTGTGCAGATTTTAGAGGCCAGGAGTCAAATGTGTTGCTTCTTTACCCTGTTCAACATAGCACAAATGCTAACATAGACTAAATGGTTAAATCTGAGATGCTGTGATGGCTTATAATGCTAGATTGAATTACTTCATCTAACCACAGAATCAAAAGGCAAGACTGCCACTACTGTACTTCAGCTTTGGCCATTAGATGAGTCTGAAGTTCTGTGGTGCAAACTCCTGATAACTTTTTATCCGTCACTGTTAGGTCTAGTGTGGGCACTAAAACACCTGTAAAGTTCTTTTCAAAGTAAATACAATCCTAATGTTACATTTTGAGCATACAGTCCTTATACAAAGTTAAAAGCTTGTGTTATCTCTTATCATGAAGATTTTTTTTTTTCAGCTGAGCGGAGCACTGTGACAGACAGTCACTCAGCAACAACATACTGTAAGTGGCCACTGCTGGTATAAAGCACTTCTCCTAAGAGGTAGTGGAAACTACAAAGGTGCACATAATGTACTTGTAATTATACTGTACTGTGCCTCTTTTTTGAAAAAAGGTGAATGTAAGTTTTGTCATGTTAAGAGGGCAATTCACCTTTAGTCTTTTTGAAACAATCTAAACTGTGCTGTATCACAACACCCCCATTAATCATTTTCTTAGGAGTTGAACTGTATTAACGTACAGTAGGTGTTAATTAAAATTCTTCAGTTTTAAAGAGACTCATTTAAAACTCTGCCTAGGCTGCTGAAAATAGATCAGCGTGTGCATAAGTATTTTTTTACTTATCTTACCTCAGTGAGATGAGGCATGGGATTAAATCCACAGAGATTGCACACGGTATTCTTACACTCCGTGCAGGTGTTATAGTTGGGTGGATCCTTAGAACCGACGTTCAGCTCCACTTTGCAGAGTGGGCAGCTTGGCTGTGTGGATTTCGGAGGCAGAGGAGGAGCCTGCGCTGGGTCAGTGTGCCCAGCTGCTGCCTTGGGTGTCTCCACGCGGGGCTTGTCCTCTTTGACGGCGGCTGGTTTTTTCTCTTGGCCAGGAGCAGGGCCTTTCCCTGGAAGCGGTTGCTCTGGTTTCTGCGCCACCAGGGGCTTGGTGTCTTTCTTTGCAGGGCCGAGTTTCGGGGAAGCCTGAGCGGAGGCGGTTTCTCTGGGGGCTGTCTGAGCAGCAGCAGGCTGCGCAGGAGTGGCCTGGTCTGCTGGCTGCACGGCAGTGCTGATCAAACTAGACGCTTGACTAAAGAACGACGACCCGAAGCCAAACAACTTCCCGGTGACCGTTTCTTGAGGAGTCGTGGGCTGGTGCTTGGGGGTCTCGGTTGTACTCCCGATGTTTAAGCTGAAGCGCCTGGCTTGCTCTCGAGGTTTGGGGGGTTGCTGAACTGGGGGAGCCGGAGCAGGCTGTGATGTTTTGGCAGGTGGTTGTCCGGGGGATCCTTTTGGCATCTGAGGTTCTGACTTTCCCGGGTCCTGTGGCGGACGGCCGGCTTTGGACGGATCCGTTTTCGGCTGTCCGCTTTTGGCCTGCTCTTGGGGCTGTGTCGGGGGCTGCTTCGCGGGGTCACTCGGCTTCCGACCTGTCGCTTCCCCTGCTGGGTGTGTGGGTTTTGCACCCACGGGTTTCTGCTGAGGGTGCACTTTTGGATCGGGGTGCGCGGGTTTCTTGTCCTGCGCAGGAGGCTGCCTAGTGGGCTGTGGGAGATCTTGAGCCTGAGCAAGGGCTTTCGGAGGCACGGGAGTGGTGTGGGGACCCTGCGAGGGCTGCTTCGCCCCAGGTGCGATGGCGGAAGGCAGGGCTTGATCTGTTGCTTTCTGTACCCCCGGCTGTTTCTGGAGATTCTCCTGCTGTGACGGCTGGGGCTGTTCTGACCCCTGGGCAGGCGGTTTCTGTGGCTGGGGCTGTGGGGCCACAGAAACTCCTGTGGGCTTCACCTGGTGGGTGTCTGGGGTGGGCTGCTGCTTGACTGGGGCAGAGGGGGTCGGAGCCTCCGGAGTTTTACTCGGCTCAGGCTGTTTGCCTCTCTGCGGAGATCCTGGGGCAGACGGTTGTTTCGGCGGCTGAGGTTGAGGCTTGGCCACCGGAGGAGCAGACTCGTCCATCCCCAGTGCTCTTTGCATCTGGCAAGTCAGACACAGCCACTCTTTGACCTGAAACAAAATTCCCAGAGTGTTAAAAGCTGATGACAAAACTAAAATGCTCAGTGACTGAAATGCCCCCTCAAACCCTTTCTCTGTTCATATTTGACTCAGACCAAACCAGGATAATGACAAAATGTGTTCTTCTTTTATACATAAATAGGCACGTATCAGAATGGGTTCTTTATTCAGAGCTCCTGAAAATGACTTGTTTTTCTGTGAAAGGTTTAACAGCATGGATTTCCTGGAGCCCAGCCTGGAAAACAGGCTGAAAGCAAGCGGGGTTTTAAAGATGCTGGAAAAACAAACTCAAAGCAATAAACGGTGTTTTGCACTGTTCTGACATTTACCTGAAACTTAAAGTCCTCTGTGGATGTACAGGGATACAAATGTTTATTTCTGATCAGTGGAAGGTTATGCTTGAAGGGTACTGATTTGTTTGCATCTTGATTTAAAAGCTCTCACTGAATGATCAGTCGCATTTCATGCTTAACTGCCACCAAGACATTATTGATATACTGATGACTGTGGTTTCCAAGGCTACGCAGCACTTGGAAGGAAACAACTGCTTAAAATGGACATATACTTCTACTCTCACTTTTTCATACTGTATTTTATTTTAACTACTTGATATTTCAATTCTGTGTCTTACACTGGACAGCTACATATTACAGTATGTTTCACCATAACACACTTAAAGTCTTTACCATTATTAGAGCAGTCATACTACTGTCATGGAGACACTTAATCATCACATTAACCCCATGAAAAGCAATTAACATTGCAAATTCATTTGTAACGTCAAGTATAACATACAGTAACTGCACATATCCAAATTCGAAAAATTTACAAAGAATGCATTTTTCACCATGCTTATATTAAATACTGATATATAAAGACCATTTGGCACTGTACCATATTTTCTCTGATGGGCATTAAAAATGTAACAAATAATGAATATTGTAGCCAAAAGTATTTATTGCATTTTAATTGCCTCTAAGTATAAAACAACAGCAGCACATACCGTACGTCAATAAGGCTACACAAGAACAATGATAAAATCAGAACTAAGAGAGGATTCTGTCAGGGGAATACAACAAAATAATGCTGCTTAAAAGAAAAAAAAATTAAGGATAATTTCAATATATATTTATTTCTTTTATAGGATATTTTGAATAATCTGGATTGAGGGAAAAATAGTGAATATAGATGAAACCTACTTGAATACACATGCACCATACCCAGAACTATGGTTCATAAACTACAGCAGTGAACCAAGCCTACAAATGTACCTATGGCAAAGTAATGGCATTAAGCTAGAAAATGCTGAATGGTGTATATTTGGATAAATTAAAACAAAACATTCAGCACAAAAATAAGTTGGGAATGCTTCTGGGAGGTGAAATATGATTTGACAGTGGAAGGAAGGTCTTTTATCGCTGTGTTCTGCCCATACAGTATGTACATAGAAACTGGACCACTGGACCACTGCTTCACTTTTTGTCTGCAAAAAGTGATAAAGAAGCTATAGACATGCAACAGATGCTTGAGAAGATGTGTGTTTACAAAAACAGGAGCAGTATCTGCAGAAAAAGGAAACAAATGGGTCTGAGCAGAAATAAGAGCTATAACGCATCATTACAAGACTCTAGATAGAAAAATGGCCAACAGGATTGGATCTTTTCAGCATCAGAGAACCCGAAGCAAAATGACTGAATGGGGCAGTCTTTCCAAACAGTTTGCCTTAACGAGTTAAGTTTTTATGCAACGCCTTCAAATTCCGTGTGGGCGCAGTGGAAAAAATGTGACCCACATAACACACACAGCATCAACAGCATACTGCTATGTAATAACTGTGTGTTATATTGGATTTTATCCCATGAGGCCATCATGTGAAGATTGTAAGGCTTATATCCAGGCTCATCAAACAACTGGGTTCTCAACTAAGGTCTGAATTAAAGAAAAACATGACTGTTTTTAAGAGTATAAGTGTGCCTACACATGAAAGAAGACCATGCAGCCTACCTATCCTGCACATTTAATTTAGAGATGATTGTTTTCACTGTTCAAAGTTCAAAGGTATAATTACGATAAAAATTATAATAATAATAATAATAATAATAATAATAATAATAATAATAATAATAAAAGTTATTCTTTCCTAGATCCATTTTGTATGTGATGTTTGAAAAGATACAGTATGCCAAAAGTATAAAAGTCCATTACCTCATGGCATGTACTGTAGGACAGGGTTATCAAGAATTTATCTGGAGAAGTATAAATTATCAACAGGCACTTTCTACTGAGGCAGTGTAAGAACAAGGAAAATTGTGCAACCCATTGAAAAATAAAAAAATAAATCTAGTTTGTGCAAAGCTTCTTTAGCTAAACTAACCATAAAAAATAGTGCATGTTAAAAATCCAGAACTATGTTTTTAAGTCAATCCTAAAGCAAATTATCATGGAAGAATTAAAGATCCCCACTTTTCCCTATCTAACACGTGTCCAAAACATTTGGAAGCAGATGTTAATAATCATTTAAGACTTGTGTACAGAATTTAAAAAATAATAATTTATAATAGTTTCCGCTCACCTCTGTTATATGAGGATTGGGGTTGAATCCACAAAAGCTACACACCATGGTCTGGCACTGAGTGCAGGTGTTATAATTAGCCTTGTCTGGGGCGTGAAGCAGCAGCTCGGTGGTTTTGCAAAGAGGACAAAGAGATTTCTTCTCAGCGGGTTCAGCGCCGGGAGCTGTACCCTCTGACGAACCGGAAAGGCCTCCTTGCTGAGACTGAACCCTTCCAGGGCCTGGCTGTTCTGAAGGAGGTTTGGCAGGCCCTGGCATCTGAGCAGCCTGTCCAGGCCCTGACTGGGGAGATCCCTGCTGCTGTGGTCCACGCTGCTGGGCTGCTGAAGCAGGCGGGCCTTGCTGTCGAATTCCTGGCTTGGCCAGGCCCCGCTGCTCAGGCCCCGAAGTAGGAGGCGGTTGCTGCTGAGTCCCCGACACAGTAGACTGAGCTCCGGCCTTAGGTGGCCCTTGCTGCTGTGCAGTAGGCTTCGGTGGCCCTTGCTGCTGTGCAGTAGGCTTCGGTGGCCCTTGCTGCTGTGCAGTAGGCTTAGGTGGCCCTTGCTGCTGTGCAGTAGGCTTAGGTGGCCCTTGCTGCTGTGCACTAGGCTTAGGTGGCCCTTGCTGCTGTGCAGTAGGCTTAGGTGGTCCTTGCTGCTGTGCAGTAGGCTTAGGTGGCCCTTGCTGCTGTGCACTAGGCTTAGGTGGCCCTTGCTGCTGTGCACTAGGCTTAGGTGGCCCTTGCTGCTGTGCACTAGGTTTAGCCGGCCCTTGCTGTGGAGGGCCTGCAGCCGAAGCCACTGGCTGTTGGGGCCCAGATCCTGCAGGTGTAGGCTTTCCAGATCCTGGTGGTGGAGTGGGACCCTTTTGTGCAGTCAGAGGCTTACCTGGCCCTTGTTGCGGAGGGCCAGAGGGGGCGCCAGCTTGTGGCTGAGCTCCAGGTCTTGGGGAGCCTTGCTGCTGTCTTCCAGGCTTAGGGGACCCCTGTTGCTGCTGGGCCGCTCTGGGACCTGGTTGCTGGGAAGCTTTACCAGGTTGTTGCCCAGGAGTTTTTGCTGGTGGTTGCTGGGAACTCTTTTGCTTTTTGGCAGCTTCATCCTCGTCCGAATCCCCGAAAAGACTGAATTTATTTACAACAGAAGACATTGCACTGAGGGGGTTGCCCTCACTTAGGAAACTGGGCATCATGGCTGCTTTCTGCTCGTCTTTGACTTCCGGCTTCGATCGGGATTCTAAAAGACTGATTGAAGAGGGACTTCTCCCCGGTGGGATCTTTTCCGTTTTGAACACATCAACTGTCTGGCTCTTACTGATCCCAGCCGGCCCCTGGGTTGGTGGTTTTCCCGGCTGTCTGGGCTGATGGTATGTATCTACATCGGCTTTCCTGGAAGAAAATGAAACCATTATTGGACATGTTCAGGAAGAACAAACATGGACCCCAAAAAACGTTGTCATTTAAGTATGGCATCAAGCAGAAACACGGTACCCTCGTTCAGCTACTGCTGCCTTAGGACTTATTTTACAGAAAAATAGGAAGGATGTCTTATTTTGATTTCTGTCCAGGAGAATAAGCTTTCAACATGCCTTCGAGACACAGAAATTATTTTTGTTTTCCATCATAAATCTGTTAAAAGACATGGTTCTGGAAAACGTGACCTTTTAGCAGCATGCATCACCTAGATGCATCATCTTTCAAGTGTGCTTTATAAGGAAAATATTAGAACCTGACGTCTGTATCACAACGTGAACTCTTTTATTTTTGATAACATGGAAAGCCTTTATCTTATCTACAGTATTTCTGTTACGTATGTGATTTAACTATTGATTGCTTACTTAAAGCACTATAAGTATCAACAGTTTAAGGTAATAGAAAAAGGTCCATTCAAGGTGCATTAAAATCCTTGACAACTGCACATGCTGCCAGCTGGTGGTGGCTGTCACAAGTAGCAGAGCAATATGGTTAAATGCCTAACAATCCACTGAGAATGTTCATACTGGAAATATCTTTCCACAAAATGTCGTGAAATATCTCCATGCATCTTTTGTTTTAGATTTATATATTCTACACCCAGTAGGAAAACGTATTCAAGCTATACAAGTATACTGTATGGATGCACAGTATTTTGAGAATATTATTCAAAGCAGAGAAATGAACGTAGTAATGAAGTCCCATAATGGATAAATTACATGAAGGCGTGTGCTGAAGATGTGTTTCTTAGTGTTCAAATAGACAGAACCATCACTCTTTAAAACTTCAAAAAAATTATTTAAAAAGTACCCTTTATAATATTCCTGATCTCTCTGAATAAGATGTGTGTATACCTATTACCTTTGCTAAATCAGTGTGATAATACAACCAATGGAAATTAAAACTTTCTCTCGAGATATTCCAGCCATTAATTACAGTTCAAAACACACATTAAACTACAATATGCCCCGTGCAAATGGAGCACAGAAAGAAGCCTGAATGAAAAGAACAAACACGACAGCTATGAAGAGAACCAACATTTTCTCTCAGATATCACTGTGCTGTTTTTGGCTTCAGCACCACGGACAGAGACTTACATTCAGATAAACTGCTATTAATCAGCGCGATATCCTACCTCAGCTAGACGACACTCGGCGTCTGCACCGCTAAGAATAACACACCGTGCGCATTCAGAAACAGCAGCACGAATTACATGTACTATCATTTTCAGTGTCTGTCTATTGCCATAAAGCGAAGAGCAAAAACGTATAGCAGTCCGTATATTATTTTTAGCCTTCCCGCGGCATGAAATGCTATCTGCTGCATTTTGTGTCTTCAAGGAAAAACATTCTTCGTTAAGATGTGTTAAAGGCTGTACGAAGAACAGCATCTACACAGTATTATTTCAATAACTCGGATGTCTTATATTCTCCGTGTACTGGAAAAAAAAACTGCTAGTGTCGCTCTACATCATTTAATCACTTGGGGTTGAGGCTGTACCTGGAACCCAAAACGCCAATAAGCCATGCCTAATCACCAACATCAAATAGTAAAAATTAATAAGTAACTGCAGGCTACTTCGCAACCAACCTACTGTCAAACACATTAAAACCCCCACAATTCCTGCAGTTAGCAACTGGGCGGATAAGTGTTTTCCTGTGGATGTAGCGATTAACACAATCCTTCTGGATTTGCTGGAGCAGACGTCGAAAATGCTTAGACTCCGGACACATCGCGCTTTTAAAGACATTTGACACTGAGGGCAGAAAAAAAATGGCTTGCTTCTGTCGTCCTTTGACGGGCAGTTATTACAAAACATAAAAACACAAAATAATTAATAATTTCGCAAGACCGAAACAGAATGCACGAAAATACAAGAATAGTAATTCAATTCAACCTTATATTTATATTCTGAAGACCGATTACAGAAATGGGTGGCGTTTAGTACACTATATCTAGCACCATCACTAATAATAATAATAATAATAATAATAATAATAATAATAATAATAATAATCAGAAAGCCGTGGTTTTATGCGTATTCAGAATCATGCATGCAGTGTTTCATTCCTAGTGATAAAAAGAGTAAGACCTCACTTAAACATGAATGGGTGTCAACCAATTTTCCGTGGTCTATCGTGTTAATTATGTCAAGCTGCAACGCACTACAACCCGCGATCTTCAACACGAGGCACCCCCGAAGTACTATGTGTAGTACCCGGGGAACGAAAAAGGAAATGTCTGCGCGCACACACACACACAAAATAATTAATTTCATGCCTTTGTAGGGGATGTTCCTTGGTATTTCCAGGCGGCAGCCCTTGAGCTCTTGACATTACTGCCGCGATCTGTTTCCTCTCTTCCTCGCTCAGCTGGCTCAGATCCGCCTCCATTCCTGCGGGGATCTGGATAAAACCCCCCTTTCCGTCCCCTGCAACCCCTTCTTGCAATCCGGAGAGTCCCCCTTCTCCACCTTCGAGGCTAGCCTCGTTCCCCATGATCGACTGCCACTTTTATGATTTGTTGTTGTTTGTTTTGTTTTGTTTTCTGGACCAGAGATGTCACTCCACCGCGATCTCGGCTGCCCCGCTCTTAATTCCCCTACTCTGGCTTGTTTATTTCTCAATTCACTCCTCCATCTTTGATCATCCCTCCTCTGCTGGTCTCCGTTGATCTCTCACATCCCTTTCTGCTTCGCACGGAGGTTACCGAGCTCTGGATGCAAATCCTCCTCGCCCCTTTCCCTCTACCGCGCATGCCCCGCCGCTGACAGGTGATCAGCACACATCACTGCGCTGAAATTGAATTTTAAAGGGCCAAGGCGTCTTCTCCGCGCGGCACAAGGCATGCCCATACCCCAATGAAGAGTGCAAAACAACCAGCCGTGGGGAGAGGCTACATGCGCTGCGCGTTTGTTATCTTGCATTCTTTCCCGAGCAGTCAAATTGTGTTTGATTGTGTGTTTTGAGATCAGGTAAGGGACGGAGCGGGCAACTCCGATGCCCAGTAGTGAGACCGTGACGGAGCTGTCGGGCAAAATCGTGCAACACACAGTAGGCAGGGGCGACCCGGAGGGCCAGGAGGTTTCTGAGTTTCTTTCCACCCAAGCATTTAATCACCCAATTGAGCTCATTATTTGCTCATTTGAACAAGCTGCCGCCTTCCCCAGTTCTTGTAGAAGCTGGAGATTTAAAGAGACCTCCAGTACGAAATCCGCCTGAAGGCGGCTCTTGATATCCGAGTTGTGCAACGACCCACGACGCCGTAAAATAGGGGTTCCTGATACCCCGCTGGGTTTTGTTCCTGCCGAGCTCTTTCATTAACTTTCAACTGATGTAACAGATTGTTTGCTTCGGACTTCTGCGGTGTTGTTTTCAATTGGAAAGCTGGACAGTGTGGCAAGACAGTCCGCGATCTGAGGACGCTGCCTGGGCCAGGCGGTGGGTGGGCAAGCTCGTTGAGTGAGGAAAGAAGCCCGGGAGAGCCCCCCCCCCCACAATGGACAGTCCCCAAGACCTCCCCCCTTTACCCCCTAGTTCGCCCCTTTCCTGCCTTTGCCCTCTGTAAAACCGGGAGCACTCCCTACTCTCTCCTTCCCCTACTCTCAGTCCAGAGGTTAGCTGCTTTCTCTGCCTTCCTTGCTTTACCTGCTCTGTGACCAGCACGCCCTACTGTAATGAAAATGGCAATAAAGCTGTCAGGGAGCCTGTAGGTCGTCTTCTTCCCCCTGAGCCACCAGATCAGGAGCATTCATTACAATAGTTACGAATGAGAACCATCTAGCTGGTTTGGTTGCTAAATCAACCTGTTGAGCTGTCGATCTCATCCAACCTTCCAGCCATTTCATGAAAGAAGCCAGGGTATCAAAAACATGGCTGGGCAGCTTGTTCCACTCTCCCACCACCCTTTGAGTACAGGGTACCTGCAGCTCTCTGTTTTAAATACACCCCTCCCCTTAACATCCATTAGGTTTCTTCAGTTTCTTGTTTCAGTGTTTATTCTGAAGAAGACCACTGGGCTGACTTCATCAGTGCCTTTAAGGAAGAATTTTAATGCTTGCATCAGATCCTTTTGTAGTCTTGTGTTCTTGAAACATACTGTAAATTCTTAAGTTCTAAAAGTAAGATTTCCCTTTTACCCTGGGAATTACATCCTTACTAGTGTGCTTTGCATTTTTAAACAAGGCACACCATGATCCATCCCCCTAGAAATCAGTGCAGAAAAATCTTATACTGCATGTTTAGTTATGCAGTAGTTAACCTCCGCCATGCTTATGAACTAAAATCAATTAAAGAGATTATTCATCTATTCATTTTCGAACCATTCTGTCCACTCCAAGCTCAGGAGAGAGCTGGAGTCTATACCAGCAAGAAACAGGCACCAGGCAGGATACCAGTCCATCACAGGGTGGACACACAAACTAACACCAGGGCCACTTTTCCCAGAAGACTATTGAAAGTCTGTCTTTGCACTGTAGGAGGAAATGGGAACACTGGAGGAAACCCACACAAACACAGGGCCAGAATTGAACTCAGGACCCCAGCACTGGGAGGCAGGAGTGCTAACTGCTACACTACCATGCCGCTCCATTGGAAGACTAAGGTAAGGCTTGAGCTGAATCGAATTATTAACCGTTAAGGGTTGAATTATGTAACAGGGAGCCTGAATGGAAAAAAAACAATTCAACGGGCACATGGGCCTCCAGCACTGGGGTTGAAGGCATCCTGACCAATATTCCCAACACCCAGTGTCAGCAACACCTGAAGCAAAGCCTTGAGCAGGTACCTACAGTATTATACAGTTCCTTTGAGTGGCCAGAGGTGTCACTCGTACCCTCATGCCATGACAAGTAGAGACTGAAACTTCAGCCCAACTCAGCAGTCTGTAGAATCACCTGACTTGCACCTTGCACATTGAAAAACCACGTTGCAGTGATTTCTGAAAGCTGATTTGGGTCAGTGAACAGGCATTCAAAGGCTTTTCCTTCCCTAAAGCGTTGAAGAATAGAGTGATTTTGTTACGGAAATAAGATCTTAAAATCATTCTGTGACCTAGATGTCATTTTTTCCACTTTTGAATAACATGCAGAATTGTGCGTATTACGTCCTCATGGTTAAGTGGCACATATCGTATGACAATCCTGAAATATTCATTTGGCTTCATGAGAGGAAGACATTCGGAGCTGACGGAATTTATCACTCCCACACAGGTATAAAAAATGCATGGGCATCCATAAGTGCACGAGGAATTCCATCCTCCTAACTCATGACTCTAGCCAAAATCACTCTTTCTGCTAAAGAAGGCAAAATGTCCCCTTACATTAAAATAATGCATTTAGAGTTTTTGAGTAGTATCTGAAAACATATTGTAGCCTAGTGCAAGACTATGAACAGGAGAAAGAGTTGTGGCAGTTAGAATAACACAGACATTATGAATCCAGACCTGGTCTGTAGGACTACTGCCTGGGCCCTGGGTCTAAATCAGACTGGACACTGTCATTGGACAATGACTTTTTATAGGGCTCTTATTCATTTTAGCCCCTTATTTTGTACTGCATTATAAAGCAAAGCCACGTGGCACTGTTGATTGCATAAGAATGACTGGATACACTTAGGTGCAAACTGATTTCTTACCCAATGACAATGTGGCATGAAACTGGCTGTGTGCCCAAGCCAAAGAGGACCGATTTCTGTGCACTACTGAAAATCACTACATCACTATCTTTGAAAGTGGAAGACTGGATTCAGTTTATCACTGTATTGAAATACTTCAGTTTCACTCCAGACAGGTGATGCAATGGTCAACTTAACTTCTGAATATTCTAAGTCTGCTACACACAGGTTATCTTATTGGAGACAGAGGGCCTTAGTAACGGTAAGTACTAATGGTGTAGGCCAGCAGCTGTATCACCCTGTAGCTCTCTATTGACTATCCACTGAAACTCAGCAGGTGTGAGCCTGGTCAGTACCTGGATGGGAGACTCCTGGGAAAAAACTAAGGTTGCTGCTGGAAGTGGTGTTAGTGGGACCAGCGGGGGGCGTCCACTCTGTGGTCTGTGTGGGTCCTAATGCCCCAGTGTAGTGGCGGGGACACTATACTGTAGTGGGCGCCGTCTTTCGGATGAGACTTTTCACTGAGGTACTGACTCTCAGGGGTCATTAAAGGTCCCCGGGCATTTCTCGAGAAGAGTAGGGAGTTATCCCGGTGTCCAGGCCAAATCTCCTCCTCGGCCTTTACCATGGCCTCCAAATTGTCCCCATGTAGGACTGGCCTGCACTGGCCCTGTGATGGATGGGCGTACCCAGGGTGTATCCTGCCTTGCGCTAGTTGCTTGCTGGCTGGGCTCCAGCTTCCCGCAACGCCGTATGGTATAAAGCGGTTTGGCAAATGACATGACATGACTAATGGTGCAGGTCCTAAGTGTTTTTGACTGCCAGTCTGGAACTGCAACCCCTCTTTTGCATTGTTGTTCATGTTCTGATTGGTTAAAATAAGAGGTGTGCGTTGAACTGGAGCATACGATTGTAGCCTGAAGCCTGAGTTGAATAAGAAGGGATAATATTCTTCTAATTGTGGTTTGCTGGGGTTCTATGTGTGTTTAATCTTGTTGTTTCATTACTACTCATTTGTATCGACACTGTACACTATATCGACACTGTACTTCGGTGTACATTTCATCAAGATTAAAGTACATTATAGCTGTACATGCACTAGATACAATTACTGCTATAAAATATATTAACCTTTAATAGGGGAATTTTCACTGAGTTGTGTTACACCAAATATTCCATCCATCTTTCCAAAGATAATCACAGAGATAATCTGGTTTAATGTTCTAAAGTAATCTTTCATTCAAGTCGTGGAAAGAGTGATTTAATTTTCATGGTCATTTTTAAATGTTACTGTACCTACAGTATGTCAGCCAAACATTTAACAGGAAAACTATAATTATAATTAGAAAAAAATCCTTTTAATTCTGACAGGTGGTGATGACCCCCATATTTTTTCATAGACTGATATATGAGCTTACTAAATCATGTCGGGTTCAGTACACACTGTATGCAATTGCTTTTAATATTAAAAAATATATTCATATAATACTGTATATTAGTTTGTCACAAATCTCAGTAATCATGTAACTGTCGTGTTAAAAATAAATGCTACTGCTGTTACAATTAAGAATCTATTCTTTCCATATTGAGGAAGTTGCTTATATCTCCGGGCCCTAGAGAAAGACACCCTTTAGTATGGTCAATCAAACCTATCCAACATGCACTCTGAGAAAAACCTGTTACACTCTGTAAAAATCTCTTAAAATTCATGGGACCATAGGGGGAATCTGCAAATTTTACACAGAGAGATGCCGGAGGCCAAAATCAAATGTCAGACCATGGAGCTGTAAGGTATCAGTGCTACCTATGGTTGAGAGGGTCTCTGTGAACTGTGTACACACTTTTCCTGCAGAAAATGCAATATTGTTTTAGGTGGACATTCAGAACTCATCTGAACTGGATTGGGAGAATGCTGGACACAAGGGCTACTATATAGGAATGCGTGCTACGAACCTAAGTAACCAATTGTATTAAATTAAGTTATCTATAGCAAATACGGAGGTAGGTACTGTAGATGTGCGTGACTTTAGAACACTGCCAATCTTGCAAGCACAGGGAAGCATGATAGATGACATAAAAATATTTAAAGACTGTTCTAGTTTAATTACTTGGAAAACAAATCTGTGTGTTTTGCTCCCATAGGGGAGCTATGGGAGAAGCAAACTTCTTTTAACTTCTGAGACGGACTCCTGACTGTCTTTTAAGGGGAAGC
Source organism: Lepisosteus platostomus (assembly GCF_059453375.1). NCBI lineage: Eukaryota > Metazoa > Chordata > Actinopteri > Semionotiformes > Lepisosteidae > Lepisosteus > Lepisosteus platostomus. The sequence continues at coordinate 53,346,525 of NC_142619.1, forward strand.
AGGGAAAACGTTCTCCGACAATATCATCATGCCCCCATGCTACCAATACCAATACCAATACCAATAAGCTGATCACCATATGTTATGACTAACATACAAATCTAAGGGTTCAAAGCAGTTGAAAAGTGACAAAATGCATTTCTCTTCCATGGCCAAACATTAGTGTGTGGTCAAATAGCCTGTTCAGTATGCCTAAGAAGCAGTTCTGTAGATTCATCTGCAGCAGGCCAACAAGTAGTGAGATACGAAATCACCAAACAATTGTCGAAAACTTTGCAACATAAAGACATTTTTCAGCAATAAAATCATATTAGGTATTATCTCATAGTAAACTGGCAATGACCAAGTAAAGCAGGCAGATGAGAGTAGTAGAGTCACCAGCATCTGCTCAGAAAATCAATAAGATTGACAGCGTAATTCACCAGAGTAATTTTAAATTAACACTAATTACTACACTAAGCAGATTCTGTATGCCAAAGATGTCCATTGAGTCACTCTTATGCAACAAAGAAAAATATTGTTTTTCTATTTATTGTTTATACAATACAGTACATTCATTTCATATAAAGTTTATGAAATAGTTATAATATTCATGTTTGTCAAATGTATCTTATTTATAAACAGCTCAAGTTCATTTGAATCTTGGTTTTGGCAAACACTAATTTTAATGGTTACCAGTGGGTTCCCCAACCTTCTCAGAGCTTTCTGTCTCTTTCAGAGGTTATTTACTTCACTATCTTACAGAAAGTAATGCTAGGCCCCATTGCGGTATTGCTTTTTCTGAGTCTATCTACATGGGCTAAGTTATATGGTATCTTTATCTGATCATGTTTTTGAATTAAAAGGTGATCTGGGAAAGCATATATTATAGACATAAACCTTCTTCCCCCTGTCAGGAGTCCCTTTATCTTGGTGACTGAAAGGACATGTCACAGAAGGAAGAACAAAATCGAACCCGGGACCCACAGCTTTAAGACAGTAGCGCTAACCTCCATGCAACTCTAAAGAGAATTCAGGTGAGGTAATTAGTATGCACACCTGCTAGATATGTGATACATAGCAACTGACTGGCACTGAAGAAGTTCTAATGCTGTGCAAACACAGACCTTAAGGATGATTGATACATTGGAAAAGTAATGTCCTTGTGAATTAAAAGGTCCACATACTAATTGATTTTCTCTTGAATGCAATTAGGGTATACACAGACTGCCAAAGGCACCTGATGGACTGGCAGTAACTCCACACACACACAGCTTCTGTTGTGTGTTGCGATGGCTGTGTTTCTTCATGTCACTCAGGATGCAGTTGGGAGCACAGAGCTATCTGGATATTTTTACACGTTGTTTCCTGTCTCTTTCCGGGCCTTCTGCAGATGCCTCTAAAGACCAGCTTGGCAAGCTTACAGTACCAATCAAGATAAAAGTGCTTTTTTGACATCTGGCAGCTATGATATTTTACCATGAAGGAGTGACATTGTTTCATCATTTTCAAACCCTAGTTTGAAGCCTTTTGTTTTTTGGATGTTTGCTGTTTTTTTTACGAGCCGCACTGAGAGTCGGTATTAATCATTGTCAATTAATCACCAACATTTTCTTGTTTTCCACCTGTCATTCTTATAATTTTGTACAACTGGCACAGTTCTTCATCATAACTCCAGGGTGTGAATGTGTGATGTTCTGTGAGTCAGCAATTATTCAGCAGCCCAGAGGTCTATTACATAAATATGACCAGGGAAACCAACAGAAAACCAAAAAACAAACATTCATACATTATGTGAGCAATATGTCAAAGTTATCTCTATATAGGACCTATGCAAGGTTAGTAATTGCACACTCACTCTCTGTTCTGGCATGTCGCCTGGATAAAAAGCTTTGTGGGGTCAGTTTTGGGGGTTGGTTTCTGATTTTTTTTCCTATTTTCATCTTCTACCTGTCAGCACAAGCTTACCCGATATGTATTTTGTATTCTGCACTGTGTATTCAAGCTTCCCGTCCGCCTGATTACCGTTTGTGATATCCAGGCTGCAGTGTGGGCACTGTCAGCAGGCTCTAGTCTCCTGTTCTGAGATGAGAAACTTCCTGGAAGTGCGGGAGAAGTTTTCCAATTGGTTTGTAAAATATGGCGTACCATGCATAGTTTGAACAGTATATAAAGTATATAGGCTGCATGTAATGTTATTCCATTCATGACAACAACACTGTTTATACTCAGTCCAATTAGAGAAATGAGTGAAACCGGTTGCAGCCAAGGGTGCTGAACATTCTTCAAGCCTTGATTGACAACCCTGATCTTTTCCTTCATAGCTGCTGTAAGGCTGCTCTAGACATATGAAGTTATAAGCTGTGCTGTACTGAGAATAGGAGTAAGTAAATAACCCGTGGCAGTACAATCATAGTATTCATGTTCTTTGCATAGTCCATCCATCCAAATTCAGGAAGCCGCTTATTCCTGGTAAAGACGCTCTACAGGGCACACGCTCATATGCAAATGCACACAGAAGGGCTGTTTAGAGATACCAATTAAGCTAATTAGCATGTGCTTGGAAAATGTTTTTTTTTGTGTGTCAATAGATATGCAGCCTCGTATTATTAAAACACAAGCTAAAGGCAGCTGTAGACTTGCTTTATTTTATCCGAGCAGGTCTTGCTCCCCACGTTCTTCTGGACACACGGGGTCACAGGGCTGCAGTCCCTATCTTGGACTATGGTGAAATAGTTCACAGAGTGACCTCTACAGCTGTCCTTGGGAAATGTCAAGGCTCTGCCATCAGATTGACAACTGGCGCCCCCTATCGCATTCATCACCGTGACCTGAATTCTCTCACTTGCCAGACCTCCACGTGCTGTATACCAGACAAATGTTTCTCTCGTTTAAATTCATTTCTGGATCCTTAACTGAGAAAATTGAAAAACCTTTTTATATCTTGTTTTGCCGTTCTCTGTTCCATCTCACAATTTAAGATTTGACTTCTGACTTTGGGAGCAAGTCTGATTTCTGCCTCTACCAATGAGTGCAACCATCTGCAGAGTAAGCAGAAAATATAATATTTTCATGTGAGTTTTCATGTGTATGATAAAGTCTTTCTGTCTGACACTTACATTTGCTGACACTGCCCTGCTCCTTTTCCTGTAATATTTACTTTTACTGAGTCTTCTTTCCCTGCCTCTGTATAGCAATGGTATAAAGCCTGTTCTCCAGATGATCACGGAAATAATTTGTCCCCAACTTCTTTCTTCTCACCTCTGGTTAAATAAAGGATTGCTATTATAAATAATAGGCAGGGGGTAGCATTTATAAGATAAGATGTTTAAACTTATCTTTAAGAAAACGGCAACTAGCATCTATTATTTTGCAATTAAATAACCACACATGAAGTTCATGAAATAATCGCCGAAGAATATAATGAAAAGAATTCACAGCTTGTTTTTTTTAAGCAACGGTAGCATAAAATATTAAATATCCAGTATATATACTGCAGTAGGAATGTTTGACTTTTGTCTCTGTTGGGGGTGTGGATGGGAGAAGCAGGGTACAGTATATGACATCATAGCACTGCATGTTGTCACACACAGCAAGCAGTAGATAGAAGGAAGACTGTGAGGATAAAATAATAAAGCATAACCATTCTCCTAAAAAACACATATAATTTGAAAAGTGGGGCATTCATACCAGGGAATGACAGTGTTAGCAAATGTACAGTGCCAGACAGAAAGACTTAATCTTACAGCTGAAAACTCACATACAAATATAATAAAATTGAACATGGGTCAGAATAAAAATATAATTGTCCAGCTCTATGAAAAACACAGTCTCACGATTTTGCCAAAGCTTCTAAGTGGTTTTCAAATGGGAATCTCTCCTGAACAAAACTGCCCCCTGAGGAAGACGGAAGATCTGTTCAGTAATACTATCGTGTGGATGTAGGTAATACAATCAGAGAAAGGCTGTTATAGACGGTGTGGGATTATTTCATCAGAGTGGAGTAGAGTGTTTTACGGGGCGTGGCTTGAAGTTGCCTCCTACTGCACCTGCTGTGAGGTCTGGCTTAATTCTCACAGCTTCTTAGTAGCTGTAGTAAGGCTTCTTGGATAGGGCGTCGAGCTCTGTGGCATTTGGCTATCAGTATCAAACTCTGTGGCAAAGGAATAGTCCTTACTCTTACGAGGATAAGCGGCAAGTTAGGATAAGTAGAATCAAATACCCTTAACAAATTAACCTTTAATTAAAGCAAGAGTTCTACATCTTTTTTTAATTAGTCATTTAAATGGCGACTCACCCTGATCAGTCTGAAACTGCAAAGTCCTTCTGGAAAACAGGGACCCAATCACCTGCCAGTCATAACTTTTGTTGCTTCTTATGTGTTCAGCTGAACACTGTACACATTCATTAGAGCTCAGAAAAACCTTAGATGAACATGAGTAGAAATAGGTGTTGACCATCGGCACAAAGATAGCATATCTTTAGTCATGAGTTTAGATACACCTGTTTTTAAATAAAAAAAGAAAATATAGGTCCCAAAAGAGATCATTCTGAAACCTTAATTCAAAGCAATTAGTAAATAAACTACATAAACTGCAAAACCTCACTACTCTCCACTCAAATGTGGATCATCTAAGAGCGCTTATTCTTCTTAATAACAAACGGCAAAAATTATTCTTACGTCACAGCGGTGTCAGAGTCAAAATCTTCCTTTTTCATATGGCTAAAATGCATTTTCAGGCCTTTCAGTGCATTTTAAACGTACGACATGCAATGCGTGGCAATGTTGGGATGTGCAAGCTCTGTACAGAATATACCTGGTGGTCTTCTTTCTGCTGCCATTTTAGAAAAACAGAAGAGTGTCTTAAGTGTGGAGGCATGTCTTCGCTGACAAATGACCACAGCGGACTGATAGCCTTGCCTGGCACACTGTGTTCTGCCTTCTGAAGCATGCACAAATGGATTGGATTTTTCACTCTATCGAGCAAAAGACACTCTTGCGTGCATGCTCACACACAACGGTATGGCCACAACATGATGAAGAAGAGGATCTGTTACAAATCCAACATTGTGTTTTATACACAGTGATCCCTATAACTGGAAACACTGTGATTCTCCTTATTAACCCACAAAGCTATAAAGATAAATACCGCACAGATGTTATCTGTTATAAGCAACCAGACTTAGCTGCACGGCTGTTACAGTAATTATTGACAACCAGGCTTATCGATACCACACCTCTGAGTTTTAAAAAACAGAATTGGTAACTTGAATTGGTTTTGAAGGAGTGCAGATCAAGTCCTTCATTTTCACTGCATTGTAGTCAAAATGTAATGAATACAGAAACATGATCTGCTTGTCTATGCCAGTTTCATTAAATTTAAATATGCTCCTGAATATAAAATGATGGACAAAGAAGTTTTCTATTCAAAAAAGAAATACAACAAACTTCAAATGAATTTGAACAATTAGGAATCAACCACCTTTTTTTTCAATTTAGGAGTGCATGCACATGCTTTAGCTCATATCCTTAAAGGATACGGATACATTAACCGTGAAATATATTTAAATGGAATATAAACTGGATGATATTAACCGTGCAGTGTACAACATGCCCATTGAGCAAAGCACACAAAAAATAAAGCAATAAAAACAGACAATCAATATTTCCAGCACAGAAAAGGTAAGAAAGAGAGTTCTTATGTAAACTAGAAATACATACCTTGTGTTTGTCACTAATATAGACTTGTTACAATTTCAGACATCCCAGCTCCACTTTGGAAGACTCCGTTCTTTTCCACACTGTCCTCTACATGATGTTTAATTTGTGATATATTAGTCCTTCTAATCCTTCACATCCCTATTAGAAGACTCAGACTCTAATACCGCCCTTAACACGTATTTTCCTGACCAGTGACCAGTGATAACTGCTGCACTAAAAATATCCTTAAAGAGACAGTGCCTGTTTTTCCTCTTTGTTCTCCCATGAGAATTACCCAATTCAGTCACTTTGGATTTTTATAGAATGGATTGATGCGGAGTAGTAAAATACCTAGTGATTTTTCCCTATGGTTTTTTAAAAAGTCTAGACAAATATTAAAGAACATGAGAAAATGAGCAAATTTATAAATAAGAGACGGCCATTTGACCCCTTTGGCCAGTGTGGTAGTTAGTAACTAAATGATCCAAGGTGCTTTAGAAAGAAGCCAGGGTATTGACTTTAACTACATGGCTGGGTAGACTCCCACAAACCTTTCGGTAAAGACGTGCCTCCTGTTCATGGTTTTTAATGCACTTCCGTGTAGTTTCCAGCTGTGCCCTCTGGTTTGTGTCTGATAAATGCACACATCCTCATTGACATGTGTTAGCTATAGAATTGCCACAGGAAACTAAATCACTTGGGAGGCTAATTGCATAACAAATGGCTAACTCCAATACCTAACTATAAAATAACTAAATGTTGCACTGTGGGTGGCATGGTGGTACAGTGGCTAGCATTGCTGCCTTGTAAAGCTGGGGTCCTGGGTTTGATACCTAGAATGCTATCTGTGTGGAGTTTGCATGTTTCCCCAAAGTCCACCTGTGTTTCCTTGGGGTGCTCCAGTTTCCTCCCACGGTCTCAGGACATGATGGTAGGTTAATTGGCTTCTGGGGGAACTGGCCCTGGTGGGAGAGTGTGTGTGTGCCTGTTCTGCAATGGGCTGGCATCCTGCCCAACCTGACTTTTGCATGCTGGGACAGACCCTTGCTCACCTGGAACAAGTAGTTAGAAAGTTGATGGAGACTAAACTACAAAATTAAAGTGTCTGTTTTTAGGTGCATCAGATCGATACAAAAAATCCAATGGATAATTTAAGCATTGGATAATACTAGCCCAATAGGTACAGATTTAATTTACATTGGATAAAAGTATAAACCAAATAAGTTGACAACAATTGAAAATTGAGAGCATCAGATGCAAAGGTACAAGTAAAGCTTAATTCTGCATCCAGAAGAAAGTGATAAATAGAAGCACAACATCTCAACCACAGAGCCTTCTTCGGGCGTGAGAGAGAGGAAGGTACACTAGCAGGGATATGAAATACAGGAGAGTAAAGACAGAGAAGGTGAAAATGGGTGCAGATGTGAACGTTTTTCCAAAGTAGAGAGATCTGGGGTGAGAGGTGTGACAGAGGAAAGATGTGTCTGATATACTGATATTCTGTTAATAGACTCATTTCATTTTGCTGTGTCTGTTGACTGTTTCCTAGAATATTATTTCTATAAATCTCCAGTTTAGTTCTAATAGTTGTTTCCCTGACCTAACAGGTAACAGAAATCTATAATTACTCAGTTGAGGATTCCTGCCCTTTTTCTACTTTACGATATTACTGTGAGACGTATTTAATTTGTGTTAACATATTCAGTATTTAGTATGTTTTGTTCTTATTTCAGTTTGTTTTTACTGCAATAATTTGTTTAGTGTGAGAGAAGTTTCATTTAATCTCTGTGGAGGGCTGAGGAGAGAGTACAGGCTCGCCCTGTGTCCATTATTCCTTTTTTTCTTTTTTTTCTCGTCTCTTCTTTATTTTGGTTCCCAGTAAAGTTTAGTCATCTCCCACTGAAAGTTCTGTTTTCCTTCTTATGAATGCCTAAAACCCTAAACCGAGCCCAGGATTTTACTTTACTATTAGCCACTACATTACTAGGTGGAATTCAGGACTGAGCCGACACCCAGCAGATGATGTTTAATGTGGAGAAATGCTTGTAGAGGGTATTGTAAGCATCGCATGCAGGTAGTAAAAAACATAAACTATAAATACAAAATGGGAAAAGCTCAGCTAAAGAGGCTACTTATAGAAAAGATGGGTGTGTATATTGACACAGCATTCACATCTTCCACACAATGTGGGGAAGCAGTAAAAAAGACAAACAAAATGTTAGGTAATGTTACTGTGTATACTGTATACATATAGTCATAAGTCTAAAATTCAAATTAGGAGTGTTACATTAAAATTGTAAAACGCATTACTTAGGCTTTGTTTAGAATAATGTGTACCATTTTGGTCACGAACAAAAAAATATATTACTGCTCTGGAATCAGTACAGAGAGGAACTCCTAGACATGTTCCAGGACTTCAGGGAGTGCCCTACACTGGAGGAACTGACCTTTTTCAGTCTTGAACAGAGAAAGTTATGAGGGGACCTGATACAAGTGTTCACAATAGAACACAAACCAGGGAACACGGGTGGGAGCTCTGTGGGTGTGCATTTAAAAGCGAGACCCTTCTTGATCCCCACCGGGCTGTGGCAGTGTGGAACAAGCCTCCCAGCCATGTGGCCGAAGCCGATCACCTGGCTTCATTCAAGAAACTCCTTGGGTCCATTAACTACTAACTACCAAATGGACTAGATGGGTGGAATGGCCTCCTTGAACTTCTACACTTTCTTATGTTTCTATTTGCGATCCCCCGGGCCCAGTGTACTAGTTCAGTCTTGAGCGGCTGTTGGAAGAGTTGCGTCAGTGGCTTCTGAATAACATGTAGTTCAGGTGCGGAGCTGCGTCAGCACGCGTAGGTTGCAAAGGAACAAGTAATAGGTTTATTCCATGCTGAAAAAAAGAAGAAAGAGAACACAACATTTCGGCCGTGGAGCCTTCTTCAGGTGTCCTCACCTGAAGAAGGCTCCACGGCCAAAACGTTGTTGGACGCTTGGACGTTGTGAACACCTGAAGAAGGCTCCACGGCCGAAACGTTGTGTTCTCTTTCTTCTTTTTTTCAGCACGGAATAAACCTATTACTTGCTCTTCTGAATAACATGTTGTTTCTTTGAGTACAACTGTTGAGTACGCTGATTTTGACCCACAGACAGTCTGACATTTTGAGGCATGTTGATGTGATTAGTCAACACACGACTGAAATACTTGTTTAGCACATCAGCAATTTACCTCACATTGTCTAGAATTTACCCATTTTCTGCCCAGTTACATTTTTACTTCATCCTTGAAAGTTCTTTTGCTGTTGTATTTCTGTTCTACTTGACTACAGTTTAGTTCTGCTGTACTGAACTGCAGTCAATTTTTATTATCTATTTTAGCCTCCATTGCAATATTCCAATTTAGTTTCTGATAAAGGGTTTTTTTTAACTCTGGAGTGTGACTATCTGACATTTTTGGTAGCTTTGTTTTTAAAATATCCTTCATTGAGTGACAATTAAAATCACTGACTTCATTATGCAGAGCACACGTTTAATTTGCAAAACAATATGATTTAATATTAAATGGAACATTTTTGAAATATCAGAAAATTGCTTTTTTTCCCCCCTGAAACTAAAATTTCTGAAGCTGAACGTTATAGTGGTGTCTTGGAGTTAGTAAGAGGTGTCTGCCCTTCTTATGTCTCATTTTTAAGTGAGAAGTGACACTGTATCAGTGAAGTCTTTACAGGATAACAAGGGCATGTATTCTAGGAAATAATATATACAGTATAGCTGGGTAAGACCATCTTTTACGTCAGTCTCAAAGGGAATATAATGCTCTCTTTATTAAATCTTTGCATTTATTTAATGTAGAGGCTTTGGAAATGAACACCATTCTACTGTAGTTTATCATTCAAAAAGCTCCAACAGGAGCACTGGGAATGCCCAATAACATTTATGCAGAAAAGGTAAACACTGTTTTAAAAAATCTGACCCGCATAATTTGTAAATCAGGGTTAAACACCTACTGTATCTAAATCAACCACCACATAGAGGCCTTGCAGATATAGCTTGTTTGGGAAAGTCTTCTCTACAAATTTTCTTCAATCACAGTGGAGGCAATGGCTCCCTCCTGCATAAAATATATGACCAACGCTAAAAAGCAAATTAAAGATAAGAGGACAACAATTTGTCAGGCAGCTGTTTTACTGGTGGTTTCTGGAATTCCAGTGGCATCTGGCTTAGCAACTGTTGCTAAGATAGGATTTTTTGAATGATATCACATTCAGATGATACGCTTGGCTTTATTGTGTAATGATTTTCAAATTAGCGACCCCAATGATACATTACCTAATAACCTTTAGAAAAGTTTGAAAAACAAATCTTATTACTGTCCAAGGTAATTACACATTAACATCAGAATAAAAAGAATAACAGGACACACTCATTTGTATACATTTGTTTATATTTCATTTTTAATAGCAAGTGCCATTGTTGTAAACAGGTCTTTACAAGGCACACTGAAATGTCAGGGGCTGTGAAGGAAACAGAGTTTATATTTAAATAATGTACGAGGCTCATGCAAATATCCACATCGAACAGCACCTCATCTGAGTTTCTCATCAGAAAGTACAGCAACATGCTGTACTCACTAGGTTATACACAACGTACTTCTGTAAGCTGAACCTCACAATGCAAAGGAACAAGTAAAGGTTTATTCCATGCTGAAAGGAAAAGCAAAGAGACACAATGTTTCGGCTGTGGAGCCTTCTTCAGGTGTCACCAAACTCCCACGTCTGCATCACAGTGCAAATGCAGAAGCAGCATTTGTAAGACGCAAAACAAATGCGTACACACTGTTTTTGAGCATACAGTACATTACAAATTGTCTACACTTTTCATGTGGGTAATTTAGAAAAACTCAAACTGACCTCAATTAATAAAGGCAGAGCATTGACCACCATGTCTAGCCTTATCAACTGTGTGATGGGAACATTGTTAATTGTGAAGTGTGCCCTTTTTGTGTTGTCAGGCCTGAAATATATCAACGCCTGGGTGAAACACTTCTGAAATCTAAATGAAACATGTTTCCCTTTAACAACTAAAGCCAGAACTCAAGATATTTTTTTTTTACAGTTTGTCAGTCAGAGACGTTTTGGTATCACAGCAGTTTAACTGCTACCTCACAAACACAGGCAGGGCACAAATCATGTGGTTTCTTCCAAGAGAAGTAATGCAGTAATATTGTCTAGACAAGAAGTCTTATATAATTGAAGAGGTGTAAAACAAGATGGGGTTGAAAATAAATTAGTTGGTGTGGTACTGTATTTTATGTTACAGAGTGACTTGAAAGTTGCCTGACAGTGTATCACTTTATTGTGACTGAAGATGAAGTTACCTACTGAAACGTTTTAAAAATCTATTGACACATGATTCTGAATAACGTTTTAGGGTAGAACAAAATTTGTGTGTCCTCTATTAAAATAATTATTTGACTATACACAGCTTTTGACGCTTCAGCTATTTTAAATACTGTCCTTCTCATTTTAAACTTGATGATTCGTTGTTGATCTTGTTCTACTGGTCCTTCCTTGACTCTGTTTTAACTTTTACCCTGGTTTACCCTGGTTTGACAAACCGAATCTGAGAGCCAAGAACAAACTGGGCAGCCTTGTGAAAATATGCCACAAGATCATTGGCGCTGATCTTCCTGCCCTCTCCACCTTCTATCATTCACGTGTTTTGTGTAAAGCAAAATCCATCTGTGACGATCCTTCACACCCCTTGTTTAATACATTCCAATTACTCCCATCAGATCACAGATAACAACCCCCCAACTCCAAAACCACAAGAAATGAGATTTAAGTTAAAGTAATACTATGTCCTTTAAGTTAAAGTAATAAGCCATGTCCTTAAACAACTTACTTAAGGCTTGGTTCAAACCAGATTCACTGTCTCAGGATGTCGTACTTGGCTTCCTTTTTGGCAAAGTAAAACAGAAGTTGGAAGAAAAGCAGATTGAAACAATTGCCTTGAATCAGCAAACATACAGCATAGCTATGAGTTAACTGTTTGTCTGTTTACTCACCTGGGTGGCTGAGACAAGTCTGCCACATTGTCTCGTGCAGGAAAATAGAAATTCCTTATTTTTTCGTCTTCTGCTCAAGGAAGTGTCAACTGAAGGAGCCTGCACTTATTTTTTGTCTGCTTTCCAATCAGTCAATGAGTAACTCTTGTTAGTAACATGTAAAATGTGCAAATGTTTCCAAAGCAGGTTATGAAGCACAGCAAGATCAGCACATGAAACCCAGAAAGAAAGAAACAGACACTAGCCAGGACTGCAAAGACACCTGGTTCATAATCATGCAGGTGGCAACAAAACATATGAACACCAGAAGGGTAGCATAGATCTTCACAAGGATGTCTTCTGGAAGGTTTAGGTTGACCTACTCTCGACAATGTACAGTAAAAAACTATAAAAAGGACGACACAATAAGCTTAAGCAGAAGGAATTTATATAATAACGGATGTTGTATTCAATATTGGTCACCACCACATTACGAAAACATTACTGCTGCCCTGGAGAGAGGTTATAGTTCAGGAACAACATTAATTCTCGGTCAGAAGGGATACAAAAAAGTTAAAAGAGCTCAGTCTCTCGTCTCATGCAGAGGAGATTATGAAGGGGCTTGACACAACTATTCTAAATCCTGAAAGGTATTGACAAAGTTAACACATGGACTATTTCAGGATCAATAATGAAACAAAGACTTGAGAACTCAAATGAAAATGAAAAGGAAATGCATTAAGGATGAGAATAGAAAGCACTGCTTTAGACTGAGGGCATCAGGCATCAGCAACAAGCTTCTCAGCCATGTTGTTGAATCAAATGCCAGAGAATCTTTCAAGAAAGAGCTGAAGGTGCTGAAAAACAATTAGCTTCTAGCAACCACATGAACAAGATGGGATGAGGAGTCTTCTTCCCCTTGTAACCTTTCTCCTTTTCTCCAGGGACAATTACCCTTGAGTTTAAAAGGGCAGAAAAGAAAACAGTTTTTCATGCAATCACCAATACTGTCATGTGATCTGAAAAATACTGAATAAGATCTGACAAGTCAATATTGTTTTAAATCAGAATAAAGCGCCTGAGGAAAATAGCAATTGAAATGTCCCCCTTTTTCAAAAGCTACAAGTTAGGAGAAAACAAGTTACAGTATATCACACTACTGATGTTTCACAAAACACCATTTGACTGCAAGTGCATTGATTTTAAACAGAAAACAACAACTGAAGTATAAAATCACTCGTGAAAAAAAATAATTTCTCACATATTTCGCATAATTCATATAATTCTCCACAATTCTTCACTTCAATTTGTGAATGCATCAAAAAATGGTGAACTAAACTCCACGACAGGTCAAAAGGTTAAACATTCAAGTTGTGGGGAACTTGTTAAGGTTTTCAGTTTCTAACCTCAAAGCACTATACAGTAGTCAAAATATAATCAATTGGAGAGCAGACATTGTGACATTGAGAACAATTTTCCATTTGATCACATGATATAATTATTACAGAGCTCTGTGCAGCACTGAGCATGAAGACAAGGACAATAAACAGATCTTTTCAAACCAGGAAAGGTTTTTACAAATAAAACAAAATAAGAGTCAGCTGTAATTATTTTGAAGGTACTGTACAGTGGAATGTGCTCAATCTAAGTGCATTGTTTGTTTATGACCAGGAAAGGGAAGGGAAATTACAAATAACAGCATCTTGATAAACTAAAGAGCAAGAATGAAACAAGAACAACAAAAACAAGTTACTAGCGTCAGGCAGAGGCTGTATCTCCTTCAGTGCCGACAGAAATGTATCATGGAGATGTACACTAGTGGAGGTACTGTACCACAGTTTCAAGCAGATCAAGTCGCCCTTTAAATATTCATGAACTGAAACTGCTACACAGATGCTTCATCTACCACAGTTTGCCCTGCTCTGGAGTCTGCTTTCCCTCTGTTCAGTGGTTTGAACCAGGCCAGACACAGAGTGATCCTCCGAAAAGCCTGCTGGATATGAGATTATAATATGGCATCATTAAGATCGAAAGGATTGGATATTACTGTACAGTATATATCAATTTATTAAATTGTGATTCTGTTTTACAAAAGGTTAGATATTTTGGATATAAAAGCAGAACCACCTTCCTGTGACACATTGTGTAATACCTTATTTGCCAAGCTAATTAAATGCAAAGGTTCTGTCATTAAAATACAGATCTATGATTAGTGAATGCAGTAAATAACATGGGATAAAAGGGCTGATCTCAGTTTCTCAAGACATGAAAGTTTGGAGAAGAGATGAAGGAAATTATATTATATGTATACTTTATAATGAAATACTATAGTGAGAGAGCAAGACAGAGAGAGGCTGAAGTAATAAAAAAAACATATCCAGCATTTATTATATTAAGCATGAGAGAATCAGATGGTCTTGAGTGACTTTTTCAGATTACTTCAGTGTTTTTCCAGTGTTATTTTCCATTGTTTGTACTTCAATGTTTGTAGTAAAAGTACTTAATTGTCTTAAATGTTCACAAGCTAAACTCTTCGTGTATCTGGCTGTGAATTAAGTGTGAACATAACCACAGAAAATGAGAGTTTTTAAAAGGAAAACAATAGCATTTGCCAAAAAAAATGAACGAGAGTCCAACACGAGTAACAAAACAGTTCTGTAATGCCATATTTTGATTTTGTGACTGATGTAATGAAAGCTGTTGACTCCCTAAGGAACCCGCAAAGTGTCAATTTAATTGAAACAGCACATTGTATGTTATAACATACAGTATCTCTCATTTCAGTGATTATGCAACAGGTCACATCTGTAAACAATCCATTAGTTCATTCCATTCGTAACTTTCTGCATTCATTCTCCCTGCTTATCAGGTAAACAAAGAAATGTGGCCATCAGGCCATTTTCAGATTTGACCTGTTATAGTTAATAGTGACACTTTTCAAATGTCAAGCACCCAACTTTTGTTCATATCATTTAACAAAGATGATAGCCTGTAGCGTAAAATTGATTTTTATGGGAAAAAATGACTTGCTCAGTTTTTATTGCCAGGACCAGTTCAGAAAGCATGATTTTATCACTGTTTGGTAGATCAGCTTCAATTATGTGGTTGCTAGTTTCAAATGTAACTTGTGCTATTTACAGCCTGTTTCTGTTTTCCCCAGTATTTTTAAAAAGGTGTTAGGTTGCAATTAATTCTGGGTTTCGTCTGTGTGAAGTGTGGCAAATGGATCCGCAACTTTACTTTCTATTTCTAGTCTGCATTCTTTGCAAGATACAAAGATCTTTCCTTAAAATGCACACTTTAACCTGCGTAGGTGGAATTTCAGATTCACACTCTTAAACTCTTGAAGTCATGAGCATATTTCATGCAATGACGTATTTTGAGTGTTTCAGCTAAGCTCATAAAAGGAGTGAAATGCAGGGCGAAAAGTGACAAATCAATTAAACCTTGTTTCAAGTTTCATACACAGCTCAAAGGGTTGAGTTGGTGAGAAAATCTAAAAAGATTTTTTTTACTGATTCAGCAGTTTTCACTCGTTATTCTGTACAGGCAATCAGTTTGGAAACCTACAAAAACAACAAAAACATAACAGAGATTCATTTTGGCTCTTTTCAAAACATATTTACAGGTGTCTGATGTAGTTTACTATGTTGAGAAGAATGATGAAGATGTATCCCCTGTTAAACTGTTTTTAATAACTATGTTGTGCAAGATGTTGCTTTGTCACTCTTTGCCTGATGTAACTGTTTCTGTCCTCTTATTTCTCACAGTAGGCAATATCCTTTGGATTTTTCATATGAAAATGCTTTATCAGAAGTTTATGAATTGTTTATTTATTATTAAATAGATCAGCAAATGTAATTATTATCCTACTTTGCATGCATATATATATAACAAATGCATAAGTGTTACACAGCCATTGCAGTCAGTTCTTATACGTATATCCTTGTGCCTTGACAGTGAATTCCAACAAAACCGAGATTCCAGTCTGGACCACATTCCCCAGAATGCTGTGGGGAATAACCTGTTGCCCTTAGTCACCTGACCCAGTGGGGCAAGACAATTGGTCAAACAACAATTTAAAAAGCAGGAAGCAAAGGCTTCCAATAATCAGTCATCATCTCCTGTCTGAAGGCAGAGATCCTCTGTTATGTAAGCTACAGCAGAGGGAGGGAATGGACTGAGCAATATGTGAGTCTCAATAATTTCTCAGACTGGAGTTTGAGAGATGTGTGTTTTAAGGCTGGTAGATAACTTAAGTGTCAGCTACCTTTAGTCACAGACTGAAGACGTCAAGTAAGAAGATGTAAGATGTAAAAGCAGCTTAGATATTTGTTGGGTGTTTTCCTGTACACTGTAAAAGAGCCCCTTTCTCTTTATCTATCTGTTTGCTTTATATGTCTGTTTCACCCTGACCGGCCTAACAAAGTTCCTGTTTTATTGAGCAAGCTGTGTCTCAATCCTCCAAATTTGCAATAAACAGTCATTCGGGTGCTTGGGTCTCCATCCATGGCTCTATGAGACAGGGAGACATGGAGACTGAAAGACCAGTTGCCTTGGAGACTGGCAGACCAGGAGACAGGGAGACACTACTCTCCTGCTCACTCACCTGGCAGGATAGACTCACTCTCAGAGTACGATTATCTGCCTTGTAAGGGACTTGACATCTTGAAGGGCTGTGTTCTGGCAACACAGTAGTATTTGCTCTCGAGTATTGAGAGTATTGAGAGGGAGTCTCAAAATATTTTATGGCCTATATGGTCAGTAAAAATGGAATTCTCCAAAAACGGGTGACACAACTGTGATTTCTACCTTTGATCAATCTCCACCAAAAGCACATTAGCGACCAATCAAAGCACGTGAAGCATTGAGCTAGTACTCTTCCCTAGAGACTACCTGTCCTAATACAGGAGACAGTCAATCAGTCTTGATGCTCCTCCCACACGCCCACCTGGAGAACCATTCACCAATTGACATTCGCAAGGTCTCAGCACCTGACAGGAGAGGCAGGAGATAACAGCTCCTGACAGGACCTGACAGGAGATGGGCTGACATCTCTGTCCCTGATATCCCTCCAAGACTGCAGCTTCTCGCTACAGTCACAGGAGTCTCTGCTTGTTGGAGAGCCAAGACTAGTCATGAACTCTGGTTGACTAAAGGCTATGCCTTCCTGGGCAGCACTGTGCTGACTGTGTGCCACTGCTTTGGGAGACAGGTCACAATCAGCCAACGGCATGACTCAGGCTCAGACTAGTGATGTCTGGAACATAGTGCTTGCTCGGAGATCGGGTGGTGTGCCTTTTCTTGTTGAGCCACAGCTCTCCCTCAGTGCACTATAAAGGTTGTTAATTATAATGTAATTACCATATGACATAACATATTGACAGAACAGCCCATATGTTGTGTTATTTCACTTGATGTTTTACGAGCTGAAAAAGGAACGTCACTACAAGCTTCTTATTATCGTCTAAATTGCTTTTATTTTTGTATGCGTTTTCACATAAAGGTTGCTAACGGAACTTCAACAGACAGGCCTTTTAAAGTCCTAAAAGAATAGTGACTGGTCAACACAGAGCACTTTCACCGCACAAGGAACTTTGTGGTGTTATAGCTAATATCATTTCCAGAAGAATATCTGTGGGTGATTCAGGCAGCTTGTCCCTTTGAAAAATTCAGCAAATTTCAGATCTATTTATAATGATGCATGTAGCAGATTTACTGACTCTAGGGGCGTCTGTTCCTTGAGATGAATGTGCAAATATCTCTAACCAGTCGTGACAGCAGAATTAGTTTCAAATGTGAATTACCTTCATTATGGATAAGAGGCTACAAGCAGCTCTTTTGTGATTTAGCGAAACCTCTAGGCTCTTGTACCATCTGATTGCATTACTGGACAATTTTTCTTTATTCTAATCAATACTCAGTTCAGACCACTATTTCAGATATGAGACTGTAGCTCTCCTAAAAATGGTATTTTTTCACATATTTTGAATTTACGTTGCAGTCCCGGTTTTCTTTGTTTCTTCTATACCCATTTTTAGTTTGCCAATATACTTTTTTTAGACATCATACTGTGTGTACTTTATTTTTGAAAGATTTGCAAAAATGCCTAAAAACGCCACTCTGAAAATGTAATGGGCTAATATTTGCACAGCAGCTTGGCAGCAACAGAAGGTGCTGTTTCAAATTGCTGGCTTGCAAAGTGCTTAAAAACGGCATTTTATTTATTGAATTAGATTAATGAAACTTTAATAGTTAAAACAATACCATTTTCAATTGTATGTTTTGAATGAATGTTACCTAATTATTCAAAACCCATTGTATATCCATCCTTTTTCTAATTGCTTTATCCAATACAGAGTGGCGGGGGAACTGGAGCCTATCCCAGCAAGCAACGTGCACAGACACACTTGTGCTCACAGCAGGGCCCACCTTCCCAGATGCCAATTAACTTACCAGCATGTTTTTGGACTGTGGGATGAAAACAGAGCACCCGGAGGAAACCAAGGCAGAACATACAACCTCCACACAGACAGCACCCCAGGAATTGAACCCGGGGCACCAGCGCAGCATGGCAGCAATGCTACGGTGCCACCAAAGCCTGTATATTTATTTGCTCAAATACATATTTTGTAGGACCATGTTCAAGGAGCAATCATAGATCCACATACTGTAACCAAACGCAGTTATTTTGTGTCATTTATCAGTATAAGTACCTATTTGTCATTTTTAATGTGTCCCTGCAGTTGCTGTGTGTTTGTACAGTACAAACCACGAGAACCCTCGTTAGATTTTCAGGAAGCTCTAACTCGCCTGCATAATCTCTGTACTTTAAAGAGGTCACTCGTTTTCATTACATAACCGTGCGTGTTGTTTTTCTAAAACGCATCGCTTCTTAATTTGGGTCTAAGACCGTTTTATTGTGCAACACATAACACATTTCATCTGAAAAACAAACAAAGAGAAATTGATTTCAAATGTGGAGCTGTTGAACCAGGTGGTGGTGATTATCACGTTATTATTAGACTCGTCCGATCATCATCATTGTGCATGTTTTAGCAGTGTTTTTTTATAGATTTCATTATGCACAGGAGCAAGTGTTGTTATGGATGACTAAAAACATTGTTGTATGTGGCAGCCCAGTTGTTATGTTTGCTTCTGACAATACATAACAGCTTTACAGCATCCACTGCCCTCCTAACATAAGCCATATGTCACTCTCAGACTGAACGTTGGAAGGCAATATCAGACAACACACACAAACTCAAACCACAAGAACTGAAAACTCTAAATGTTTAACTTTTTTTAATTACATGTGTTGATGTTACCTCATTAACACATCGTCACATATTTCAGTCTCAATGTAGGGGAGATTCTTTAACACAGTCACCCATCGACCGTTATCATTATTATCATTAACATCATTATTATTTGCAGTAAGCAATACTACAGTACTATTAGAAAACGGAGCTGGAGCAGGTTTGCATTTAACTGTTAAAATTACTTTTTTAATTATAAGAAGAGATCTGACCAAAAGCAAGGAGCTTATTATGCTTCATAATTATGCCGTATTATACATCTAGATGTAATGATGAAACAATAAAGACCTCATTACGTTGCTGTACATGGACAAGAGGGCGCTTCAGGGCGCTTTTTGCTACAAAACTATCGTGTACTGAGCTTGGCCATGCAAGATCTGCCCTCCACTCGTCTGTGAGGCGTTGATTTTCACAGGTCAACTCATGTTTCAGATAATGAAACCCGAACATTTTAATGTGGTCACTAAAAAGTTGAAACATAATGGTATACGTTTATATTTCTCCACAAACAGGTCGGTGCTTTCAGAGGATGAATTACTGCAGCTGAAGAACATCTACTGTCAGCCTTGTCTGACACCTGGGATGTGTACAGCATGAGTTTGGAAACACTAATCTTGTCTATTTCCAGCCCTGTGTGCAGCTCAGTACTGAAGAGTGCTTGAGAATCATAACAGCAAGCATAACTGAAACCAGGAACTAAATTTAACAGCTTTCCCGGGGAGCAAACATTTTACAGCTGGACCTAATACAACAACAACTGTGCTCTTGCAGTTGTGGTGAAAACTGAAATCAGAAACTTGGGTCATCTCAGAGGGTTCTTTACATCATTCACCTTGATTGGGGTCTGTCGTGCCACAAGGCAGAGAATATGATGTTGTGTAGGACACTTCCCTGCTGTGTGCTGAGGTATTTTTCTAAGGTGCTTACAGTTACCAATTTCTAACCATTTTTGTCATGTCAATACTTCAGAGTTCTACTCTGAAGGAGTGTCAGGCCATGAATATGGAAGTCAGCCAATGAATGATGATATTAATGATTTCAGTGATAACCCTTGTTGTATGAGTTTTGATTACTGGCCATATCCTGTAAGGCTAAAGTCAAAGCCTTCAAATAAAAGTTCTATACTAAATTTCATTCTCGATCCTTTTTCAAAAACCACATAAATAAAGTCCCTTGCAAAAAGTATTCCGACTCTTCCTATAGTGTCCCACTTTTGAGAGGACAGAAATATGCATACACATTTTTTTCACTTTAGTGTATTCAAAACCTCAGAACTCAAACTGAAAATGTCTAAGGGTCAGATAGATGTCAACAAAACCTAATGAGAAAATAAAGAGAAATGTAGAAGCACCTCTGACAGAAACCACCCACAAGTTGAAACAGTTGTCATTTTAAAGCTATTAGGATTGGCCGGGTTATGGCTGACCCATGATCATTCTCTCCCATCTCGTACAGTGAACTCTGTAACTCAAAATTGCCCTCACTTCACAGTCGCTCCCCTAACCAGCGTCCTCCTTGCCTGACTGCTAAGGTTGGAGGGGCAGCTTGAAGTAGGCAGGGTAGTCTTTGAAACGTTTTTGAACTTTCTCCAGATCTGGGCCTTTCTACAACTTTATCCCTGAGTTGTTTTGAAAAAGGGAAAAGAAAAACGTCCGGGTCTTCATGGTTGAATTTTTGCTTGTCATTCACAACCTGAAGGAGACACCTCTCAGAGAGAGGTCTATTTTTACATTATCAGGTGAACCCCTATTATAGCACACAGACAGGTGTGTCTCATTGAAGTGAACATGGCGTATCTTAATTAAGGTTGGCCACAGCAAAGGGTGTGATTCATGACTTTTCCATTTTTCTTTCATATTAATGATGTATTTACTACTTTCTTTTTTGTTTTTCACTTTGGATGCATGTAGCAGGTTGCGTGCATAACACCAATGAATTCAGAAGTTTGCTTAAATCCTAACGAATGTGAGAGAAAGACGTTTATTTGGCGTAACTCGCCAGACCTGGGGGGCTCGGGGGGGCTGCCAGATACCCCCCCAGATTGCAAGGACTGAGCCACAGAGTTGCTGCAGGGGTGTAGACAGGGGGCAGAGAGAGAAGCACTCCGAGGAGCCCGGGTACAAGACTTAAATACGTACAGTAGGCGAGTTTAAGTGTGCAGGATTAGGTTTTTACCTTCCTCCCAGATTTCTGTTGTAACTCCATCTACTGCTTCAGAATGTCATGACTGTAAGCTTTAGGACAACAAAATCTGAAAACTGTGCAAAGATCTGAATTCTTCTACAAGACAGTGTATGTTTATGCAAAGAGTAGACTCACTTTTCCCTGTTAAGGAAACTTTAAAGGTAATCAAAGAAACTCACTATTAGTTTCATCTGAAGGAAAACACAACATTCTACACCTGTGATGAACACCCCTTTAATTTAGGTGCTATTTTGATGTCATAATGACTGTATCTATACTAGATTATAAAAAAAACCTGGTAGTCTATAATGTGGTTAGGAAACATCTACAGGACATTCCCAGTCTTAGTTTAGGTGAGCCATATGAAAGTTTTTTTTTTTAAGTTAACAAACATCTTAAATAATAAATAATAAAGCTGACTGAGACTAAGTGGTGCAAATATTATTCGAGGTAAAGGAACTATGCCTTTTTTGGAGGCATATCTCAAACTCTGATGAAATATGCAGAGCTACTATACAGTACTGTATGTACTGTACATTACGCTGTATGTATATACATGTAATGGAGAATATCTTCACTTTAAGCAGTTTATTGTGTGTTTATTTTTTTGTGTGCCAGAAAACAAAAATTTAACTAAAAGACACATTCTGCCCAAATAACCCAAAAAAACATTTATACTGTATGAATATACATTACACTGTAGCACAGACTGTGGAAGAAGCGTAGCCTACAGTATTTATCATTTCAGTTACACTCAGGGAAGTTGTACTTTTTCTACTTGTTATATTTCCACACTTTGAATAATTTCATTATATATTCTTTACTGTTTCACTTTTGTGCACACTATGGCAGGTAAACAGGAAACTGGTTTAAAATGTCATTATAATTTCAGCTAACTTTCTTATCCAGGAAATATATTTAATATCCTATATTAAAACACAGCAAATACTACAGATTCAAAATATGTTCAAGTTCTTAATAACTCTTCTGCACTAAATATTTGGATATCAGGGCCATTATAACCTTTACCATGTACAGATTTTAATTTTAAGATGGCTGCAAAGTAACCAGTGTTACTCTACTAAAGACTTTGAGTTATGATCTACAGTGCATAGACTCCAAAAAATTAAAATATTCTGAAATTTTAGTCCCCTTTCAGTCAGAATTATGCAGATTTCAGAATTCAGCACGCCTGACATTATGCACAAAGACATTTGTCACAATTCTTCCTGCAGTGTTCTGTGAAGTCAGAAAAAAGGCAAGACACTGTCAGTTCTACAAATGACAGTACCATTCATGACTTGTGGTACAGCCATATTTTAGGATAAGCCTGACATATTAAAAACAGGCCTTACCCGATAAAAGCGTCAATTAGCAATATTTAATTTTTGAACATGAACGGCGAGATTGGCATTTGTATTTGAGATGTATTTATTGAGTCAAAGGCGATAGTTCGTGACCTTTGTGCGAAGTCTGATATGCAGCGTCTGCTTTCTAAAGCAACATGTGCTTGCTAGACTGCTGTATGAAGCAGGCAAGGCTGTACTTCCAACTCCTCCACACACCCTTTGATGTTTTTCCCCTTTGAGAATTAACTGCCTCACACGTGAGAAATCCCAGCTTTCTATATATAAATTCAGTTTACCATTCCTCTGGAGTAATTGGCATGCAAAGGGGGCAAAATCTTGCTTGCCTTTAAAAAGCAAGGAATTATTATTAAACACGGGAAGGCAGTGGAATCTGGTGAAGAGAGCAGAAAATACGCTGAAAATATTGATACGAGATAAATATTGCTTTTTAATTTACAAAAGCACTGGCTCGGTAGAAATGCAACATTTCCCATGGCGTGTGAGTATTAGAATTTGTCACAGAGAGGTCTTATCCGGATGTTTTCTAAGAAACAAATTGTCACCACAGGCAAGCAGACAGCTGCTTTACAGCCACCTCCTGGCTGTAATGGCTCTTTCCACCACAGTATGTGCTCTCTGTGACTGGATCAGAGGATCTCCACACCCCCTTCTCAAAAGCAGAGAACGTGTGGCACACATAGAGTATATACTGTAGGATGAGGAGCTTTGTAGCACAGCAGGGATGTGGGTTCCAATGGGCTTTACCAGTCATGGCCTCCTAATAATCCCCATTAATGAATTGGCTAAATTACTCTGCTCTCCTCCCCACTGAGAGCTGGTGTGTGGTGAGCATTCTGGCGCACTGTGGCTGCCATCGCATCATCCAGGTGGGGCTGCACACTGGTGGTAGTGGAGTGGAGTCCCCATCACCTGTAAAGCGTTTTGACTGGAGTGTCCAGAAAAACGCTATATAAGTGTAAGCAATTATTATTAAGCAAGCATCACATTTATTTTTTTTTCTTTAGTTTTAGCTGATGCTTACAGTAACTTAACTTACCCTTAGATGTCTTCTGTTTGAACATTCATCTTTTGAATAAAATATTTAATTTAAAAAACTGTATTGCATGGTATTGTAATTTAGCAAAATGTACTGTAGGAAATCTGAATACTTTTGCAAGGCACTTTATATACTACAGTGTATATTATTTATATGAAATATGCATGAAGCAAAACATTCTGAGATTAACAGTAATATATGTGCAGGGATTCTGCCATCAGAAATAGCAACAAGGAATTATTATTATTCATGACATTTTAAAAAGTTCATACAAATGCATGCTGGCAAATACATGTTTTTTTAAGCCTTAAAGCTTTATCATGTATCTAAAGAAAGACATTTTACAAGCAAAGGTGTTTTCAGTTTTCTAAACAATATATTTGTAGTAACAAACTACTGTAACTATACTAGTTCGAATTTTCTGAAAAGACTGCTTTTCTGAATCCTGAATGCATGTCTTTACTGTATATCCTCTGTTTAACCAGATCGGTCAATTGAGACCTATCTCTTAATTGCGATGTGTATCCATTCAAAAAGAATGAAAAATACTTTCAATTGAAGCAAAGCACCTTTCTTAAGGCTACGACTGCAGCACACAAACACCCATCTGTTTTCTTTCGACTTGACTTGTGGCAGGTAACAGCAACAAACTTCTACATTTTAATATATTTGGACTGCGTGAGTTGTACAGTAAGTCATACTATCTGATATTTGCGTATGTGTGCTCATTTCGTGTTAACAGGTAAGTCTGCATGCCTGCAGAATGGGAGATTTGTTATTCCTTGTGGCACCACAAAGGCTAGATAAACAATGAACCATTTGGCCATGAGCAAAGGTGGCCTGGTCATCCTCAAGTTAACAGAACTGACCTCTTCTACAGAGACAAGACCATAAATATGGGATCATTACTTAGCAAGGAATACAGGGAAGTCTTGTTAAGTTTCGCACCTTAAAATCATCCATATATATATGTTATATGTTACAGTCACCATGTTTTACCATTCTGTTGATATTAAATTAATAAATCACATGGTTATACTTGACACAAAAATAACCAGCTGCATGAAACTTAAAAAATACAAGGGGTATCTGAGCAAATGCCCATAGATCTGGAATTAAAGAGCTATTTATAATAAAACAGCTTGAACAATCAGCATTCTGATTCCAAAAATCTTTACTAAATGGATATAGAATTTAAAGAATTGATTTTTCTTATCGTTCAGCATCGATTGAGAGCCCAAGAGTGGAAAACCTAGTCACCCCTCTAGTGGCAAAATGAGGTACAAAGGTACTCCCATTGCTTGTATAGCAATTGAGAATTTTGACCTATTCAAATAGAATCATTCATTCCTTATTGTTAAAAGATTGCATTAAGAACTAGATGTGTTGCCACATCACCTACTTCTTTCTCTTACTAAAAGGTCATCTGAAAATATTCAATTAAAATATGGATCCTATGCGGGTTCTAAGGTCACAAAGATCCAAAACAGTGAATAAGGGAAATCCAATACCAGGGTCTAAAGGCGAGCAGGGAGTCTGGACCCAGAAGGAGAGTCTAGACTCCAGGTCCAGGAACACGATCCAACGGTCAGAGTCAAGAAACAGGCCGAAATCCAAAATCCAGGATAGGAGTCCAGGAGGAAAACAAAAGATCAGGGGCTGAGGACACCAAACTAAAGAAAACCAATCCAGGAAGCTACAAGCGGACAGATCTCAGGAACAATGATAAGGCAAACGATGAGCAGGGAAGAAAACAGGAAAAGGAGACAAAAGCAGGAACCAGGGAAGAATGTACCGAAGGCTACAACTAGAGCTCAGGGCAATGGCAACAATACTGAGCACTGTTTGAACAACGAGCAGGGTTTAACCTAAGGACTCTGTCTTTTCAGGGTTGGTGTGGTTATCACTTGATCACAACACCTGTTTTCTACCTTCCCTTGATGTTTCAGTAACCTAGGACACATAGTTTGGGTCTTGCATTTCAAAAGTACTTGCAACTAGGTCTAAGGTTTAGTCAGTGTGCTATTCTCCTTTGCTCAAAAACACTTATTTCTGCCACAGAGGAGACTGTGTAAAACTTATGTAAGGCTTATGTAAAATGACAGGCAGTACACCAGTTTTTCAACTCCAACCACGATTTTATATTGAGAAGTTGAGTACACATTGAAAATTCACTCAGTAAGACAGACTAGAGAGCAAGAAGTATGAGTCAGTTATGAGGTGAACAGAAGAATTGTGGGACTTCAAGGATTGTCCTACTCTGATAGTCCGGTGGGTCTGAACCATTTAAGTCTTGGCCAGAGCAGACTGTGAGGGGACCTGATACAAGTACTCAAAATTCTCCAGGGACAAAATCAACCCCTCACATTTCCTCAGAAGGAACAGTGAAACACGAGTTGGCATCTCCAAGTAGAATAAATCTGTTTTCTTCTGGGGGCTGCACAAAGCATTTGGTCCAGCTTAGAATATAACACTCCGGTATTGTTGTGTGAATCCAGAATCGGGGCATATCCAGAAATCACATGGAGTAGGTACTGTATATTAGTAGTTCCCAAGTAATCTGAGTAATGAGCCACTCATGGATTCCACCAGCTCTTGAAGGTGGTATTCCATTCAGAGTGCACTGCCTTGCGCCTATTGCTTGCCGAGATGGGCTCCAGCCTCCCTTCAACCCTGAACTGGATGAAGCATTTAGAAAATAGGTGGATGCACTTACTACTGTATATATAAAATGAGTTACAAAATTTAGATTTATGTGTCAAAGTTTTAAAAAACACAGGACTCTGACATAAAAGTATTCCTTCTGGACTTGAGCTCTGTTTAGACCTTCTTAGTGTGCCATATTTTGTAATGCTATCTAAAAGCCCAGTGCTGCAGTGATTCAAATGATTTATTTTTATAGCTGTAGTTATGTATTAAATATTGTGTCTTGAAATGGAACTCCAGTGGCATTCAAAAAACCCAACAGACTGCATCAAACCACAGCTCTGAACATAATATAACATTGTATGATAATCATATTCTCCCAAACGCCTCTGTAAGGCCAAACTGCCAGTAACAAAAATTGGTCCTCTTATTGTAGCCTTCTGATCCAGACATTATGCCTCCTGCTTGTACAAGTGCCTGACTGATGCATTCTGATGCATTTGAATCTCAGTGGCTTGTAGTGATATATAATAAATGCCTGATGCAAATCCCATTTCAGGCCCTGTTGAAATCCATATTAACCTTGTTTTATAGATGGGTCAATTAACTATTTTCTGAGAGCCAGTCAAGGCTTATAACAAAAGTGTCAAAGGGCTTCCCCAACGTCAGAGGCTCTGCAGATGAAATGGGATGTGAAATATAGTCTGCAGCGAAAGAATTTTCTTTGCAGGCTATTCATCACATGACCTCTATTACAGAGTAATGCATCACTATCTAGTATCTGACCCTGAAAGAATTCATTGTTAGCACTTCAGTGCATTCTTCTAGTATTTTCTTTATAACTTACAGACAAATAAATATGGATTTTTCTACTTTGCTACATAAATGTATGACTTGCGCCATACAGAATGCACATGGGTTCTATTCATTTTTGTAAAAACATATTCAGTATAAAGGGTCACCCTCAGCATATTTAGAATTTTTTAAATGATCATATTCATAAAAGTACAGAAAGCAAAGTTGAAAAGAATACTATTGATTGTCTCGTCTTGTACTAAGTTTTGTTCAATATGAAAGATCTTAAACTTAAGAGGTTGAAAGTCACATTCATCCTCAAGTTATATGGCATATTTTCAGATTGGTTTCTTTCCAAAAACTGCATTTTCATGTGGATTTGTTGGAGTAATTTGAGTGTTTTGTTTTCTCCAGTTAAATATGCTTTTCAGAGGCCTTATGAAGAAGTACTTTACTGAGCTATCAGCAGTTTCAGTAACAGTAAGTCCATGATTGTCAGGTTTTTTGTAATATATTTATGAATGTGTTCTTGTAAAAATCACCATTTCCCTAGCACCCATTTGAATTCCATTGATTTGTTTTAGTATAAAAAATGTAAATCGTTTTTTTGTGTGTGTGTGTGTGTCAGTCTGACCTGCAACGGACAGGTGTCCCATCCAAGGTGAGTTTAACCTTGCACCTGTTTCTTGTTGGAACAGGATTTGGCTCCTCTATAACCCTGTGTTGGATTAAACTATAGGTTTTTTCTTTTTCCCCACTGTCTCCCAGCTGGGGAAAAAAAGACTTGCCGGCTTACTCCTTGTTAATTCTAGTACCTTCTTCCAGACTGTGGACTCTAGAACCATCTGCACTGTTTCACATCATGAGCCCCACAGAGCCTACAGCCGAGTAAAGCATCAAGCCCAGGTCTGCCTGCTGATAACGCTGAAAACCTCACAGGTGCACTGGGAAGCCACAGCGCACAGAGGAAAAATCCAGCCCACCAAAATCTGAGAGTGACCTGCCAGTGGTGCACGACTGTTCGTAGAATCCAGGTCACAGCTTGCCACTACATTGTGCAGACAGACCCGAGACAGTGACCTCACCCTGCTGTCCAGACAGGTGGACAGGCCTTACTGGTTTAGCTGCTCTGGAACTCTCACCAACCCGACTGGTTATCCCATACCTGGCATTCACAGCACAAGAACACAAGAAGGTGAAAATTATTCAAACGCACATCGGTCTCGTAAACATTGCACTGTGGGACCAAAAGAGCTTATTGGATAATCCTAAACATGGAGTGTGCAGTAACAGACACAAGAAACTCAACAATAAACAACTGTAAGGAGAAATATTGCCAAAGACACACCACTGCATTAATGCAATACACCTCACCATGAGAAAACAGTACATGTAAAAGTGTAGCTTATTAAAAGCAGAGCTCAATTCAAATATCAGTTAATACGCAGCTTGAATGGAGTCTAGCAAGTCCATTAAAGAATAAACACTCCCTTTAAAAAACTGACATCAATGTGTCATGTTAAGATGGCCAGTAAATTATGTGTCAGTCATAAATGTAATAATTTGTAACACTTTTATCAGCTGTGGCAGGCAGATGCGCATAAAGACTCTTGAAAACCCCTTTGACATTACAAAGAGTTTTCCTTTACACGATGATCATTTTGAATCACACAAGGCACTAATGCATAGAAACAACTTAAAACATGAGTGCCCATATTTTTTAGAAAACAATATGTTTCTCAGATGGAAGAGGTCACTACTGATGAGATTTAATAAAATTTTCAAGGAAATGTGTTGTCACATCCCATTATTGTCAGGGTTTTAACAAGAAGGCTGTGTTTCTGAAAGTAGCCTGTTTTTCAGAATACACGCTTGTGTGTTGAAATTACAGACTTGAGTTGCCATTATTCAATGGCAGTATTTCAGACTTTGTGTGTCAATGTGTTTGGTTTGCTCCAAATCTAAAAGTTATATATACAGTATAGTACGAGAAGCCCTCTTAAATTTC
Source organism: Lepisosteus platostomus (assembly GCF_059453375.1). NCBI lineage: Eukaryota > Metazoa > Chordata > Actinopteri > Semionotiformes > Lepisosteidae > Lepisosteus > Lepisosteus platostomus. The sequence goes on from NC_142619.1 coordinate 53,375,605, forward strand.
CCAAAGTTTATAATTTATAAAGGGGAAAATCAAAGTTTTGTTGACAAATTGCGTGTCCATGAAACTTCATAAATATTGAAATCTTACCTGGGAATTATTTGAATGTTTTACATTTTATATGCTATTATTAACATTTCATTTTACTTAAATACATTTGGTTTAATAATAAATAAAACAAACACCATAAATAATGCGTCTTATTTGAATCAATATTAATTTGTGTCCGTATATGCAGAGGGCTGCTTAAAGTGAAATTTAATGGAGAGGTACCTCTAATAGAGTTTCGATTTCCTTCTGTTTCAGTGACTTGGAGGCTACAGTAGGATGAATTCCATATTTATAGTTTTTTAGCAGAAGCAGATTATTTCTCTTAAGTAAATGAGATAAGAAAATAATATCCTGGAACAAGATTCATTTGTGTTTCCAGTCTAGTCCATAGCAATATCCTGTGTCTCGGCTACAGCTTTTGTAATGTTTTAGATGTCCTAGAATAATTAACACATATACGAGAGGTGTTATTTACTTACTGTACTTCCTTTTAATGTCCCAGATGGGAAATTTGCTTTGCAGACAAGTAAAAGACATGACATACTGTACCACATAATACATTTAACACAGCATGAACCCACTGGCAAATAATCAACAAAGTAAATATATGAATTGAAATATACAATTGTCCAAATTAATGTTAATACTTGTGGGAATAAAGGAAAACTTTGTTCTATTACACTTGAATCATCGACACCCTGATGGAAGGAGCTCACATTTGCTGTGTAAGGGGTAGTTATGACAGTAAGTGATTTTATTGGCCTTCTACACTATTCGTTTGACACTGATGCCTGAAGGCTGTAGCTGTTGTGTACCTATGATTTTGCTGACGGTCTGAACTGTCCTGCTCAGTCTGTTTTTATTGCACGTATTAAGGTTTCCAAACCAGGCTACCTATGAGATAGCAGTGAATACTAGAACAGATTCAATAAAAGTTACAGTATACAGCATATGGTCATCATTGTACTACACATGTTAAAAGAGCAGAACTTCTCAGGAAGAACAATGACTTTTGGTTCTTTTTAACACATCTGTATCTTCTTCAAAAGTTAGCTTGTAAGCAGCAAGAGTGCCAGGTATTTTTAACTGTTGACAATTTTGGATTCTTGTTCCTCAACCACTGCTGGATTTGCAACTGGTGGTTAACTTCTATAATCATTGATTATGTCTTTGTTTTTCAACACTTTATTAAGTTGATTAAGTTGGAAGGAGTTGTTACACCATTGAACAAAATAGTCCGCCACAGGCCCATGATGAGTGTCTATGTCTTGGAGGAGACGGACAATGACAGGGTAATTAATTAATTAATTAATTAATTAATTAATTAATTAATGGATGATTTGTCTGGCCTCAAAAGGCCTTCTACAACTGTCTGGCAATAGAACATACAAGATGGGGGACAGCACACAGCCCTGGGGAGAGCCCGAGAAAGAACAAAGCTGCCCTGATATAAATCTATTTATCTTCATTCTTTGTGATCTGTTGGTCAAAAAGTCTGAAAGCCAGCCTACAATATTAAAGTCTGGATTACATTTTGTGAGTAATCTACAGTATCTCTATTTAGACAGTGTACCTTTGAACGTGTGCAGCACATGCAGCAGGTAATCGTGTGTCTCCTAACTTTACCAGTAACTCACCTGACCGAAGAGAATGACAACTTGCCAAGGGCTCAACAAGGGATGAGTGTCATGTCAACCAGCAACCGTTTTTTATCCCGCAAACGACCTCCCGCTAATTGGGCCACAGCTACGGGTAATTCCAGCAAGCCCCAGCGTGCTGATCAGTTATCCAACCACAACACCACACTAATGACCACACCCTCACTACCCTCAGGTCTGAGCTCGATATTAATCTCTTTTCTAGGAGCTCCTACCTTGCCCTTCTTGACTGAGATATCCTCTTCCTGTCTGAACCTCTGGCCTTCGATACTTGACCTTCGTCCCTCGACTTCGACTTCAGCTCAGCGTCTTGGATAAGTAGCCATCGATTTCCTTTCCCTTCTACCTGTTTGCTCCGACCCACCGAAACTCTCAGAACAACGCACAGGGTCCTTCCTCTCTCTCGTGGACACATCATTCGTAACAATGAACCAGAGAACTGCAGGAAGAAGATGAGGAGAAGAGAGGGTTGCGGAAAGGAAACACACAAGTGAGGTGACAAGAGATAGACGTGAAATTTATACTGTACGTACTGTAGGCAGGAAGGACTGGGCAAGACTATGGTTTGACCTCCTCATGAGCTTTTGTTTTAAACTCCATTAAGAGTACTATTTTGTGTCCGCAGCATGCGAGATTCAGAAATTCTAAAAAAGCCTTCATGTTCAATAAGGAAATGACTTCTAAACCTCTGATTCTTTTACATAACCTAGGCATTCATTCTTTCAATTTTACTGGTGTCTCCTGCAGATATTCCATTATCTGCAGTGCCTTCAGTGTTGTTCACCTCTGCTCAATACAGTACAATTTCTCATGGTACTTTATGAAAATTGCTGTATCCTATCAATTGAAGGAGCTCTCTGAACCAAACTGGAGTAGATTACTGAGCAGTCCCAGACAATAGCTGTTTTCACAAAGCTCTCACCCATTTTGACCTAAAATGTATAATTCACTGCTAGGTTCTATTATGTCTTCTCAAACATATTCTGTCACGCTGGTTCAATGGAAAAAAAAAAACACATTTGTTCCTTGAGAAAGTCTTTGACTTGAAGCTCACATTATCAGCTGCAGCATTGATGAGAGCTCTAGGAGATTTTCTGAAAGATAAAAAAGATGAAAATATTGGAAAAATATTTATCTAAGTTTTTTTTCTGAAAAACAACTCATGGGTTATTTCATATTGACTTTTTGGTGCCAACCTCTGAAGTGTTGTTCATCTTCGATATTCTTGAATCTGCAGAAATTAGTGTCACATGTTTATTTACTAAACACCCAAATTTCAAAATTTTTGGCCACAGTGATAATAGGAAGCTATTATTTATCTTTATTTTAGAATGTCAAATTAGTTTATTTTATATGAATAATCATTTCACTACTGAGAAAATCTGTGACAATTGACTGTAGATTATGTTTCTGATTAAGACTATAGGACACTGCGGTAGTGCAATGGGTAACATTGCTGCCTCACAGCACTGGGGCCCTGGGTTTAATTCCTGGGGTCCTACTGTATCTGTATGGAGTTTGTTCTCCCTGTGTTTGCTTGGGTGTCCTCCTGGGGCCCTGTTTTCCACCCTCAGTCCAAAGACATGCTGGTAGGTTAATTGGTTTCTGCGAAAATTGGCCCTGGTGTGAGTATGTGTTTGTGACTGTGTGTGCTCCATGATAGACTGGCGTCCCATCCAGGGTGTATCCTGCCTTGCAAGCAGTTAAAAAGCAGTTAAAAAGTGGATGGTGTGATGTGACATAAGGACGTGCCTCACAAGGCATGGCTTTTCCTGCCCGAAATGGTGGCACGCAGATTACAGGTTCAGATCAGGTTCAGCTGGGCATCCTGCCCCAGACAGGACAAATGGAGCACTGAGCAGGAAAGAAGGGAGTATTGACCGGGAGCAGAGTCCAAGGACAAACTCTGCTTAATCGCCCTAGCCTCTGCCCTGGACAGGCTGAATTCATCACCCGGATGAAGTCTGCTTACTTTTTCCAGCCTGTGTTGGAAAACCACTTTGTCCTGCTACCCCAATGACAGTTTATTCCCAAGCTGGACAGCCGGAAGAGACTTAAGTACCATGGTGCCATACAGTGGGTAGCTGCGTCAGCATGCGTAGGCTGCAAAGGGACAAGTAATAGGTTTATTACATGCTGTAAGGAGAAGAAAGAAAACACAATGTTTAGGCCGTGGAGCCTTCTTCAGGTTTGAAGAAGTATATACTGTATGGTGCCATACTGTATATACTGTATAAAGCCATTATACTGTACAGTATATCCTTATAGTGCCATAGTGAAAGGCTCCTAACTATTATTTTTCCCTCAGCTCTGGCTGAAGAGCACCTCTATTAACTATTTTCACCTGAGTGGGCTGTTTGTCTCCTGGCTGGCAGCTGAAAGGGCTTTTTCTACACAGCTCAGGACTGTTTATTTTCTCCCCAGCATCCTGCTGGAAGATTCCTTTTTCTGCCCTAGCGCAGGGCTGTATACAGTATCTCCCGAGAATTGTGCTGGAAGAGCCTTGTTTTGTGACTATAAACTAACATTTAACAAAAACCTTATTTTTCACTAGAACCTGTGACCCTGTTGTGGGCCAGGTCACGCAGTATCACCATGGCAAAAATAAAGTTTGTTTTTCCTTTTGTTCTAACTCCTTCTTTGAAGCCAAAAGACTTTCACCTGAAACACTCTTCAAAGAGTTTAATCCCATGTCCTGTGCTGTGGTGTTCAGCTCCATGAAATCTACAATCATTCTTTCTCAGAACGTTTTAAGAAGACAGGGGGTTCTCAATGTTATAAAAATAGAGTTATTCACAAGAATATGAAATCATGTAACTCAGAGTTATTAAATGAATACTTGCGTTCATGTTTTTAGTTAGTTGTGCTCATACAATACCCCTCCTAGGTGAGGTAGGTGAGTGTTAGACTGCTTTTGTAAGGATAAAGCAGTCACATCCCTGAGACAGCAAAGGTGGAGAGGGTTTTCAAATCAATATAGCATAAAGACGTACTGACTGTATATATCCTGTCACATGTTGGCTCTCTCTCCACCAAGCAAGCAAAACTTGTCTCTTTCTGAATTGCTGACTTATAGAACAGACCTTTCTCACAAAAGCAAGTATAAGGACAGCAGGCCTAGAAAAATCTGAAAAATAAAGTCGGTCTGTTTCCTTTCTGAAAACAAAATACAAAAGAAGAATTATTTTCTACCATACAGCCTTCACAAAACACCGTCATATGATGAAAAAAAAATCTGGTTTTCACAGTACTGTTTCCAGTCACCAGTGGGAACCTTCACACAAAGCTAAAACAAAAGATAAGGAAGGTTTCAAATAAGGGGAGGCCACTTGGCCCATCTGACCTGTTTGTTAGATCATAGCTAATTCATCATTTAATTTCAAAGTTGGAGACTGTACTAAACCCTTATTTGTTACTGGAAATGTACACCAATGTACGGTATCATGAGATGGTATACAATAAGTAAAGCACCACTACTGATTCTCTTTGTTCCCTCTGTATCAGTTGCTATAATCCCCACACAGCATTCAAGGTGCTTCAGATTCAAGTACTTAGCATTCAAGATAGTTCTTCCTAGCAAACGGATTTATTGATGGGCAGGTAGTTCTCGTGACAATTGCTGTTCCAAGAGAGGAACGTGAGTGTGAGTATAAAAGGAAATCCAAAAATGAAATGTGGTAATTGTCTAATCTATTTACGAAATCGTGTCCAAGCAGTAAAATAGTGGAGGGGATATTGTGTAGTTATTTGTCGTTATTCAATGCCTTTGCTATAGAACTACAGCACCCTCGAAAAGCATTGAGAAGTCACAGGCAAAACTGCATAAAAAGCTCTTTACAGTCAACCAGTTTGTATTTGTGATTACTATGATTACTACAGTATGGGTAATAAACTCAATATAATCTGCATTTTATTTTGGGGTAAAGCAATTCATTTTTCTCAACTGATCATATTAAAGCAAAATGACATTTTGTGTTCAGCCCGGTGATTTCAAGGGATTATACTGTAAGTACTGGGACATTTCAAAGAGTAAAACCAGTATTTGGTTGCACATCCCTTTGAAGCAATAACTGTGTTGAGGACTGTTACCGACTGAACCCACCAAACTCTGCGAAGTTATTTGATTTGCTTTGTTGTATCTGCTTTGAGTTCTTGCCTTTCCTTGGGATGCTGTGGCTTCGGTTTATTCTTTAACATGTCAGATGCTCCTCAATTGGATTTCATTCAGGAGATTGACTTGGCCATATGAACTCCTTGGTTATCTTGGATGCACTGTATATCTTGGCTCACCGTGACACTGGTGTGTGAAATGGCACACTTCTGGTGTTTCCAATATCATTTTCCCTGTACAGTACTCGCAATTCACTACAATATTTTTGTTCTTTTTAAATATTTTTTACTTTCTTTTTCCTTTTATTTCTCGTTATGTATCAAACCACCATTGGATTGCTATTTTTTAGCACTTGATTTACAGTACTTACTCTTGATGAAGGAATATGCTCTGTGTTTTGAAGCAGGATATTTCTCAACTGTTGTCATCTCTCCTGTATTGACTGATGTATCCCATTCTGCTTCATGTCTCCAATTCTTCACTGATTCCACATCTAGCTTGTCACACTCTGCTTTTCACAAGCAGCATCTCATTCCTTCATGGTCTGCTTTCCTGAAATCACGAACCTTTGTTCAGGTCTCTACCTGCACAGTTTCAAAATACATGACTACTACGTGATCGTGATTACTAATGACTTCATCAGGTCACCTTTTATCATGGTAATCTTTTAACATGCTCACTAATGATTGTCTTACCTCAGCTATCCTTATTCTACCTTGGTTGTTTGAGAACACTAGTTTATGCTGGTGGTCCCTCTGTACTACTGTAGGTGCTCTGGCAAGTGGAGTAAGAGAACAGTTGTTGTCATTTCAGTTGCAGATGCACACATTCCTATTAGTCCTTCCCAATCTACAGTATGTGGGGGAAATTAAAACCTTCCATGATAATCACTTCTTATCCCATTTCCTTTATATAAAAGTGCTTCATGTGTGAGATCTGGGTTGGGGAGTCTGCATCATATTCCAGTGGTTTTTATAACTCTGGCCCATATACTGCAGATTCTGTGACCCTTGATCCATCCAGGTTCTTGTACCTGAATGCTGTTTATGACATATTGCGCTTCACCTCCTCCTCCTGTATCTTTTCTGTTTCTTGGAAATCCAGTGTGTGCACTGGTTTATTCATCACCCTCACTCTCTCTTAGTGGTTATTGCAATCACATTATAATCGCCTGCAAATGCAGTAGCTTCTAGCTCTTGTATTTTGTCCCCCATACTCCCAGCATTTGGGGATAATTGCTCGTACCTGGTCTTTTGCAATGCTTTGCTTTCTCTTTATAATTTTTTTCTCCCTGTGCATCAATCAACCTCGCAGGTTCTCTTTAGATTCTCCCGCCTTTATGTTCTAATGTAAATGTGTTTTGCGTTTCTTTGTGCCTGAAGGCTTGTGCCTGCTGGTCCTTAGACAGTCACGCTTCTCTGATTTAGGCCATTATGACTCACAGGTGCACATTCATTCTCTGCGTTCCTTCAGTGGTATTGCTTCCTTATGCTATTGCCTGATTGAAAATTACTGTTGAGCATTGTTCGTCATGAGATAAAAAATGTCTCTGCTGCTATTGAAAGAGCTGATTAGCCCTGCATTGACCTTTCAGCTAACTTTGTGCTGATATATTGCTGCCAACATCACCATGATCTTTTTATACACAGGCAAAAGAATCTAGTTCATCGGTGTCATACACTGTCACAGAGCATATAGTTTTAGGAGATGTGATCTGGAGATCACAATAATACACTTTTAATTGCTCTGAATATACTTTTCGGACTTACTACAATGGCTCAAACATGCTTACAGTACGTGTGCATTTATAAACAGATACTGTATACGCTTGAGTAACAATGAATTTAATTGTGTTATGATGTATTTGTTTCAGTTTGTATATGATGTAATATTGTCTCATTGCTTTAATGCGTTTGTGGATGTTTCTAGTTATGACTATTTAACTTGTTCTTACATCTGTTTTTGCCTAAATGGAGGTGTATTCAGTGACATGAAAATAGCATTTAAAATAAAACTGTTTTTCTTTCAGAACCATGGCAGAAATCAGGTTACTTTGTCTGTTTGGTCTCCAGCTACATTCTTTACACTGACAGGCTAAAAGAACTGAATCTTTGTAGTCTTGAAGAGAGAAGACTACAAGGAGACTGATTCAAGTATTAAAAAATTCTCAGGGGCAAATTCAATACAACAAACATCTTCTGATTCAAATTAATGTCGATTCCGATTGCAAGTGGAAACTACAGAGAGATTCAAGGATCTTGCCCGGCTGTTTCTTTGAAGAAGCCAGGGTTTCAGCTTCAACAACATAGCTGGGCAGTTCGTTCAATTCTCCCACAACTCTGTGGGTAAAGAATTCCAATGCGTTTACACAGTTTGCACTTGTGTCCCCTGATTTGTGTTTCACTGCCGATTCCATAGAAGTCCAGTTGGATGACTTTGTCACTGACTTTGTCAAATTTGACCAGATTCGGCTAATTCATCCGTCCTTAATTGCAACATCGTAAATGTTTTCAGATGCGTTTTACGTACTTTTCCATAACAAGCAAAAGTCTCCCTGTAACCCCCAATTCATCAAGACTAGAGCTGCCGTTCACACGTGCAGAATAACAACTGCTGTGCATTTAACTTGTAAAATCAGGCACAGGTTGGGAGACAAAGTGGGGTCCTTGCAATTATTTGGTTGCTGTTTCCTGGATGCTTTGATCTTCTGAGCATTAATGTCTATGCTGTATCTTCCCTGCACATATGATAGAAGACTATGAATGCATAGAAAGAATAGGACAGAGCATTATAGTCCCACACTGTAATGATTTCAATGCCCTTTCGTACTTGGTTAACATGAACTTAATGGCTATTATATTTAGGTTTCCATTGTATTCACTACATTCCTATATGAAAGTTTGTGTTGACTATCCATCAGTAACTTTTTCTTGAATGCATCACGTGAGGTGTCTGTCCCCAGATGGGATTTGGAGAGCTATTTCCTGGCAACTCCCCGCTCCCCAAACCCACACAGTGCAAAGGAATATAGACCAAATGCCCTGAACCAAAAGACCAGTCTGTGGATTCACGGAGTACCCCCAACTTTTAAATGTCAGTGAAATGGGCCCAAACCGAATGGAACATTTGAAAGACTGGTAATGAACATATAAAAAGGTTACAAATAATAGGAGGCCATTCAGCATATCTAGACTGTGAAGTAATTCACCCAAGGGGCTCATCCAACCACTTCTTGAAAGAACCCAAGGTATTGGTTTCAACAACAAGGTGGGGTAGCTTGTTCCACACTCCCACAACCTTTTGAGTAAAGAAGTGCCACCTTCCATGCAGTGCCCTCTGGTTCCCATTTCCCTTGAATCTGAGGAAGTCCACTGCATTGACTTTGTTATACTGTAGTCACACAATATATAGTAAGTTCTTCAGCCTCGGAAGATATCTGGTTCTGGGTCTTCTCTGGGCTATTTGCAGTACACTAATATCCCTCCCATAAAATATAATCCATCCCATTAACTTTCCTAACCTTTTTATCCAGTACAGGATCATGGAGAAGCCGAAGGCTATCCCGGCAAGCAACGGGAGCAAAGCAGCGTACACCCTGGATGGAGCGCCAGTTCATCGCAGGACACACACTGGCACAAACACAGTTAAAATCCATGTTTTAAATAGAAAAGATTTGCAACAGTAACAAAGGCATTACATTTGCAAATGTACTATTTTAGCAACACGAGACCATTAGCATTTCAGTGCATTCGGTCCAACATCTATTAATCACACTGGCCAGAGAGGCTGGTGGGCATGAACTAGCAAGAACTGAAGGCTTTTGTGTTATTAGGATACTGCTCCATGAAAGCTAAAGGAGTTATCACAGCAGGCTAATCTGGGCTTAACGTCAGATTTGAAAGTCAAACTAAATATTACATTGCTGTCAGCTGTGTGAATTGAAAAAAATATATATAACAGGATTTAAGAAATACTTTAACAAAACGACTCTCTAGGCGTATTTTTAGTATTATTTTCCTATGGGTTTTTGTCACAGTAGGTAACCAGTTGCGTTTAGAAATATCTAGGTTTCTGTTTCGCATTACTGTTTAAGGAATACTTCAGAGATCAGCCTGTTTGCAAATGCAGCGTGATGAAGTGTAAGATAGATGTGTAAGTGTAAGCGCACTGACTTACATGGGTAGCAGCAAAACACCACTATTTACATTTCGGGTGATGTGGAACTGCAGGAAGCTCCACACAAAAGGGACTATGTAAACCCATTTATCTCCTCATGGAGACAACGTGGGGAAGAAATTAGAAAGCCCATCCATCCATTTTCTAACCACTTTATCTAATACAGGGTTGTGGGTTAGACAGAGCCTATCCCAGCAAGCAATACCACAATGCATGATACACCCTGGACAGCGCACCAGTCCATCACAGGATAGATGCAGACACACATACACACGTTCACTCCAGGACCAGTTCCACTAGAAGCCTATTAACCTCCTAGAATGTTTTAACACAAGGGGAGAACATATGAACCCCAAACAGATAATACCCAGGAACTGATCCCAGGGCTCCAGCAGTGCACAGCAGCAGTGATAACCAATGAGCCACAAACCCGCTCATATACCGTAGCACCAAGTGTGAAATGTAAATACAGGGAGCTTAAACTTTAGTTTACAATGCACAAGTAAGACTTCACTAAACGTATTGTGCTCATTTTCATCACCACACCACATTAAGGATATTATAGCCAAAACAATGACAGTAATTACTGTATAAGAGTGCAAAACAAAACCACAAGAATAATTCCTGGTGTCAAGGGGATTGTCTCTAAATTGTTAGATTAACTAAATCTCTTCAGTCTAGAAGAGATTTGAAACCAAACCACTATTTGGAGGAGTATTGATAAGGTAAATCCAGGGGAAGGTTTTGTGTTCCAGAGTGAAACACGGTCACTTCTTCATACAAAGTGAACGGGGAGTCTGGAACAGGCTTTCCAAGCAAGTGGTTGAAGCCCAGATGCTGGCCTTTTCTCAGAAGCAGCTGTTTTCATTTTTAGATTCACATATCTACTAAATTGCCAAAAGAGCAAAATGGACAAAACAGTCTGCTCTTGTTTGCAATGCATCTCATATGGAATAGACTTAGAATTTTTTTTTTAATTGAATGTCAAATTTAATTCCAGCTCTTAGGATCTGCATTTCAGATGTTAATAGAGTGGTGCTTCAAGTAACTTCAAGCATGCGAGTATCAAACATTACAGCCTATTAGCAGGACATCAGGTTTTTACACTCTTTGTGGAAAGTGGACTGTGAAATCTTTAATAATCAAGGATGAAGCACTTTGCAAGTTTGTTATTGAAAGCAAGAGCATATTTAGAACAGATTGAGAAAGGCTTTGAAGCACTGCAGTAACATGGTGATTTCAGAAGATGAAATATCCAGAACTGCAGCATCAGTTAAGAAAGTAACAAATTACTCTAATTTTGTTGCTTTTGTTTCCCTTTTCTAGGTCTGTGATGAATGCACTGCACATTAGACTGACAAGGAATGCTCAGGGAGCAACAGAAGTCATTGGCTTTCTTTAGATTGTTTTCTGCTCTTGATTAAATTGTTTCATGCACTTATAGGCCAAATAATCTTTTCATTACTGCCCTTGGATGATCTGGCAAAGATGGGGGACCTTACACGGTGCAGTGGATTCACTATTTCTAAATGTCTCAGCAGAGAAACTGACTTTGTTTTTCAGAGTGACGTCAATCTTAAAAAGATGAGCACTAAAATACCGCTCTGCTAATTTTAGGACAGCACAGCTAAATTTCCTATGACAAAACAAAATGTGTAGTGCTCTCTTCCCTTCATATTTCACCTTGAAAAATAAACAATTTACTGTATTTCTTGTACACTATACACTGATACAACCAGACGTTTCACTAGGTTTCAATAGAAGACGAACACAAAAAACAACAAACACATGATTTTGATCTCCCAACCAAAAATAACCTGTGGATGATCTGTAGGTTCCTTGGAACTGTTCTGATTCTCTACAGAAACGTGTGCATTTTAATTTCCATTTCCAAAGAATCATTTAGGTTAATGGTGAGGTTAAAAGTTTTATATTTGCGGAAAATGTAAAAATGAACAGTTTAGAAAATTCCGGAGAGAGAAGAAAATGATAAAACCTCCTCCTATACCAGTACCTTTTTCCTTGCTTATCTGGGCTGCTCCTCATGTGGTTACTTGTAAGCGCAGCTCCAGCAATCATGTGTGAAAAAACAGTGTCAGCCTCCCCCTTGGAGTATTCAGCTCTCCTCAGCTGCCGGCGAGTTTGGAAAGTTGTGTCTAAATGAGCTCGGCGTGTTCTTCCCTTCAGTGGCCTGCAGTTGGCCAGCCTACCACGAGAGCAGCATTCCCTACCTTCCTGTTGTTCACAGGTTTTATCATCACTGTGGCAGTGGCCTGGCAGTGTTCGACTGGGAGACCAATTATTACTTTCGTTTTTTACTGCTGCACACCAGTACGGCCCTACTGGGACCCGCAATCTCAATCTCTCACAAGCAGTCCCTAGGGCTGGCAGCCAGAGTCCTAGGAATACATTTTCCAGCTGAAAGAATCACATAAGCCCAGTAATTATCCATTATATTAATCTCAATGACAAGTACAATGTAACAGCCCTTGAAGGGAAAGGAGGGTACGATAAAGTCCAATGGTGGATCAGGATTAAGTACGTGCCACAACACCACTCAGGGAATTTCACTTCATGAAATAGTTTATCCTCATTTTATCAAAAGTTCCTTAACATCTGGTGGGTAAAAGTGCAGAAAATCCAAAGAAATGACAGTAATTAATGTATATAATACAATGTAAGTGTTTCATACTCATTAAGAGCTCAGAGACCTTTACAAAAATGTAAAGCTTACAACAACAAAAAAGTCCGTGCAGCCTTCATTTATCTTGATTCAGAAACTTGCAAACTCCTGGGTCGTGCCGCTATGAAGCTATACAATTCGACAATTGAAAGAAGTGATTTTGCAAGCTCTTCAGCATCTAGCAGTCTCTAGCAGTTTTAAGAAGTGTTGTTGAGAGAGGAAGATACAGTGACCTCACTACAGAGGCTCAATGCATGATACACAAACACTAATGAACAAATTCAGCAGGATTAGAAAGGTTAATGGAGATGCCAGTAAATTGTGTATCCTTGTGACGTAGTCATTTGCTCTGAAAACTAATATCTCCGTCATGTATGAAGCAATCAAAGCCTAACAAGTTTCCACCTCTCAAAGCACCTGCTCTGGGTGAAAGAGCACCAAGACACAGTGGCCACATCTTGGGTACTGGGTTTAATAACCTGGACAGAGGTTCTGCAATCCTATGCATGAGCATAATTTAAGAATTTTCAATTGGTGAAAGTATAAAAGTAAACTGGAAATCTGACCCTGGTAGAATAAGAGCACAAAGCCCTGAAGATATTTATCCAACAAAAATATCTTCCTCTCAAATCCCTAGGTTTCACACTCGGTCTGTGTGTACTACACTTGATCTCCACTTCAGAAAAATCTGAAAATAACTCAGTGATGATCCTATCACTCTGTTGTAGATGACTGTCTGAATGGAGAACAGTGATGGATTGTCTTTGCATAGTTTGAAACACTGTATTAGCAAAATGCGAAACAAAAGAGTTTTCATGAAGGATGCACATTTAAAACAGGAAGCCATTCTTTAGTAATAATTAATTCCTTACATGTACAGTATATAGCACTTTTCTGGATACTTCACTCAAAGCTCTTTACAGTAATGGGGACTCCTCTCCACCACCACCAATGTGCAGAACCCAGCTGGATGATGCAATGGCAGACAAAGTGCACCAGTACACTCCCCACACATCAGCTCTCAGTGGGGAGGAGAGCAGAGTGATGAAGCCAGTTCAGAGATGGGGGTTATTAGGAGGTCATGATTGGTAAAGGCCAATGGGAAATTTGGCCAGGACACCAGGGATAAACCCCTACTCTTTTTCAAGAAACACCCTGGGTTTTTTAATGACCACCGAGAGTCAGGACCTCAGTTTTACATCTCATCTAAGGGAAAGCACCTTTTTACAGTATAGTGTCCCTGTCACTATACTGGGGCATTAGGACCCACATAGACTGCAGGGTGAGCACCCCCTGCTGGCCCCACTTAACACCAGGTCTCCCATCCAGGTACTGACCAAGCTCACACCTGCAGAGCTTCAGTGGGTTACCAGTTGTGAGTTGCAGGGTGACATGTCTGCTGGCAAAGTCTGAGAATTTGGGGGGTAACATACTGCCCAGTCATATTCTTGAAGCTCATAACATCACCACCTTAAGGAAACAGCTGGATGAGTACCTAGAGTGATCTAGTCTTGTAAAAATTATTGTGATCTTATGGTTCTCTAGCTATTCTGTAAACCCTGACCCCATACTCTAAAAGACAAGTCCTATTTTCTTCCAGCTTCTGACCTAAATGAGAATTTGTTCCCAGAAATCATTCTGAATGTCTGACAGATTTTAGTCACAGTACTCATATGTGGTGCAAAACTGCTGTAAAATGACTGTCTTCTCAGATGCCAAAATACTGCAGATGCTACAGCTGCTGTTTCTTCCTTTTTGACCACCCAAAAACAGCACTATTTTTATGTCATTAGTCTGCGTTAAGAGCATGTTATAAATGTGCATACCACATGAATTGTGAAGTAGTGTTCAATAACCCCAAAGTAAAGTACCATGGCCAGTCTGTATAGTTATACACTACTGGACAATGTATTGAATAGAGAACAATTCACTAAAGATACTCTTTACTCACCTCCTAACTAACTAAATGACCACTTTCGAGACTGAAGATAAGAACCTGTAATGGGAGCCGGTCCAGACTCCCGTGTAGTGCGTATTTAGGACCCTATGCAGACGGTAAAATCCAGAAGAGACGGGAGAAGGACAACAGGGAAACACAGCAGGATCAGGACGGGGTGACTGACAGGGGGGCGGGACGGCAGTTTTCCGATGCCCGGGGGCATGGCACAGGCGAACATGTCCAAAACAATCCTGAAGGGGAAACCAGGAAGCAGTCCAAAAGTCCATAGCCGGGAGATCCATCCCAACAGAGACAGGAATGGGGACCCAGATGGTCAGGACGCTGGGGAATAAGACCTGCTCTCGGGTTACCGGCGAGCCTGGGGGATAGGCAAGCCCTGTGGCGTCCATCTTCCAATACCGACTGTGACAGAATCTTGTTCTCGTCTGCTAAAAATCTGTGTCCTCTTGACAGCAATAACTTCATATTTCCCCATCAGTCAACCAATTAATATTATAGTACAAAGGTTTATGAATTGTATGGTAATCGTATGATGAAACACCCATTTCTGAAGAGTTAATTAGCTGCAGACTCTTGTGGAGACCATTCTGAGGAACCAAAAGGCCTGAAATTTTAACCTCTTAATCCTTGCCGTTATCCAGGAGGAGTCTTAACTATATAAAACACTGTTTTTTACTTTATCTATGAATTTTCATCCTACAAATATGTTACAAAATGAGGAAGGAGACCCAGTTTGATGGGAAACATTTATAGCAACAAATCCTTAAAAATATTTAAAACTTGTCTATGCAATTCTCCCCTGGCAAAGGTTCTGTAAAGAAGCATTAGATCACACAGCTCCTGGGGAGATTACATGATGAATGAATTTCGCCTCACACTAATTTGTCTTAAAGTTTAGCTGTATTATTGCAAATATTCAGTACATAGGGTATGTACAGTACTATACTGTATGTATAAGGGTACCCGGAATTGTATTGTAGTTTTATACTTTAATGAATACAAACCTACCAGTACTACCAATGCAACCTGAGAACGCACTAGTGTACAGTATGTGTTCCATTGGTTCTGTGGCAGCAAGAGAAATCTGTTGATAGAGACAGTTATACAAATGTCTGTCTATTAAATGTTAGGAAATACTGTTGTTGAAACATATTTTTTTAAATGTGAAAAAGAAATCCTTTCATGCATGCATCATTGATGATTTTGCAAAAGGTGCTACACGCCCATCTGAAGCTACAGTATATAACTACCTGAAATCAGACCTCCTAAAACAGAGGTGGTATTACAATGAATATGATCCCAGAAATGTAAAAATGTTGCAATTTCCATCCCATTTCCTGTAGAGTAAACAATCTGTTTATTTCAATGTATGATTAATGAAATACAGACCCATCGCACTGCAGAAAGGTCTATATCAGACGTACTACTTGTAGGTAACTACTAAATCTAGGTAGTGGGTGATTTTTCTGTCTTTACTGTCAGCAATGTGAGGTTGGCAAGTTCAAATCAAGAGTTAATTATTAAGAGTGGTTTTTGCAAAAAAAACAGTCTCAGTAATATTGATTTGAGTGACATGTCAAAATCTGATGACTAGAGGACTTCAGACATAGATTGCGAAACTGCTCAGTTCAAGCCCCAGCTGGGGTTAGGGTTGGCATTCACACACTACATAGACAATTTTTACGCTCAGTGCCGGATTTTGGAGCACAAGACAGCTTTAGGACGAGTGATTTCTTGCTCCTAAATTATTATTTTTTTTCGGAAACTTTGGCTGCCTGGATGGCGCAGCACACTGTTCGGTGATTGTATCGCAAAAATGTCGTTTGGATCAAAAGTGGGAACAAAACATTATCGAATCTAATACTTGCAATAACTTTTGATTGTTTCACACTCATGCGTTTTGGTTGGGGGAATATGTCACAGTCCGATGCCCTGAGGCATATTTGGTTGCAACTTTTGATCTGAACAAATCAGGTATGGGATGCAATTATTGAGCGGTGTACGGCGCCATCCAGGCACTGAAAATTTTCAGATAACAGCACAAAATCACTCGTCCTAAAGCTGACTTGGGCCCCAAAATCCAGCGCTGAGCTTACAAATTGTCTAAGTAGGTTGTGAATATTAACCCTAACCCTAGCTGGGGTACCAACTGACCCGTTCCGCAATCAGTATGTGAAGCCCTCCGGGAATCGGATTTTGACACACTATATGTATGTATATTCCCCCAACTAAAAAGCATGAGTGTGAAACAATCAAGGCAATGATAGAAGTTATTGCAAATGTATTACATTCTATAATGTTTGGTTGCAAGTTTTGATCCGAACGACTCAGTTTTGGAATACAATTACTGAGCGGTATACACCGAAAAGTTTAAGAGAAATAACAATTCAGATAAGAGCACAAAATCACTCATTCTAAAGCTGACTTGGGCCCCAAAATCCAGTGCTCATCTTAAAAATGGTCTATGCACAGTGTTAATGATAACCCCATCCCGGGTTATCATTATCATTAACGGGGTGTCAACCGACCCGTTCCACAATCAATATCTGAAGCCCTCTGGGCATCGGATTGTGACATATTCCCCCAGCCAAAAAGCATGAGTGTGAAACAATCAAAGGCATTGATAAAAACTATTGCAAAAGTGTTAGATTCTTTAATGTTTCATTGCAACTTTTGATCCGAACGACTCAGATTTGGGATACCATTACCCAGCGGTGTACCGCGCCATCCAGGCACTGAAAAGATTCCGACAAAACAATTTCCGATAGGAGAACAAAATCACTCGTCCTAAAACTAGCTTGGGCCCCAAAATCCAGCGCTCAGCTTAAAAATTGTCTAAGTAGTGTGTGAATGCTACCGAGGCCCCAGAGTTTCTGAGAAACATTTTTTTCGATAGGAGCAGAAAAATCACTCGTCCTAAACTTGACATGGGCCTCATAATCCAGCGCTGAGCTTAAAAAAAAATTGTCTAAGAAGTGTGTGAATGCAAACTCTACCTGGGGTGTCAACTGAGCATTTTGGGATCTACATCTGAGCCTCTCTGGTCATGGGATTTTGAAATGTTCTCTATATCAAAAGGCATGAGTGGGAAACATTCATGACCGTTGATCAAAGCTCTTGCAATTGAAAGACATTCAGAAATGCTTGGTGACAACTTTTGATCAGACCGACTCAGTTTCTTGATACAACTCCTACACGCTGCACCGCGACATCCATGCCCCCCAGCGTTTCTGAAAAAAAACAGATAAGGACAAAAAAGCACTCGTTCTCAACTTGACTTGGGCCCCAGAATTCAACACTGAGCTTTAAATTTGTCATAATAGAGTGTAAATGCTAACCCTAACCCTACCTGGGGTGTCAACTGAGCATTTTGTGATCTCCATCTGAGCCTCTCTGGTCATGGGATTTTGACTTGATCCCCATATCAAAAGGCACGAGTGGGAAACATTCAAGACCGTTGATCAAAGCTCTTGAAATTAAATAAGATTAAAAAATGTTTGGTAACAATTTATGATCCAAACGACTCAGTTTTTTGATACAACTACTGTGCGCTACACAGTGCCATCCAGGCCCCCCAGCGTTTCTGAAAAAAAAATTCAGATAAGGAAAAAAAACACTCGTTCTCAACTTGGCTTGGGCTCCAAAATTCAACACTGAGCTTTAAATTTGTCTTAGTAGAGTGTAAATGCTAACCCTAACCCTGCCTGGGGTGTCAAGTGAGAATTTCCACAATCTATATCTGAGCCTCTCTGGGCATCGGATTTTGACGTGTTTCCCAAACCTAAAGGTATGAGTGGGAAACAATCAAGACCATTGATCAAAGCTCCTGCAATTAAATGAGATTCTACAATGTTTGGTGACAACTTTTGATCCCACCGAATCAGTTTCGGGATACAACTACCACACGGTGCACCGCGCCCCCCACGCCCGGGAGTTTCTGAAAAAAAAATTCAGATAGGACGAAAAAGCCACCTGTCCTAAACCTAACCAGAGGAAAACTACTTAATCCTTTGGAAATCTATGATTATTATCCATTTCAATAAAAACACAATGTCTGTCTGTCTTCAACCCTAATCTAGTCAATAACTTTTTATTTGACTTTTTGTTCCTCCATTTAAAGAGACTACATTATTACCATCACTGACCTCTTTTCTTCCTCTCTTCATTACCAGACACACTTGGAGAAAAACACACAACAGGAAAAAACATTATTATTAGCAATGTTTGGTGGAAAGAGGAAATGCAGAACCATAAATCAAACAGAGCCAAAGCTCATTATTTCGCATTTGCAACAAAAAAGATACATTGAATTTGTACTGACACAACTTTTTTGGTGTCCGGTCTGCTGGAGTTTGTGTTGAGACCTGCTGTTGCTGTGGTAACATAAACGGAGCAAGATGGCTGTGCACATATTATTGAAGCTATTTAAATAAACTATGAAGTGACAAAGCTAAAAATCTCAATCCTGTAGACTGGGCTTCAATTTTTTGAAGAAAGAGAGAGAAAATTAAATTGAAAGATACTTGATCAATGTATTGCTAAGATCTCAGTGCCACAGGGATCAGTGCTCTCAGCGAGTTAGGAAAACACCCTCCCTCAGATGTCTAGAAAGTGTAGATGTGGCAGAGGAGCTGGTCTTGTCTCACAGTGGAATTCTTTGCTGGCTACATAGGGGTGCTGCGTGGCTCTGGGCCCGAGAGGAACTGGCATCGAATCCCAGCAGCGGCAGTGCAAAGCTGCGCAGGTTACACCATCACAAAGTGGCGGAGTTATCTGCTGTCTCGGGAGGGGGGCTGTGCATGCTTGGAGCCCAGGGATCAAACTCTGGCAGGGCCAGAGCACAGCCTTACCACAGGTCACTGGTGTTGTGTAAAATTCTCCATGGGGGAGTTACCTGCTGGCTATAGAGGGGCGCTGTATGTACTCCGAGCCCCACAAGTGACTGGAACAGAATCCCAGCAGAGGCAGATCACAGCCTTACTGCAGGTCACTGGTGTCATGTGGAATTCACCTGTGGTGGGGTTATCTGGTGTCTAGGGAGGGGCGCTGTATGCGCACGGAGCCCATTAAGGACTGAGACTGAATCCCAGCAGGGGCCAAGCAGAGCCTCATTACAGGTTACTGGTGGGTTGTGGAATTCACCTTTGGTGGGGGATCTGCTCTCTTAGCGCGGTGGACTTTTCCGCTGTCTAGGGAGTGGTGCTGTGTGTCCTCAGAGCCCCTCAGGCCACTGGGATTGAATCCCAGCAGCGAGAGCTGCGCTTGTCACAGTGGATCAGTATATTCCTGCCTGAAACGCTACTATAACTGTAGAGCAAGGATCCCCTGCAGAGGCTCAAGCCGGCAGGACCCTGAGGCCCAGTTACAGCGACCCACACTTTTTGAACCCACGTGCATCAAAGTTTCTACACCATTTGTCTTTTTAAGGAAATGATATTTCAAGGGTGGTGCGCTCAGGCCAGAACAACTGGGTCTCAGATTCGCTGGGGCTGGACAGGTTGGGTCATTGATTTCTAAAAGATGGCACAGTGGGTGTTTCTTTAAGATAGGTTATGCTTGATCTTGACATCAGGATACTGCATGAAAGCACCCCTTTAAGTCGTCTTCAGGGGTTCCCCCTGTGCAGACTGGTTGGCTGGAGTGTTAGGGTGGCCTTTGTTGAGTACTGTAATTTCCCCTTGAGCCCATCCACCTTGCCTGGAGCTTAAGAGGGAACCACCATTCCAGGAACCCCTGAAACTGTTAGTTTCATCCATATTATAGGACTGGGGGTCAAGAATAATCATGAGACCAGAATAATTCTTCATGATTTTCAGTTTCTCCTGGTAGAGGCACAGCTTCGGAACCAAAAGAACCGCATCGTTGTAACGAAAGGAAATTCAGATCCCCTCAAGCCTTTTGAAACACAGATTCAAATTTCTCCTTAGTGGAAATAAACCGATTCTTGGTGTCTTGAGGGCAGGAGCTGACAAGGTCACACTGCCTCTCTGCTCCCTGTGAGGAAGGTGGGATCAGAAGGACAGGAATTAATTCACAGCACTGCTGTGCAGGAAGAAATCAGCACCACTTTTGCTTTTTATAATCCTCTTCTTGGGTTCAAAGCGTTGATAAAACAAAATCTGCTGCTGGAAACAATCACAAAAGCACATTAATTACAATGAATCTTCGGGATGAACAGACAGAATGGAAACCCACATTAACACTTGATTTAGTTGACAAGAACATAGTACAGTTTACAAATAAGAAGAGGTGGTTGGTAGTTAATTTCTGTGAAGATTTCATCCAGCTGTTTCATGAAAGAATCCAGGGTATTGGCTTCAACAACATGATGGTGTTGTTCCACACTCCCACCACCCTCTGGGTAAAGAAGTGTCTCCTGTTCTCCTCGTTCAATGCACTTCCACTTTGTTTCCACTGCTGTTCCCTGATTGATGTTTCACTGTTCATTCTGAAGAAATCTTCGGGGCTGATGGCTCAGAGGATTTTTTATACTTGTATCATGTACCCTTGTCATCTTTTCAGTTCCGTTCAATATTCCTTCAGCCTGTCAGGTTAGGACATTCTTTTGATTAAATATATTAAATTGAATACAAAATAATTATTGAATCCATCAAAATACAAATTCCTTGACCTTTGTGTGTTGCCAGGACCGCTTTTCATTAAAATAGAAGAAAATAGAGGTGAAATATATCTTCCAAGAATAGATCATACAGTAACATCTTAAAATGACAGGCTTCCTGCAAGTGTTAATTAATTTTAATTTTATTAAAAGCACGCCTGTGTTCATTTTGTCGTAATAAGTGTCAATCCCTTTTTACACAGAGAGCTTCCCCATCTTCGCACATCATAGTGGAGATGATTGATACTGAATTTTGAATGTCTAGTCGCATGTCCAGAATATTCATCTTCATCATTATGATTGTAATTCTGTAAATTTCACACTGTCCTATTTTAACCCTCCACCTCGCCAGTTCTTTTTAGATACACCCACTGGAATTTCTCCTGACGCTTTTTAATCACATGCAGGCAAGACTGCTAGGGACCTGACTCAACTGTTCAGCATCCTCAAAGGCACTGACAAAGTCAACCATGCAGACTGAACACATTTTCTGCCACTTGGTGTTGACTTACATTAGGAATTCTCAAATGATCTAAGTTACAGGAAGTGGGTCATGTCGTGTTGGAATAGCACTGTGAATAAACCATTGGATTTATAATAATTAATAATAAGTCCTTACACTTATATAGCACTTTTCTGGATGCTCCACTCAATTTGCTTTACAGTAATGGGGACTCTCCTCCACTGCCAATGTGCAGCCCCACCTGGATGATGCAATGGCAGCCATAGTGCGCCAGTACACTCCCCACACATCAGCTACTGTATCAGTGGAGAGGAGAACAGAGTGATAAAGCCACTTCATAGATGGGGATTATTAACATGATGCCAATGGGAAATTTGGTCAGGACAGTGGCTCACACCTGCTCAGCTTCAGTGGGTCTCCAGTTGTGAGTTCCAGGGTGATGTACTGTAGCTGCTGGTGATTTATAACGAACAGGTTGCAGGTCAAGTCCCTGCTGCAGACACTATTGTCGTACGTTGAGTGAAGTACTTTACCCAGGTTGCTTCAGTGTGCCCAGTGTTGGATGGGGGAGTCTCTAGTCTGGCTCAGTGAAACTGCTCTGGTAGGGATTTCACCTTTAAGTAAGTGGATAACATTGGTGGTAAAAAGATGCTAGTTAAAATTTATTTTTTGTAAGGCAGTTAGTATAAGTACATTTATTTATGTAGATTGTTAATATATTTATTTTTAAATAATACCTTCATGGTCCATTATACTATGGAGGGGGATTAACCCTCCTTTACATTTTTTGTACTGTCATTTTGATCATTTGTAATATTGATGGACTTTCACAAATGAAGGTCCCTTATTAGTGGGTCGGTGGAGTGTGTTCTGTACTGTGCTGTGCAGTAGTACTTCCTCTCTGCCCTGTGCCCTCAGTGCAGGTCCTCACAGATTGGCCACTGACATTCCAGGTGACCTAAAAACTGAAGCGATGAGCTGTTACTCTGTAAAGTCAGCACGCAATTCCTCATAGCACAAGAAAAGGCAGAGTGGTGGCTCTGTGGCTCAGGATCTGCGCCTGTGGCTGGAAGGTTGCTGGTTCACATCCCATGGCTGGCAGAGGAATCCTACTCCATTGGGTCCCTGAGCAAGGCCCTGCACCCCAACTGCTCCAGGGGCGCTGTACAATGGCTGACCCTGCGCTCTGACCCCAGGCTTCTCTCCCTGTCTGTGTGTCTCATGGAGAGCAAGCTGGGGTGTGTGAAAAGACAAATTCCTAATGCAAGAAATTGTAAAGGGTTAATAAAGTGATGTTATAAAACACTCAAACTGCCTTGAAGCACACTTACCAGCTCTATTGTGTCTGGCATGAATTAATTTCCTTTTCTGACTATGTCATGTTTGTGCTATCTTTTTGAAACATCAAAACTGGAAAAACCTTTTAACAAATGGTGCTCATTAAAATAAAATCAGATTCTCAGTGCTCTAAGCTGACAAGCAAATCTAGCTGATAAAAAAGACTTATGAAGGCACTGAAACTTTATTATTGTTATTTCAAGTGAATTGCTGTACATACAGTATGACAATTGTACACTTCAATGATAGTTCAATGATAATATGTTTGGTTGTTTTTCCTTTAAAAGTGGATCATGCATTATTTTTGAAGTTTTGAGTTGGTCCAACCCACAGGCACTTCAAACCCAAGAGTAAACAGCACTTATCTCAAGTCAATTGAACTGCTTTTCAGCAAAGAATAATTACACTTAATTAGAATCTGCTACTCATCATCAGGAATCACAAAAGATCTGATGATTTTGGCACAATACAGTGTGAAGATAGGCCACTATTTTCTCAATGAAGTATCACTGGTCCAGACATGAGATGATACAGCTGTGGAGTTGCGTTTTCTCCCTGCCTGCAAACATAGTACAACATCCTCGTACACCAGAAAACAGAGTATGGGTGCTGCAGGTTTACAGTCAGTGTCAAATTGCTAACCATGGGTAACTAATTATGTAAAATGTCAAGTGCTCTTATCTTCTTCCATAAAAATGAAGAACAATTCCAAACACTAAGTGACAGATCATTTTCATGTTGCACTTCTTTTAACATGATCTGGTTCACATTATGTTAAACAGACAAGCAGGCATTGGGACAGGGTGTTGCATGCCGGTAGCAAACATAAATTATAATTACAAAATGGGAAACACCAAGATGGAAGAGGCTACATTGAAAAAGAATGGGCTGTTTATATTGACACACCATTTATATCCTCTAGAGAATGTGTGAAAGTGATAAAAAGGCAAACAAACCTGGGGATGTTATGTTAAAACCTTATAATGCACTAGTAAGGCCCCATTTCGAATATTGTGCACAAATTGTGATTATGGAACAGACATTGCTGTTCTGGAATCTGTCTGGAGAAGAGCAATCAGAAACATTGACAGGCTGAAGGAACTGAACCTTGAACAGAGCAGACTATGAGAGAACATGGTCAAGTACTGTATTTAAAAGGTACTGGTGACTTAAAAGCTCTAAGTCAACCCAACCATGCTGATAAAGCTGATAACCCTGACTTCTTTCAAGAAGCAACTAAGTGAGATCCTCTGATCCATTAAATACTGCACTAACAAACAGACTAGAATGGTCTGCTCTCATTTGTAACCTCTCTTATGTTCTCATGTAAATAATTTGTTTTGATCAATTTGAATGCACATGCAAAATACTGACTCGAGAACACGATACAGGATGAAATATTAGGCTTCAGAGGCACTCAGACTAGAAGGTGGCAATGTTGCTACCCCTCGTACGATTATAGGCTGAAGAATTCCCACCTTTCCCTCTTTTCAAGCAGTTATTCAGCAGCTTTTCTAAAGAACTATACAGTATGTTATTCCACGCCTTGCATCCTTAAGCATAAATAGCTAGCTACAATTTGCTAGAGTCGGTGACTTCTCAAGAGATATTGTAGCAAAATACATATTTTCACAAGCGGTACCTATTACTCTTGGTGTTAATTAATTGGAGAGAGCATTAGTCTTTAAGTAAAAAAATAAATTGCTTGAGAGTGCCAAAATGCAGGTCTGTGAGTATATGTTATATCATTTTCTAGTCTGAAATAAATTGACAAATGTGTAGAAAATGAAACTGGGGGAAGAAAAGGCTAATTAGTAATTGTTCCTGCTTCCATGCAACATCGGCTCATAGAATTCCCAGATTCTCAGAGAATGCAGGATACACCTTCAGCAGGTTAGAGAGCTGTTAGCAGGGCTTTTTATTGATTTCAGCGTTATGGGCCATCATGCATTGCATTAAACTCATACAGTAGTACTCACATGGAAATTGGCGCGGGTGGATAAGAGACATCTGAAGCACTTTCCCACAATTGCTGAGTGATGTATGTGGAGTTAACAGCAAGTGATGGCTGTGAGGAAGTCTGGCTGCCGGCAATCAGGGGCTCTCTCCTCCTGGAGCACAAAATCTCGTTCCCGTAATTCACACAAGATTAAAAATGAGTGAGAGGTAAAAAAAAACATACTAACTAGGCTAGCATCCATATACTGGCATATTCTAGAGCTGTGGTTCCCAATCCTGGTCCTGGGTGACCCACACACCTGTGAGTTTCTGTTCCAGCCCATCCTGGGTGACCCACACACCTGTGGGTTTCTGTTCCAGCCCAGCCCTCAGTGACACAATGAAACCCTTCACTGACTTCATAATAAGATTCGTCTGAACTGCTTGTTCCCAGTTCTCAAGCATGCTGGAGCTTCAACCCTTGTATTTCGTAAGTGAAACAAAATCCCAAACTTGTGACTAGAAACAAAATGCAAATATTAAACTGAAGCGGCTTCTTGGATCAAGTAAGGCTTCAGTTCTTTCATGAAGGGCAGATGGAATAAAAGCCAGCAGGTGTGTGGGACACCAGGGCCAGGACTGGAAACTTCTGCTCTAGAAGAAAGGGAAAAAGGAAAGGAAAGGGAAGAAGTTGGAATCTGTTTTGAGTTCTCCACCCCCGGACTCCACACAGGACAGTGGCAGCTTCACATCCTCAGTGGGGCTCTGTTGTTGTACCCTGGAGCGAGGTGCTTCTCTCTCATTGCTCCGGCAAACACTTTTTTGTGCAATTGGGTTGTCTCCAGGATCTCCTGGAACATGAAAAAATGGCTAATGTGGTACCTACAGTACTCTCAGTCTATTGGGAATATTAGTGTAGGGAGCAGTCTCAGAGTGTGAGCTGCAAAGGTTGGGGTAGAGGTTAATGGTCTGCTGAAAAATACAAGCGTGTTTCAGAGTTCTCCACACCTGAATCAGCCTTTCTTTACTTGTTCCTACATGTATGCAGGAAATATTGCATGACATCCCAGGAGGAGGACAGACTTTGCAGGTCTAATCAACTACAGGTCGTTTGTTTCAGACAGCACAGGTTTTTTAGCATTTCGGTTTGGTGGTGGCAGTACAGTACAGCACCAGGTGCTGGCCAGCCTGCTGTGGTCTTGGGAAGAACAGGTGGTTCATGAAACGGCAAGCAGCATTTTGTCCCCAACAGCCACAAAGAAATCTGATGTCCAAAAGTCCTGGAGATGTCCTGGAGTCCAAGAGCACATTATTCGTGTCTGTACCAAGAGGGGATCATTATTAGCAAATCCTGGTTACTGCCATATTAAATCGCCATAGGGCTTCATTGATTGCAGGTGTTGAAAAAAGTTTTTTGTCACTGCTTCACCAGCTAATGGGGAATAAACTAATCTTGATCTTCCTTGTAGCGACACAAAGAGACCATGGCAGCATGATTGCAGATATCTATTAGATGACTATGACTATGTATTAGAATTATTGGTGGGACTAATCTTTAATAGCACAATATGGTTTTGAACCTTGTTTTTACAACTGGCATTGCAAGGCTTACCATCTTATCACTGAACTGGTATCAAAGTAATGACAATCCGCAATGTGACACGGAAATCTAAAGATGAATCCAATATTGCACATTTTCTTTCTACCCTTTTTCTTTAGGCACGTTCAGAAGCAATTATTTGAAAACTGTTATAATGCACTGTCAGGAGGAAAACAATTATGTACTGTTAGTGCTGCAAAGTATTGAACTGTGACATTTGTATACGGCACTGCCTCCACAAGCTCTTGGGCCCTACGCTCCATTTCTAATCCGTGATCATTCTGAGTGGAGTTTGCACGTTCTCCTTGGGTCCGATGTTCCATGGCTAATTCATTTTTCTTCCACTGGCCAATAACATGCTGGCTTGGTTACCTGCAGTCTCTTAATTGTCCCAGTGTGGCCCTGTTAAGCTCAGAGGTGCCACAACCCTTGCCAGCTTTCTGATAATGGATGGACCAGACCTCCATGATAAAGACAGGCTGTAGTTATCTGAAGAGCCGAGAAAAGTGGATCCAAGAGAATATCATTTTTGAGATCTCATGACATTCCAATGAAATGAAAAAAGTCTATGAAAAGACAGTGTTAGAGCACAATCTAACCATTCAAACTTTTGCGTTTCCAATGTATTAAATCCACAGCTGTGGCTCCTGACCTCTCCGGTTCAAAACATTAGTTGCACTACTTGGGTCACCTCCAGCCCCGAAAAGTAGTGAAAAGTACTGAATAAACAGTTGGACTGGGAGGACATCTTGTGGCCAATTCTAACAGACACTTGGGATCTTCATCTGACCAAAGCACTACTGCTTATTGAAAGAGACAAATGAGAGATGGTTTCTACGCTACAGTAAACTCAAGTAGGGAGCTGCGTCAGCATGCGAAGGCTGCAAAGGAACAAGTAAAGGTCTATTCCATGCTGATAAGAAAAGAAAAGAAACGCGACGTTCTTCAGGTGTGAGGGGAGAGGGGAAACAACCTGACACCTGAAGAAGAAACCTCACACCTGCATGGAATAAACCTTGTTCCTTTGCACCTTACAGTAATGTTGACATTCGTTATGGGTTAAATGTTATTACATACTGTACTTTCAATAAATAATAACATATAACTTCAGTACAAAGTGAATTAATGAATAATAAGACCCTGTATCTCTTTCTTTCTTCATACTCTCTCAAGTCTCAACCTCAGAAAACCCAGAAAATGTTTTAAAGGGGGGCTCTGATTTTTAAGGGTAGAAACAATAGTCCGTCACTGACATATTTAAGAGAATTAAGATAAATGTTTTAAGTGTGGGGTGTGAATTTGGGTTAGGTAGTACAGTTCAGGTTAGGCCTAGCTGAGGGGACAGGTAGGGGATGAGTTAAAGGAAGGGAAAGGTTTGAGAATTTTAGATTTATGAATTTGGCCTGTATGCAGACCTATGCTGAGCAAAGATATACAGGGGTATGCAGCTGTTGGGTTGTGCTTTGGATTGGGGTTGGGCAGCGGGTTGGAGGTAAAGGTGAGGCTACAGATATTATTTTCTAAATATTATTTTGTAGTGCTATAAACAAGATGACACACAAAAATGAAGCTTATGAACCTTAAATAAGAGTGCTTCCACTGTTTACTAATTAGTACAAGCTTGAATTCAATATACTGACTAAACATCTTCAGAGTGATTTTTCTGGATACGGCCATGATTTCCATTTTTTCACAAAGCAGGATATGTTGTCAAAGTGTGAATTAAAAACGCAGGAGATACTACAGCACATAATTGCTGTGGAGTTTAATCTGAATTGTCTTCACAATCCGTACAGGCAGGAGCTGAATTCAGACCCTGGAGGACATATGTGATCAAAAGAAGGAATAATGGATATTAATTATTCTTCCTGACTTCATGTACTGTATATATAATTTCTATAAATATATATTCAGTGATGAAAATGTCTAAGGCTATTTTTATTTATTTGCTTAGAAGATGTTTTTGTCCAGGGAGACCAGTGGTCCCCAGGCTTACTCCTGGAGAGCCCCTATCTAACAGGGTTTATTATAGGAAGCTATTAAATTGCACTTTGTAAAGCTCTGGAAGAGCTAAAGTGTAGTCAATTCAACATGTGATTTGTTAAATTAATTAACCGAACACTAGGCAGAAAACTGAAGAGCTTTCAACCCTTAAAAGACCAGAGAAAGATTAAGATTTGTTCCTTCATTGAACAAGCCCTTTGTTCTACTGGACTGACTATGAGCAGGTCAACCTTGTGGACTTCTTCAGACTACACAGTAAACATGAACCAGAGGTCACAGGTAGGAACTATGTGGAAGCATAACTACACGAACTAAAGGGCCGTGGGAGTCTGGAACGGTTATGTAGTTGAAGCCCATACCCTGGCTCCCTCAAAACACAGCTGAGAGGGATCCTCAGATCAGCTATAAACCACCAAGCAGACAAGAGGGGCTGCATGGCCTCCTCTTGCCTATAACCAGTGTTGCTGAAGAACTGCGAAGGCTCCAGTTATAACAGCATGGGAAACAACAAAGAACCTGGACAGACTCATCAGTATTAAAAACTAAACTTTATTTTGAAACACAGGACCAGGTTTAACATCTATAAAACGCTTTGAAAAGAAAAGTAATTAAAAATGAAAGCTTATCGATAGACACGGGAGGCAGAAATGTATCGGCAGGTCTCGTCCTCCTGACCTGTAGGAAGACGGAGTTGCCCAGCACCTGTGACAACAGCTGGCCAGGGGACAGACTGGCAGGACGGAGCACATGCAGCTCCTCGCACGCCAGGTCTCCACAGCTCCACACAGCTCTGAGAGCCTGACCTTTGTCAGCCACCATGCCCCCTGCACTGCACCACTGCTGGTACAACTATGTTCACCTGCTCTTCGGTTTCAAAATCAGCTTCGGCTTATCGCAAATACCGAACAAAAAGAAAACGCCTACAGCACATCGCAACAAAATCAGAAACGAAAGATTCATCGGCTTTTAAAAGGAACTACTGAATAAAACAACCCTCAGCTCCAGGTGCCTAAAAGTACAGATGAAACAGACTACGTTTTTCCTGCTTTTTCTTCTGGGCAGAGCGTCTTCACTGCTGAAGATAAAAGCAAGGAGGGATGCAGCAATGGGGAAAATCAGGCAGGAGGCCCTACAATTACATCAGCACACCACACATCGTCACAGCTAACCGTTTACATGAAAAAGGTCTGAACACATCCCAATAAAGTAAATTGGTACAGCAATAAAGTAAAATCACTTCGGAAAGTGAAAGAGGGTAGAACACTACACTGGGCTGGCAGAGATGGGCATACAGCCGGTTTAAATCAGCCCAGAAACGCACAACCCTCCTGCCAACTGTGTGCCCCCTCTTTCACAGCTTATTTCAATAGGATGCAGTGCGCGGGGGGGAGGGTTGGGGCACTTAGCATTGCAAATATCCAGTTTCGAAGAGCCATTGGCCAACAATACACTAGGGAAATGATGTTGGTTCAAAAATGACTCTGCCCCCGACATTCAGCACCATGTGAGTTGAGCTCTCACGTGACAGCCAATATGTGAACATCACTGGCCTGCTGAGACAGCAAGAAAGAAGCCAGAAAGACAGGCCATAACACCCTATCCTGTGTCTGTAGGCTGTGAGCATCTGAGGTAAATGAAAGCTTAAGCACAGGACAACAGGGAAATAAGGGGGTATTTAGAGGGCCAGGTTTAGTGTCTTGTCGAAATGACAGGTAATTAAAGAGAAGCAAGAAACGGGGTAGGTTTGAGGAGGCACACAGACACCAGGGCAGTCAGAGGGGGGCATCTAGACAGCCAGCAGGAGGGTGATGGGGCAGTGGTCGCTGCCCATGGCCTTGTTGCGGATCTTGCTGTCGCACAGGCTGGGCAGAAGGGCGCTCGACAGCACGAAGTAGTCGAGCCGCCAGCCCACGTTCTTGGCGCGGGCGTTCATCATGTAGGTCCAGAAGGTGTAGGCGTGCGGGCGCTCGGGGTACAGGTGCCGGAAGCTGTCCACGAAGTCCTGCTCCAGCAGGTCGGTGAAGCCCTGCCGCTCCTCGGCGGTGAAGCCTGCGTTCTTGCGGTTGGTCTTGGGGTTGCGCAGGTCGATCTCCTGGTGCGCCACGTTGAGGTCCCCGCACAGCACCAGGGGCTTGCGCTGGTCCAGCCCCTTCAGGTAGGCCCGGAAATCCACGTCCCAGGTCTTGCGGTAGTCGAGCCGCACCAGCCCGCGGCCCGCGTTGGGGACGTAGGCGGTCACCAGGAAGAAGGAGGGGAATTCGGCAGTGATCACGCGCCCCTCCTTGTCATGCTCCTCCTTACCTGCGAGAGGGAAGAGAGGAGGACGATGCCGGAGTGAGCACACATCGGGCACACACCAGGGCGACTCCCTGAGCCAACATGGGTGACTCCAAATTGCCTTCATCTAAACTGTGACAAGACTGAAGTCATGCTTATTGGCACCCCCCTTCAACTCTGTAAAGCCAATGCTGTAACCCTATCTGTGGATGGTATTGTACTTGAGCTTTAGTCTAAACTGAAAAGCTCGGGGGTGGTTTGACATTCGACCCAAATGTGCAACGTATTGTCAAAACATCATTCTCTCACCTCTGAAATATCGCCAGACTACATCTCATGTTATCAGTTTCTGTTGCTGAAATGCTGATCAACACGTTTATCTTCTCTCAAATTGACTACCGTAACATTCTACTCACGGGGGTTTCTAAATCCACATTGAATGAACTCCAAAATTGTATGTCCAAAATTTGGCAGCCAGAATCCTGACCAAGTCTAGTGCAAGTGATCACATTACTCCTATCCTGGAGTCCTTGCACTGGCTTCCTGTCAGCTTTCATGTTGACTTCAAAACCCTCATTCTCACCTATAAGGCTCTGCATGGCTTGGCACCTCAGTACCTGTCTGAGCTACTGTCATCCTACTTCCTGTCTCACAACCTTCACTCCACTAATTTTGGTCTCCTATCTGTCCCCCAAACCCGTCTACACTCTATGGGTGATAGGGCCTTCTCCTGTTATGGCCAAAAGCACCTTCCCTAAACTCTTTCAAATCTAGACTCAAAACCTTCTTCTTTAGAAGGGCCTTTACTTAACTGGTTCTGTTATTTTTCCCTCTGGTCTTACTGTGTTCAGTGCCCCCATCTACCGTCTCCTTTCATTGTGTATTTTCATTGTGCGTATCTTGTGTATTTTGTTTTTGTTGTTCTCATTCTGCAAAGCACTTTGAGAAGCCATGTTTAAAGGTGCTCCATAAAAATATAAATGTTTTTTATGACTATTATTATTATATTATGCTCTTCCATTCCAGCGATTCCCAGTTCCAGTCCTGGCTTTAACATGGCCATAGCTTTAGCTTTAACATGGCCTAGATGTGCATATAAAAGTCTAAACAAGGAAGCCAACCAGTCACCAATCAGAACCTGTGATTAATGGACCGGCTGGAATGGAAACCAGAAGGTTCCATTTGGCCCAAATAAATTATAGGTTTATTCAATGCTAAAAAGAGAAGAGAGAAAACACAACGTTTCGGCTATGAAGCCTTCTTCAGGTGCCACTGTCCCAACCTACTAACAGGGTGGGATCAATATAATAAACGTGACCTCCGCTGTATCAGAGAACTGCAGGGTCTTTCTGTCACTTTCGATCATTTTTATGGTCCATTTGCTGTGATGTCTGGGTACATCTATTTTCTTCTGTTAATACTGTTGTGTTAATTATGATGTGTTTGTTGTTTGCTGATGGAAAGTGAATCTTACAGGGGGCGAGGGGTGCCCCCCAGAGAGAGTGTTTGAGCAGGCTCACCAATGCCATAGGTGACGTTCAGAGGCTTGGTCTTGCAGAGCATGGCCACCCCGCTGTACCCCCCCTTGTCTTCGGAGCCAGACCAGTACTTGTGTGGGTACTCTGGCATGTCGGTGATCTCCGCCGGGAGAGACTTCTCCGCACACTTGGTCTCCTGCAGGCAAAGCATGTCGGGGTCTTCCTCGCGCACCCACTGCAATAGAGAGGGGAGTAAGCACGGGGAGAGGAAGTGGTGGCAAAGCAAGATGAAACGAGAAGTGGCACTGTGAGGAGGCGGCCATTTTGGCTCAAGGCCACGCCACTGGGATGGGGTTTTTGAGCCAAGATGGGGGTTTCCTTAGTGAGCCACTTCTCACTACATCACAAGGAGTAAGGGTGCAGAGTGGATCATCAGACAGTGCGTCAGTGTCTGACCTACAGGTTGCCTCAGACTGCTGTGGTCAGTATAATCACAGCCCATGTCAAGACTGATCCTACTAGACCAGAACGGACAGTGGCAGAACAGGGGGTTTTTAACCTAAGAAGCCTTCCCTTTCTGGAGAAAAACCTATCTGATTCATATTATTTTGTGTCACGTATATCTTGATTGCAGGAGCCGTGTTCCTCAAACATCCAGGATGGAGACACCAGCGTGTGTTGAGCTAGAGAATAAAGTATACAAGCACCCGTTCCAAAATCGCACACGCATCAGATGATGCAGCACAGGAAACTGACTCTGCCGACAGGGCGGAGACGTGTCTGGCGCTGTGCTGCGTCACGCGTGCACGTGCACACGAACCCCCCGGGGTCACGGACTTGTGCGCCCGCCGCTCTCGCCGACCTCTCTCCCATCACGGGCTCGCGCGGGGGGTGGGGGACCCTCACCTCCAAGCCCTTCTTCTTCACCCAGGCCCGCAGCCCATCAACATTCCACGAGCTGATCTTGAGGCTGGACGGGCGGCCGTCCTCGCTGGTCAGCCGGTCCGGGGAGTCCTCGTACAGGACGGGCGCCTCTGGCTCCTTCCCCGACTTCTTGCTGCGCTTGGCCTCGGGGGCTGGACCGGCGAGGAGACAGGGAGGTTAAAACTCTGGGCTTGTCAGTCACAGGCTGTGGGTTCAAATCCCAGGTGGAGATGGTGCCGTTGGGCCTCTGATCAGGACTACAGCCAGAAAACGTCCAGCTCTATAACTACAGTTATAACTTTTGCACATGCCACATTTACGGTTTTATTTTTTTTTTGCAATCTGTTAAATTCAGCAAATAAATAGTAACTGTGCATTACAATTTGCAGAAATATGTCAAGTTTAAGTTTGTTAGCTGCAGAGGCTGTGTTAACTTCTTGTCACTTAGAAAACCGACAAAACCTGTAATTTGGCTAGAGGTGCCCAACCTTTTGCATACACCTGTAGGTACAAATGTAAGCCATTTCGGATAGAAGTGTCAGCAGAAAATCCAGACCTCCACAACTTTACACACACAATTTTAGGTTACGGGAGTCTGGAACAAGCCAATCCACCGTGAGGCCTAAGCTGATACTTAAATAAAACAGCTGCATGAGACCCTGGGATCCCCATGCTACTGACTGCCAATAAGGGTAGATTTTTCTACCGTAATCTTTGTGTTCTTACACGTCATACACCGAGTCCGCGACAGAGAGAGGGACTGAGGGAGGGAGAGAGGGACAATCCTACTGGGAGAGGGAGGAGGGAACTCAGTTGAACTGGCAGCCCAGTATGTGATCTCCTGTCACAGCCTGAGAAACAGTGAGTCTGTCTCCCAATAATGCTCCAGCCGCCTACAGTATATGTCAATATTTTATAATATGTCTTTGTTGTAAATGTCTGTAATGTGTCTGTAGATTTTATTTTACTTCTATTTTTTGTTTTGTTCCATGTTAATTTTATTATTTTATTTGCTTTGGCAACACTGATTGTACCCATCGGTCACGCTAATAAAGCACCTTGAAGTGAATTGAATTGAGAGGGAGAGAGGGAGGGCCATCACAGACGAGGAGAGAGACAGGGGGTGGTGGGGGG
The DNA here is from genome assembly GCF_059453375.1 of Lepisosteus platostomus. Classification (NCBI taxonomy): domain Eukaryota; kingdom Metazoa; phylum Chordata; class Actinopteri; order Semionotiformes; family Lepisosteidae; genus Lepisosteus; species Lepisosteus platostomus. The sequence goes on from NC_142619.1 coordinate 53,410,016, forward strand.
TGTTGGAGGAGATAGGAGAAAGACCTTAAAGGGAGAGCAAGAGAGGCCATAAACGTCTAGGGACAGAGAGAGGAAGGCAAACAGAGAGAATAATTAAGGTGACTCCAAAGGAGGGCAGGAGAGGCTCTACAATTCCGTGAGGATTCCGAATTCAATTTATGTGGTTGACGCTTTTATCTGAAGTGGCTCACACTTGATATTGCTGGTTGTTTCTGGAAGACACAGAAAGGGGGAGTTGCGTGGACGTGCGCTGGCTCCATGAAGGTTAATTTCACTGGGAAAACCAGAAAGAAGAAACACAACATTCAGGAGTCCCCCCTGAAGAAATGTCTTGTTTCTTCCTTCCGTTTTTCAGCGTGGAGTCACCCTTCGCTTGCTCTTTACAAAGAGGCAGTTTGCCCAATCCCAGCGACTCGCCCGCGCAGTATTCAGCCACTTCCCCCCCTGCACACCTGCGCCGTTGTCTGGCTCCCCGTCGCCCGCAGCCTCCACGTTCTTCTTCGCTCTCTTGGACATCGTCGCCGATCGTCTGTCCCCACTCAGGCGCCGCAGGCACACACGCAGACACAGGCCCCCACCTCGCGCGATCCACACACTCACCCCTGGAACAGAGCAGCAACAGCATGGGTAACCACCGCCAGAGCAGCTAACCCCTTCCTGGGGTCACGTGCTGCAGGCTCTATCATCCCAGCGGCATTGGAAAGCACTGACAGCAGGAGACACGTCCTTACACCAAAGGTGGTGGATGCATGGAACAAGACGCTCACTCTGGCTTCTATCAAGAAACGGCTGGATGAGACCTTCTGATCAATGAGATAAGAGAAAGGAAGCTAGACCAATCGAATGGCCACATTTCCTTTGGAAATTTATAGTCTCTTTTAAATAAAAAAAGCACAGCAAAGTTCTCAGAATTGGAGCGCAAATGGGGCATTGTTGTGTGAAACTTTCAACAAAGAAGGTTTGCAGCATGCCACAACATGAAGCACAATATAGCCAGCAGCTACATCACCCTACAACTCACACCTGGCAGCACAGTGAAGCTCAGCAGATGTGAGCCTGGTCAGTGCCTGGATGGGAGACTCTTGAGAAAAACAAGGCTGCTGCTGGAAGATGTATTAGAGAGGCCAGTAGGGGGCGCTCACCCTGCAGTCTGTGTGGGTCCTAATGCTCCAGCATACTGATGGGGACACTATACTTAAAAAGATGCCGTCCTTCGGATGAGACTTAAAACAGAGGCCCTGACTCTCTGTGGTCATTAAAAATCACAGGGCACTTCTTGTAAAGACTACAGGTTAGTGGAGCCAGTTGGGGGTGGTCACCCCACCATCTGTGTGGGTCCTAACACCCCAGTATAGTGATCGGGACACTATACTGTAGAAAAAAAGGCTCTACTTAAAACCGACTAACTCTCTGTGGTCATTAAATCTCCCAGGGTGGTTCTCAAACTGAATAGGGGTGTTACTCTGTTGTTCTGGCCAGATTTCCTCCTGGCCTTTACCAGACATGACCTCCTAATAATCCCCATCTCTGAACTGGCTTAATCACTCTGTTCTCCTCCCCACTGAGAGCTGGTTTGTCCCTGAGAGGGGTCCCCACTACCTGTAAAGCTCTATGACGAGTGTCCAGAAAAATACAATACAAGTGTAAAGAATTATTACCATCAACGGGGCCACATAGAGTAGAATATATTATTTTTACCACTACCTTCTTCCAACCTACAGTTTGGAAGACGCTTACACAAGCGTTTAAAGTTTAATCGGCTCAGTTCAATGGCTCCCGTGTCACGCTCATAAATCAGAGACCTCAATAGTGACGTTATGTTCCTATTAATTTACATGTGACAGATGGATCCCTGGTGGGTAAACGTATGTATGTATCGCACAGTATTTGTTGATGTCGGAGTTTCCATGTTAAAAAAAGCGTCTAAGCGCCCCCTGGTTAACCAAGGATATCTTATTTCAGATCTAAAAATCTACACGGAAATACAAAGCAAACCGGACCGAAGAAAATCCATACAACAGACACATTTCCGCGCGTTATTTTGTGTTTGTTTTTTGTATTAAAATAATTTCATCAATTTCGCTTCGGGATCAATAAAGTCTTATCTATTGTCGTGGTCGCACCAAATTATCCGTGAAAGGCGGACGGAGAGCAGGCTGGAAACAAGGCCTGCGCCAGGCCGTTGCAGCACAATCTGAAATGAGACTGCAGACCTCAAAACCGCGGGACCGTCTTCTCCGTCAAGTTTAATGCACCCGTACAATCAGAGTCCCCTGGCACCCCAAGTGCATATCTGAGGACGAATGCACTTTTAAGAGTTTAAGATGAAGACCAGGATGGCAGGAAAGCTCCGGGCATCGGATAGGGCTTGTAGTGAGCACCCAATATAACCCGCAGCACAGTAATGCGCGGTTTATTTCAGCTGATTCTGTATTATAGTAACGTTACTTTTTAATACAAAAACAAAAGCTAAGAAACTACCAAGCCCACTGTTTTAAAATTAATAATAGCGTTACAAAAATCGACAACACTTCGTCGACGCTCCCCGTATTACACTTCCGTTAAAGCGAGTGGTCATCAATTCCGATTAATGAGTGGGATTACTTATCAATTGTAATAAACCAGTCCGTGCCCACTCCTGAATACCCCTCTAATCACAATCTCGAGTACAAATAGTAATTACAATCCCACTTACCCGGCACGTCGTCCACTGGCTCAAGTACACAGCCTCACACAACAAAGCACAGCACCACGCAGGACACCATGTGAGACACTAGGGTCTGGCCTTAATTTTCGCCTGATTATTATTATCCACCTGAACTACTTCATTCTTTAGTGACTCTTAACCGGGCTTGGCTTTAAAAAATAAAATATATTGATATGTGTATTGGAAGAAAACATTTGCACATCACTGAAGCATATATCGTGTGGTAAAAGTGTCTCGTTTAGAAGAACGCTGCAGGATACTAAATACGTGTTAAGGTATCGAAACATCTAAACACTAACCAAATTCCTGTTGTTGTTGTTGTTGTTGTTGTTGTTTTAGTTGGTTTTGTTTTAAAGCTGGCGTGATTTCGGACACCCCGAGGTCTTCGCTGAGGTCCTGCGGGGTTGACACTTGTTGGTAAGAAGAGTGTAATTTGGCTTTGGTTGTTATACGTCTTTCGCAAATGTTGTGATGCAAGAAGTATGTTGTTCATATTTTTGCCGTTATTATAAATGAATTATCTTCGTGCTGCTCTGTACTCCTCTACCAGCTGGTGTTGTATACAACTGGCTTAGTCGCAGTGCCCGTATGGCGTGTGATGAATGAAATACCGGCTATTATTGTCCAATTGTGTTATTATTGTATGTGATCCTGTTAAAATCACCTTTCACATTCTTACAACGCACAAACATTAATTATAAAAAGCGATTATTAATATTTAGCTGTTTATTTTACGCAAAGAACTGCAGTACTGCTCTTAAAATTTCATAAGTCCTGCTGAGGAGAGCCGTGCGATTGTAAATTCAAAAATAACTTTATAGGTTCCTCTTGGGGCACAGGTATTGACAGAATTAATATAGTGCGAATACAGAACAGTAAATGTGCGTAGCAGCAACAGTAATATCCTTGAGTAGCGCTCTTGAGGAATCGTACTGAAACGCGTTCGTTCTGGAATGGGACATTTGTGGAGCTCGGTTAGGATTTGACTTGAAAACCACAGAGATGAACCATGAACGCCGTGTGTACAGTATGTGAGCTGAACTCGAGTGTGACGGTCGAGTGTGCATAGTGGAATAACGAAAATATGACAAGCATGAGATATGTACTACTTCGAAACTGGCAGATGGAAAGTCTGACAAAGCAAAAGCAATAATAATAATTGAATCATAACACCGCAGGAAAAAGGACAGCAGCAAGTGGAACCATAATTGCAGTGGAGCACATCATTTGCTCTTTGTAGTAAGAATATAGCGGGGAAATTTCTGTTTTCTGTTTTTGCTGCAGACAGGTTTTTAATCTCAAGCAAAATTATTTCAATTTAGGCGTGTTTTTAAATGTTCTTTTTGCCCTGAAAAGAGGATTATTAGTAGGAATTGAATTTTATCAACCTTGTGACAAATCCTCAGTTTCATTACTCCCCTCGTCCAGGTGCAATACTTGAAATGCAAAAGATTAGAGCTTTAATCTTTTAATAATCACTCATTATAGATGAGCTTGATGCATTATCATACCTACCTGTCTGCTCATCGTAGAAAGTAGAGAAGAGACTGCATAGTTCTGTAGGCTAAAGCTGCTGGAAATATTGCACTTCAGCGTTTTGCAGAAACCAAGGACTGAGTGCAGAAAATGTCTAAACGAGCAAAGCAGATCAGTTGCCGACGTCAATTAGCACTAGGCATTTAGGTCCCAGCAGAGACGGGGGTCCCTCATAACCAGGCTGAGAACTGAGACTGCTGTGCTGTCTCCCTGTCTCCCCTAGGGCCCGCCATGACGGTGGTGATTGGGTTCGAAGGCAGCGCCAACAAGATCGGCGTGGGGATCGTGAGGGATGGAGTGGTGCTCTCTAACCCCCGGCGCACCTACATCACCCCCCCGGGGCAAGGCAAGTCCACTGGCATCTTCCACCACTGGGCACTGGAAGTAGAAACAAACAGTGGTGATATTACTGAGCAGCCGGCTAGCAGCATGTTCAGAATGTCAGAGCTGATCTGTATCTTTATAATGGGGTCCTCAATGGGGGGAGCATTATTGTAGCTGTATAGAGGCATTGGAACAGCATGCTATGTTAAATCGCAGATTTGGGTTCGTGACGGAGGTATTGCAACAGAGGCAGAATCAGTTGTTAAAACCTCTGCCGCACAAGGGGAGAACTTATGATTTCCCAACTAGCTTTTATTAACAAGTTGAATTCATGTATTTGTCCCGAGGTTACCGTCATTTCAGTATAGTATTTGGTTTTTGTGGGTAAATCAGATGGTGGCATGGCGGTGCCGTGGTTAGCATTGCTGCCTCGCAGCTCTGAAGCCCCGAGTTCAATGCCTAGGGTGCTGTCTGTGTGGAGTTTGCGTGTTCTCCCTTAGTTTGTATGGGTTTCCTCCGGGTGCTCCGGTTTTCTCCCACAGTGCACAGACACACTGGTAGGTTAAGTGGCTTTGGGGAAAAGTGGCTTTGGGGAAAACTGGCCCTGGCATGCATGGGCCAGTGCGTGCGTGTTTGTATCAGTTTCTGTTTGTGCCCTGCATAGACTGGCGTCCCGTCCAGGGGCTACCCAGCCCTGTGCCTGTTGCTCTGGCTCCCCTGTGACCCTCAATTGCATGAGGGGGTTAGAAAATGGATGGGTGGGTTGATGGGTAAATCAGATCTACGGGTAGCTGCAGTGTATTGCGATAAAGGAAATAAAACATTGCAATATTAAATGATTGATTGCTTAAAACATTTCTAATGGACCGCTAAAATTGTTTTTTTTTTTTAACCTACCTGCTCGTTGACCCCCAGGGTTCCTGCCCAGCGAGACAGCCAGACACCACCGTGGAGTTGTCCTGACAGTCCTCAAGGAGGCGCTGCAGCAGGCTGGCCTCACGCCCGCCGACATCGACTGTGTGGCCTACACCAAAGGTGGGGCTGTCGGGTGGCTAAGCAGGATGACAGCCTCTGACTGGCTCGGTTTTGATCAGACTCTCTGTTCCCTCACCTTCTGTCTGCTCTGTTCGGCCCTGTCTCTATCCGTCTCTGTGTCCTTGTTCGATAAACCTACCCATGGAATGTGGGTATATCTCTGTTACCTTTTCTTCTCTCTGTCTGCACGCACTGTTGCCACTGGGGTCTCTTGTCCCTCTAAATTAATTGCTATATAAATATACTAAATTGATTGTTCTCTGAAAAAAACAAAAGAATATTCTGAATGCTCAGAATGATGCCAACAGGGACACATAAGCTTCACTTTTTCCTGGTTTCTTGGAGATGAACAGGCGTGTGCTGCCAGGGACAGTGCTGCAGCAAGCCCCTGACAGGGGATTATGGGAGCAAGCCATTCCTCTCCCAGTGTTCTCTCTCCTGTAGGGAGTTCAGGGTGCTGTAGCTAGCATGCTGTATTAGTTCCGTTGACCAGATTAAACCAAACGTTATTTTCTGCAGTAATATCATTTCACATTCCTTTTTTCATCTGCCTTGTGCCCCCTGTCTCTCACCTCCTCTTTCCTCATTGAACCTTTGTCTTCTCGTTCCCCCTCGATCCTTCTTTTCCCTCTGCAGGGCCCGGGATGGGCGCCCCCCTGGTTACCGTGGCGATAGTGGCCCGAACAGTAGCCCAGCTGTGGGGGAAGCCACTGCTGGGCGTCAATCATTGCATCGGTCATATCGAGATGGGGCGTCTCATCACGGGGGCAACTAACCCCACCGTGCTGTACGTCAGTGGGGGCAACACACAGGTCAGTGGAGGGGACACGCAGGTCAGGGGTCGAGAGGGTGATTAATGATCATGAGCAGGAGTAAGGACAAGGTCTCCAACAGGTCACTGCTCAGGAGTTTGGTTTGGGTTGAAACATCCCACTTTTTCATGCCTGTCTGGTGTTCTGTGGTTTGTTTGTATACATTACACAGTGGAAGTGGGTTTGTTGTGGGTTTCTGAAAGGGAATATGCAGGGAAATGTTTGTTCATTTATATAACCCTCCTAACATTCTTTATAATCGTGTTTTGCATTGATAGGATGCTCTCTCAGCAGTGGAGCAGTGCTGTCTGTGAGCTGATGCCTAACAGGTTGAGAAAAGCTTATGGACAGAGCTGGCAAATAAGCCCATCAAAGTTCACACTTAGCCTGTGAGCACAGTTACTCTCAATCGCCAGCTGGAATTGGAAAGATCCCATTACAAAGCCTAGCAGTGTGACTTGGCCATTAATTCTTGGCACAGTTTCCGAGAGGTGTTTCCCTATTGTCGGTGCAGAATCTAGTTGTCCATTTTCATTTTGCTTATACCTGATTAGTTTAAAATAATACTTGAGGTCAACATTTGATCCCTTAAATGGAGAATATAAAATTCAATGAAGCCTTCCCTTTGCTGTCATATTGTGCGCGTGTGAGAGTACAGATACAGTGGGCGATGTGATAAGGCATGATCTGTCTCGTCCCAGGTGATCGCATACTCCGAGCGGAGGTACAGGATCTTCGGGGAGACCATCGACATCGCTGTGGGAAATTGCCTGGACAGATTCGCACGCGTCATCAAAGTAATACTCGGGGCAGCTGCTCTTGGAGCGCATCTTGCATGCGTGAGCTTAGCGTAGTGCCAGTTGAAGACTTGCGTTCTGCCCACACTTCCAGTTAACATGTGCTGTCTTCAGTCAGCTGTTAAAAATTGCCACGTTTTGCAAAGCTGTCGGCTCATCAAATCACCAGCAGCAAATGTCGGCTCCGTGAAGGCTTCAGTAGAAAGGGCTCAATCAGTATAAGTTCGAGTCTGGGTCTTGTCACTAGCTGACTGTGACCATGATTCCCCCAGCAGTGGGCCACTGGGAGGAGAGCTGGGATTAGTCCGCTGGGGTCGACTTTCCCCTGCGGGTTTGTGGTGACATCTGTGAAGGATGCACCTCTCTTCCAGTCTGCTCTGATCCCCCCCTGTGTGTCTTTGCAAGGTGTGAACTATGTCACATAACTTGGAGAGTGAGGTGAGTGGGATGGGAAGAGCCCATCTGTAAATCCTCAAGCTACCTCTGTGGGTATAGGGTCATCTCTGTGAGAATGGGGTGGACATGCAGTACAAAATCTATAAACATAATCAGTCACTGGCAGCCTTCACTTTTTGGAAGAGTTACAGTGGAAGTCTGACGTTCAGTTTTCTGTAATCTGTGGCTACACACACAGTGCAGAGCTATTGCTCCATTCTTTCTACAGCAATGCTCTCCATATATTTTAAGACTGACGGTGCTGTGAGCAGCAGCGGTGATCTGATTTTCAGAGCCGGGGGGACAGCACGGTCCAGCAGGCTGCTTCTCTCTCGGCTCCCATTCTTGATACTGTTCTCATTGTGTTCAGATCTCCAACGACCCCAGCCCTGGATATAACATCGAGCAGATGGCTAAAAAGTAAGTCTTCTGCCCGTGTGTCACTTCACGGGCAGCAAAACATTTTCTTTGCTTTTTTCTGTCTCCAAACAAAGTCTAGTTCAAATATAAAACAGTCTGTATATCTATAGAAGCATCAAAGGGTGGGGGGTGGGGGGGGGGTCATAATGGCTGCACACTCCAGGGTCCTGGGTGCGAATTTTGCCTTGTATCCTTGGATCTCTGTAATTGTGGAGCTTGCACGTTCTCCCCCATGTCTGCAGTGTGTGGTCCAGATTCCAACTTGCACCTGCTACTTGGCTAAATAACTTCATGGGCTTACTGCTGATGGATAAGTGGATAAATCCCAAACTCCTAAAAACTGCCTTTTTTCACTTCTAGAGATCCAGTCTTGTTCTCGAGCTCATTATTTCTCCCCGTCTGTCTGTTCTGTGCGTCTCGGCAGGAGCAGCCGGTTTGTGGAGCTGCCCTACACAGTAAAGGGGATGGATGTGTCGTTCTCGGGGATCCTGTCCTTCGTTGAGGTGAGGAGGGGAAGAGGCCGCACAGCTGTGAAATACACACCTCCTGTTGAGCAGCCAGTAGCGTGGGCAGCACCTCTCCAGCAGCCCCGTTGTACTTTGTGTTACCTGGAGACGACAGACAAGTTGTTAAGTCAGACCATGCTGCAGTGAGGTTGTTAAAAGGTTCCTTTGCACTGTAGGTAATAGGACTGTACAGGAGTCCCAGCTATCACATAAATTCTTCCTTTTAAACGTCTGTTACAATGCTGGCATTTTACAGAATAAGCTAAGATTGACTCTTCTTTAACAGTTCCTTTCTTTTCTCTTATGTTTTAACATAAGTGCATTTAAACCTGAAAACAGGAAATGTTTTGTTTTTTTTACCCACAGGGTGGTGGGAGTGTGGAACAATCTGCCTGCCTGTGTTGTTGAAGTATCAATCTGCTACTGACTAGCAAATGGGCCACATACTGTAGGCCGAAAGGCCTCCTGATTTCTAACATTATGCTCTTAAGTTCCTGCCTGTTGTTTATACCTTCCATGCATGTCCACCTGAGTTTTCAAAGTTTTAACTAGAACAATAGTATTTTTTTTTTGCAACCTGAGCCCATATTGTGAGCAGATGTTTTTATGAATTAGGGAGGTAGGTAGGACCCTGCTCTGACTGGAAGTGTCCTGTCCTGCAGGAGATGGCGCACAAGCTGCTGGGCTCGGGCGAGTGCAGCGCCGAGGACCTCTGCTTCTCCCTGCAGGTCCGTCCGCTCGTATCTGTTTGTTCTCCTTTCGGCAATCGGGACTTTGTTGTGCATGTGGATAGGAGGGGAAATTAAGTCTCAGAGTAAAGTAATCCTGCAGCCAAAGGACTGATTCGCCACAGTTTCCTGCGAAGACAGGGTGAAGGAACTGGAGATAGGAGCACAGCTACATGGTAATTGGGAGAAAGGTATAAAGGCTAATGTTGGGTCCAGTCAGATTTTAAAAGGGGAAAGGAATGAATGGGAGAAGATGTTTATAAAAGAGATCAAGGTTCATGGAACACTATGCCGTAACACTTTAAACATTTACTCTAACCTCTCTATATCCATTTCCTGCCTTGTTATCTATGTGCTTCATCACTTCCTGGGTCTGTGCAATATTTAATGATTTCAAAATAAAGACCTCAGCAGCCTAGGAGAAACACATCTGGGTCCGTCCTCATGAAGGAAATGATTCATATCTCTCTCGGGAAGCTGTGCAAGCAGGAGAGACAGAGGCAGTTGCACCATCAGGCACGAGGGACCAAGCTGTGGTGTAGGGAGCTATGCAGTGTCATTCACTCTGCACCTCCCTCTCCCTCATTGCCTCATTATCTGGATCTCCCTCCTACTCATCCTCATCCTTGCTCTTCCCCTTGCCCCTTTCTCCCCCTCTGTCCAGGAGACGGTTTTTGCCATGCTGGTGGAGATCACGGAGAGGGCAATGGCTCACTGTGGCTCCCAGGAGGTCATGATTGTCGGAGGGGTGGGCTGTGAGTATTCCCAGTCAGCTCTCCACTTTCAGATTGTACACTCGCCGCATGGCGCCACTTTGGAAAGGCATAGATTTGAAATGCTGCTTCGGCATTTTAGGTTATTTGAGATTTCGAATTTAACTTTGACACCGGACGAACCATTGTAGGCATCCCAGACGTGAACATTTACCTGGCTTGGTTGCAGCTGTGTAATTTTTTATTCATTTGCAAAGAACGGTTAGCATGAAATCCTAATAAGTTAGACTTTTAAAGCCTCGTCACAGATGTAATTTTCTTCTAGCAACATAGCATGGCACGCTGCAAGGACATCAAGGCGCTGCACAAGAGTTTTTGCAGAAATTAGCAGAGAGACCACAAGAACACCGTCACGCATTTTAACATGGAAAGCCAGTGTAAACGGCGATCGTTGTCCATCTGGTCGCCATTTAGATCTCTCTTTACTATGGCCGCACGAGTCTCCTAGTGGGTGTCTCTCTCTCCCCCCATCATGCTCCTCTGTTCTTCCCACGCTCCCTTTCTTTCTCTCGATCCAGGCAACCTGCGGCTGCAGGAAATGATGGGGGTCATGTGTGCAGAGAGGGGGGCTCGCCTGTTTGCCACGGACGAGAGGTGAGAGCAGGAGACCGTAGCCGCTGCGGTGGGCAGAGCCTGGGGGTTTGTGCTCACCTGCAGGGGAGGCAGCGTGGAGAACATGGGCCTCTCTGTCTGCTGTGCAGTAGCTCCAGACCAGCCTGCTGCCCACAAGACCTCTTCTTTAAATAAAGGACCAGAGGTGTTTTTTTTAGGCTGAATTTCCTGCAGTGGATAATGGTAAAGAGATACCAAAAATAATTATATAGTTTAAATGCATATTAGGAACATTGCCTTTGTGTTTATTAGGGTGTTGTGTTGATAAAAAAAAAAGGTTGTGAACAAGAGAAGGGGCTTGCACTTTTCCCAATAATGGGTTGGCCACTAGAGACCGCCAGTGAAGCATTTTAAGTATCTTCGGTCTCAAGAAGTCGGAGAAGATGATTCTGCCCATCTTGCTCATTTAGTTGGTAATGGCTAATAATTGATCTGAAGTTCCAGCCAAGGTATTGGCATCAACAACATAGATGGGTAACTTGTTCCATTCTTCCACAAACCAGAACAGGTTCTGTAGTGATATTGCAGAGGTGATTTTTGTGTCTCAGGTTCTGTATTGATAATGGGGTGACCGCGCTTGTGTCTCAGGTTCTGTACTGATAAAGGGGCGATGACGCCTGTGTTTCAGGTTCTGTATTGATAACGGGGCGATGATTGCTCAAGCTGGCTGGGAGATGTTCCGCTCGGGACAGGTGACAGAGCTGAAAGACTCCTGGATCACACAGAGGTAGCGCCGCTGTTGTCAGTACCATTGCTGCGACTGATGTTGCAAATGCCACCACTGTCGGCACACCTGCTGTTACTTCTGGGTTTCAGAGCACTGTGCATCATCCTTGTCTTTTCTCAGTCACCTTTTCTGATTTTGTCATCTGAACATAGTAGTTGAAATATTGCTTATGCAGGGTAAACAGGGCTGTTCGTAGGGCGGTGCAGGTCCCAAGTCAAATCCTATTGAACAAGTCTTTTCCCTGCACCATCGCTTTGTTAGCTGTATCAACTACTACTCACACATTTTACAGATGGTGACAACCATATATAACACTAAAAGCAATCACAGACGGCTTCTTTGATGGAGCGCAAAGAATCAAAAATCAGAAAGAATAGTGAAATGTGGTTATGGTTATTTTTGTCGGAAACATATCATTTAGACAGATGACCGTTACAGGCTTATTTTTTCACAATTACTTGCAATGGAGAAAAATGTAGTACAAAAATCACAGCTGATACACTGTTTAAATGGACTGCATGGAAAATGTGGTCCTCTCAAGAAGATCTGTGGAAAAAAACACCGCTGGAATTTCTTTTTCACTGAAATAAACAAGCATCTTTAAATATATGTTACAATATATAAGGTGGGTCTCTCCCCCAAGATAATTTTTCTCTGTAAATTGTTGTGGAATGTTTTCAGATGCCTGTACATTGTGTACAGACAGGTGTTAAAAGTGCAATAATGGGTTATGTGTTGGACGCCTCTCGTGATATATTTACATATGTGTGTGCGTTGCTGTTGCATTGCCTTGTAAGGAAAGTCACGGGACGTCCCTGTGTCTGACTTCTCAGTTACACACTGCAGGGGCTGGGGAGGCTGCCAGTTTCGCATGTATACAAATCGTGACGTGTGCTTTAGGGATCAGAACCTTGCATTGACAGAGGGTGATTGACATGAGTTTGTCTGATTGACAGGTTCCGGACAGACGAGGTGGAGGTGACGTGGAGGGACTAGACGCTGGCGGCCCTGCGATCTCGTTTTCGGTTGACCGGCATGTATTTAAGGATAAATCCCTGACCTCGCTGGCTTTCAGAAAGAATGACCTGAGTCTCAGGAAAGAAGCAGTGCTGGTCCAGGTTGCCTCCTGTGTCTGTGGAGGTGAACAGAGACTGCTACTCCACATGGTGGGGTGGGTTAAACAGCCAAAGAAGGCAGAGATATCTGACCACACAGCCCCAAGAACTGGGGAAACAAGGCCACCGTTTGAAAATAGCTGTATCAGTACTCTTTCTGTTTTCATAATAAAGTCACTATACTTCTAGTATGCTGACAGATTTTAATTCAGAAGACAGTAAGTGAACATCTGAATTGTACATCCTGCTGCTGCAGAGAAAGGGGTTGAACTAAACCCCCACATTCCCAGTCTGTGTGCGCACTTGTGAGAGGGTGTCCTTAACGTGCATTTCAGAAAGTGAGTGAAGACAGGTAGGCCCTTTGAGAAACATTCTGCTTTATTGAAAGAGCAAGGACTCTGCCCTGTACTGCTGTAAAAAACACAGATCAAAAATTGACACTTCACTAGATATACACAAATAAGCTGATATAGAATGTCTCTGCCTAGAGATTGTACACATTTAGCTGATTGTTAGAGCAGACTGAAGACTGAGCCTTTATAGTGGAGGATTCCTCTCACCAACATCCCTCTGTCCCGTTGTCTGAGCCTAAGATAGCCTTTTCTGCACAGGAAAGCAGGAAAACGTCTACATTATCATCTCATTCATGCTTGACAGCGTCCTACTTGAATGCATTATAGTATAGACTTTTTTAAAGAGAGTCTCTACAAGTGGATCGTTCAAGCGTACATTTTTTCAACGCCCAGTCTCGTAGTAGTCGGCAGGGATGCCTGGGCTGATGAGTGATCAGTAACGCGCGGGTTGGGAGATTTACTCCTTTTTCAGCCAAGTCTGACTGAAGACTGGCTCTGCAGGTTGGTTACACTGCAGCCATTCAGGTGGGGATACTAGGCGAAAAGGAGGCAATTGAAACAAAGGCTACGCTGCTGGAGGAAAAAAAGGATTTAACAGAATGGCTGACGTTCACATGCATTCCCCTCTCCGCCTCCTTCTTCCATTTGACCTCTCTGACTATTCCGCCCTTCCTCTCCCCTCTCCTCCCACGTCCCTCCACTGCCTGTCCCCATCTTCCTCTTCACTCCGCCCTTCGACTCCACAGCTGACTCTTCCTTCTCCTCTCTTCATTCCCCCACTTGTGGCCTCTCTCTCTTCACTGGGCCATCTGCACCACCACTGCCTTCCAGGCCTTGTCCTTGTCGAACTCCCGCACCGCACCGTTGGAAACCTGTTGCTGAGAGAGGAGGCCCAAGTTAGAGTTCTGTCGTTCTTCTAATTAATATATTTTCAGTCATGCTGGATTTTTACCCTCCCTGTAGCCTCTTCTCTGCCTGACTGTTGCTTTGTGTGGCTCAGGTTTGAGCCTAGGCTGTTCACAGAGACTAGTGTGCCTCCCACCCGCAGACCGTGTCAACGCAGTAGAGTGCATTGTAGTAGGTCAGGGTGTTGCTGCGTGTCTCGGGAAGACGGCCGGATCTCCCGGGGTCTCGGAATCCCCTGTGGTGTCTCTCGGGGTGGCGGTCTGTGTACCTCACTGGGCCGGGGGGAGTGCTGCGTGTAGGAGGGGCTGCCCCAGTCCGGCTTCCCCAGGCGGAGCTCGGTCTTGAAGGATACGCAGTGCAGGACAGTAGCCAGGGTGAGCACAGCCTGCACCAGCAGCAGCACCATGAGGATCAGTAGCAGGATATCATAGGATTGCTGAGGGCCGATATACAGTCCGTGTTACATACGCTGCACGATGCACAGAGTATTACATTGTTTCATATAAGGTTTCCATATCAGTGGTTATTATAATTAGTAACTGTATTAATAGTTCCAATAGTCACAGAAGCTCTAGCAGTTGTAAGTTCTAATATTAATGGCAGTATTGAAGTATTAGCAAGACTTGGTTTGATATTAATAGCAGTGTTGGCATGACCACCGAAACGCTGCAATGTGGACCTGGAGCAGCGGTATTGAGGGTTTTGGTATGAGCAGTAACAGCAGCAGTCTGAAACAGTGTACCAGGCGCGGGCAGGTGGGTGGGTGTCAGTACAGACCTTGGCCGCGGGAATCTCGTGCAGGAAGATGTTAACAAAACGCAGCACGCTGCAGGACAGGAACCCCGAGGCCGAGAACAGGAGGGGGGACGTCACGCTGCTGATCGCGATCAGGACCTCCACCTGGGCAGAGCGACGCGGAGAGCTGTCACTACGCACGCCGCTGGCTCTGCAGCCGCAGAGGCCGGGCTTGTGCGTTCAAGAACCGGCAGCCAGCCCATTACTGGAAGATCTTCCTCGTCGGCACAAGCTTGGCGAGCTTTCATTTTGGGCTGTGCCCCTACGATTCATAACCAATCTGGGATGCCTTGGTAATTGCAGTAATTGAATTGTTTAAGATAATAATAATCCCTTACACTTATATAGAGCTTTTCTGGACTCTCCACTCAAAGCGCTTTACAGGTAATGGGGGCTCCCCTCCCCAACCACCAGTGTGCAGCCCCACCTGGATGATGTGACGGCAGCCATAGTGCACCAGTACACTCCCCACACACCAGCTCTCAGTGGGGAGGAGAGCAGAGTGATGAAGCCAGTTCACAGATTGGGATTATTAGGAGGCCATGACTGGTAAACGCCAGGGGAAACTTTGGCCAGGATGCCGGGGTAACATCCCTACCCTTTTTGAAAAACTCCCTGGGATTTGTAATGACCACAGAGAGCCAGGACCTCAGTTTGTGGTCTCATCCGGAGGATGGTGTCTTTTTACAGTATAGTGTCCCTGTCACTATACTGGGGCATTAGGACCCACACAGACTGCAGGGTGAGCGCCCCCTACTGGCCCCCCTAACACCTCGTCCAGCAGCAACCTTAGCTTTCCCAGGAGTCTCCCATCCAGGTACTGACCAGGCTCACACCTGCTGAGCGTCAGGGGGCTGCCAGTTGTGAACTGCAGGGTGATATAGCTGCTGGCCATCGATGGCAGCAAGCACAGTGTGGGGTCAGTGTAGTAGGTGCCAGGGCAAAACATTAGCGTCCAGCTGTGGACAGTGGAGATCTTGCAGCCGTAGGGGGGCTCTGCCGTTCGCAGCGGTGTAGTGTCACTCACCAGGCACTTGTTGGGATACTCCGCCACCACGTGGCTGGCGATGGCACTGGGGAAGCACTGCGGGCGGACAAAGACAAACGGACACTGGGATTAATAACGGGAGCGGTGCTGAGGTGGTGCCAGGCAGGAAAGGCAGAGGAGGAATGACCTCTGGCCACGCCCTGTCTTATAGAGCCAGGACGCGCACTCCAGACCCTGGTCTTAAAGAGGCCCTTTATACAGGACTGGAAAGCTGGGGGAACTGTTCAGGTTTCATCCACCTCCAAACCCCATCTCCCTCCCCCTTTGACATGACCTCATATCCCCCCAGGCCCCCGTAATATCCCATTTCCCCCAGATCCCCTCCCCCTCCCTCCTCCCCAGGCCTCAGCCACTCCACACGCACGGCCACCAGGATCCAGAAGAAGGTGACGGAGAGGTAGGGTCCTGGGACGAGGGCATCCATGTTGAGGGCAATGATCCCGCCAAACACCGCCGATATCCCCACGATCACCTCGATCACCTGCAGAGGGAGACAAAGAGCGCCCTCAGCCACTGCCACACCGTTTCCAACACCACTGAAGAGAAATCTGTAATAATAATAATAATAATAAACAACTTTATTTTGCATAGCGCCTTTAAAAGCAGCTTCTCAGAGCGCTTAACAGTAAGAAAAAACAATGATGGGAGATAACAGAGTCATCATAATTAAAAACAAGGGCTTAGAATGCACAAGAAGAGGCAAAGGCGGAAAACACTTTAAATGAAAGCTTTTCTGAAAAAGAAGGTTTGGAGTCTGGATTTGAAAGCATTCAGGGAAGGAGACATTCTGATATCCTCAGGGATAGTGTTCCAGAACTGTGGGGTTTAGCAGGAGATGGCCCTGTCACCCATAGAGTGTAGACGGTCTTGGGGGACAGACAGGAGACTAGAGTCAGACAAACGATGGTTGCAAGGTGGGGAGCAGGAAAATAATAAATCAGAGAGGTTCTAAGGGGCCAAGCCACGTAGAGCTTTACAGGTGAGCATGAAGATTTTGAAGTCGACACGAAACCTGATAGGTAACCAGTGCAAGGACTCCAGGACAGGAGTAATGTGATCATTTCTCACACGACCCGGTCAGGTTCCCGGCTTTTGAATTCTGGACATAGATCCGTGGTTTCTAATGAAAGGCTTCGAAAAATTCCTGTTTACCAAGATCAGGCCTGACTGCATCTGATATACCTCTACACACAGGAAGCAGAAGGAAAGAGAAGGAAATGTGTGGAGTTCAAGAGGTCAAGGGTCAGTAAGTGTGTCACTCACAGAGTAGGACTTGAGCAGCCTGGTGGGAAAGCACAGGGGTTTCAGAACCACAGGGGGCTCAGTGGTCACAGGCTGTGGAGAAACAGAGTGTTTGTCAGCACGGTAGTGTCCTACACTTTGTTAAGGATACACTGTCCTAAAAATCCAAAAAGAGTGTTGTGTCACAGGGCCTCTGCTTCATTACTGAGACAGAAGTTGTCACTTGGGCTGGCCTAGGAGTTTCCTCCCTAGAAGACTAAAAAGATTCAGTTCTTGTAACCCACATATCTCTTTGTATGACATTCCTTTGAGATGAGGTATAACTCTTCCGGTCACTTATCTCTGAACTCTCTCCAGGCCATATTTTTGCGATGTGGTGACTAAAATGGAATACATTCTACTTAACAAGCCCTTGTCAGCCAGTGGTAGAATTTAAAAATTCATTCTTTTCAGCGCTAACAGTGAAGTGACAAACCAGAGGACAAAAGTGGAAACTTCATGGAAGTGCATATAAAACTGAGAACAGGACATGCTTCGCTACACAAAGGGTGGTGGGAGTGTGGGACAAGCTACCCAGCCATGTTGTTGAAGATGGTTTCTTTCAAGAAACGTCCTCCTCTCATTTGTTAATGCTAAATTGATAAATCTTCCTAAAATCCTAAATCCTTTTCATTGTGCACCAGGGCAAAAGCCTAATTCAGACTTTGGTTCATCTATTGATTAACTGTGAGCTACTCTGCATATGTTTAGACTTAACTCATTTGATGTTGTTTTAAGCACTCATCCATGTGGTTTTTATACTGCATATTCCTGTTGTAATAAATACATTGCTTAGCCAGGAGCCAGTACCAGCCCAGTATCCCGTGTGCGGAGGTGATGTTAAGGGTGACAGCGGTATCCAGTGAGGGCCGGAGGAAAGACAGACTCGGAGGCACAGAGACTGACCGCTGTGCGGCTGCAGCAGTCCTCGGTGGAGCGGGCAGACAAGATGACGGTACTCGCCAGCAGGACCTCCAGCAGGATCAGCAGGATCAGGTTGAAATTGATCTGCAGGGGGAGGGAGCTGTCAGGCGTCGAGGGAGCGTGTGGCTCGCGCACACAATGGCGTGTCCCCCCCATCCCACTCTCCCCCACCCCGCTCTCTCCCGCTCCGTCCCCCCCCCCACTCTCTACCACCCCCTCCCCCCCCCCTCCCCGCCCTGCCAGGCTCACGTTGATGGCCGTGGGGTTCAGCACCAGCTTGCAGCCGAACCAGACGAGACAGGTCGTCGTCACCGCAAAGGTCGACACGAACAGCACCTGGTAGTCTGACACCTGTCAGTAAAACAAGGACTTAACAGTTTGAAGCACAAAACATTCCTCCCGTTCTTCTAATTGTGCTGATTAACAGCTAATCAGCCCTGGGGCTGAGCCATTCTGCAGCACATAGCTGGGCAATTTGAATCAGACTTTGGCCTCTCTTTGTGTAAAGTGCTTTCTAACTTCAGTCCTTTGGCACAGGTGCGTAGATCCTGCTTGTGATCCCAGGTGACTTTGCATCCTTGCATTATCACTGAGAGTGAAAAACTCTGGGGGCTGACTTTGTCAACACCTTTGAGGATCTTGAATGAATCAATCAAATCCTCCTGCAATCTCCTTTCTGCAAAACTCCAGTGAACGTATTATGTTTAAACTAATTGGCTTTCGTGAGGCCCTCCACCTACACTTCCTGCAAGTAGCGCAAAATATTAAAAGATTCATTTCAAATCGGTAGCATTTCAGTGAAGTAGAAACTCCTGGCACTGCCCAGATCGGCGCAGAAGGTCAAGGCATTGGCACTGCCCAGATCGGCACAGGAAGTCAAGGCATTGTCACTACTCAGATTGGCACAGGAAGTCAAGGCATTGGCACTGCCCAGATCGGCACAGGAAGTTGCAGGAAGAATAGAATGCTATTCATTGATTACAGCTCCATCTTTCACATTATAATTCCATCCAGACTAGTCAGCATGCTTAAAAATCTGGGTATCGGCATCTCTCTGTGCAACTGGATTCTGGATTTCCTGACTGGCAGACCACAGACTGTGAGGGTCAATGGAAAGCTTTCTTCCACGCTGACTGTAAATATACAGTAGGTGCCCCTCAGGGCTGTGTGCTGAGGCCCCTGCTGTTTTCCATGTTTACGATCAGGTCAGCGCAGCCCATCATTGGAGTACAGCTCCCCTCTATTGTGGACGTTTTTACAACTCGCTGTCTCAGGAAGGCTGGAAGTATTGCTAAGGACAACAATCTTCCCTCCTTCCCTCTGGTAAGCATTATAGGAGCATAAAGGCACGAACCTCCAGATTCAGAGACAGTTTCTTCCCACAAGCTGTCAGATTACTGAACTCTACCCCTACCACTGGCTCACACGAATGTTTTTATCTTCTCTTCTCACTCTGCTTGTCTAACTTGTCTTTGTTTCTGTTTTTTGTTTCCTTAATGTCTTTGTATTGAAGCATACATGCAAATAAGCATCTCATAGCACTTGTGTACATGACACGTAAACCAGGCTGAAGCTCGGCAAAGGTGGGAGGAATTAAAGGGTGGAGGACAGTCTGTGGCGAAGAGTCGGGTTGGACGCCTTGTTTGCGTTGCAGTGCAGCCAGCGTGTTTGTAGCGCTGTAGTTCGAGAGGAAGCAGCCTGTGCCCCTCTTTCCCCTCTGACTGCAGCACTGTAATCAAGCCGGCTGTCTCATTCATCAACCCTGCAGCGCAAAGCCGTTTAAATAATTAAGAACGTGCTTGTTGTGCTAGTGATGCTCTGCCCTGCAGACGGAGGAGCTGGAGCCTCACTCACCATGGCCTGCCGGTTCTTCGCGATGGCGAAGCTCACCACTGCCGCAGGGATGCTCTGAAACACAGGGGTGTAGGTGCGTTCAGAGGTCAAGGGTCAGCAACGTGTAACTCACAGAGTACGACGTCGTCCGCCTGACTGACAGTGATCATCCTGATACAGTTAGCTCATCAACAGCCAGTGGTCAACAGTCAGCTAACCCAGGGCCTTGCCAGGGAAATCCATCCCCTGTTGTGCCACCTCGAAGACTGACTCGACTTGATCTCAGGAGCTCAGCCAGGCTCGGCCTGGCCAGTACCGACATGGACAGTATCTGAGGAACAGGGTACGAAATTAACCTGTGAGACCTGTGGGTGCTGCTCTTCTTCCTGGACCACAGCTCAGAGAAGAACTGCACCAGTGTTGTGGCTGGGGCCTCAGGCTACACAAGGTACCATCTTTCAGATCAAAGTAAGCTGGGGGCCTCCGATTCTGGATTTCTGGAATCAAGAACCAAGGGCACTTTTTACCACTGCAGTGGTGTTGGACCCAGTTTCCTCATGGCCCAGTTAGACAGGTGAGAAAATCTGGCCTGTCTAAATCCCTAACTCCCAATTACATGTGTTCTTTGTTCCTAACACGCTCCCCCTCCACCAGGTCTCCCTCGAACAGACCTCTTCGCCTCGGAGGGATGGATGAGTAAACACTCTTGACTCACAGAGCCAGCCGCGCAGCGCAGGTAGTCCATGGCAACAGGGAAGACGTTGCCCAGGTACAGAGAGAAGCCGGCTGTGATGAGGAGACTGCCCTGCAACACAAACACACTTCGCTCACTGCCCACCGGTCAGAGCCCCTGTGCTCGTTGCCAGAATTGTCAATCCACCCACTTAAACAACCCTCCTGAAGTCCGACTCCCACTTTACCGTAGTATGAGGGCCAGGGCTGGGCGCAGAGATGTGTTGACACTCCAGAAGCTGTTGAAACTCCTGGAGAGCTATTGAGTGAATGAATTAGAAACATGCTGCGCACCCCCCACTGTGAGTTAGGTCAACAAGGCTGTGCTTGTCATTATAGTGCGTGATATGTTTCCAACTAAACCTTAAGTAATTTTCAAGGAGCATAGTCAATCAAGCAATTAATCAATAAAGAGGATAGAATTCTGGGTGGAAACCAAACCTCTCACTGGGTGTTATATAACATCCAGGTAGTACATACAGTATAATGCAATACACAAGTAAAATCATGCAGTACGCGTTATGCAGTACATGTGTGTATTACACAGATTGCAGTGATGCAGTATGTGTACATAGTACACCCAGTATAGTTATGCAGTGCACGTTATGGAGAAAACACTGTTTAGTTATGCATTACACATAATGCAGCAATGCAGTACATGTCATGCAATACAGGCAGTACAGCCATGCAATATGTGGTATACAGTAGACCCAGTACAGCCATGCAATGCTATATTTCACCAGACAGAAAAAAATCAAGACAGGCCTATGTTATATAGAGCACTGGAATGAACAGTTTCATGGTGCATACTACATTACCTCACATGGTTATTTAAAGCACTACATAAATGAGAGGAACAGGTCATTTCTCCCCTCAAAGCACCTGATGTTCCTGGGCATCACCAGGGTGATTTCTCAGCTTCATTAGTTGCTGTGCCATAAAACCTATAAAGCATTTCCTGCAAAGAGTTAGACAACAAAGCAATACACAATGACGCACTTTCACTTAAACATTCGTTTTCGGCAAGTTGCTTTTTCCTGGTAAGGGGTGCGACCGGGCCAGAGACTATCCCAGAAGGCAAGGGCGAAAGGCGGGACCACACCCTGGTCAGGACACTGGCCAATCCCAAGGTGCCCGCAAGAAGAGAGCTGTGGGACACCCCCTGAGCTAGCCAGCGTGTCTTTGGAAGGCGGGAGGAACCTGGAGCTCATTCAAGAATGGGTTTGGGAAACGATCTGGGCCGATTCCTGGAAGTCCTTCACTCGAGAAGAGATTTGAACGTCCCCATTGGGATTCTGGAACGACCTGGAGCTGGGACGCTACAGCCGACACACAGCCCCGCGACGCTCCAGCCAGCCGGCTCTCCCTCTGGCCTCCCCCGCCTCTCCTCCGGGGGGCTGTCGTGCACCCCGCCACCCCCCTTCCCCCTCCGCTCTCTCTCACCCCGATCAGGACGCTGTAGAGCCAGGTCCTGTAGCTCAGGCAGGGGTGGAGGCTGGGGCTCCGCCGCAGGTCGCTGGGCTTGACGTCCACCGTGTAGCTGGTACTGTCCCCGCGCCGGGACCGCTCCAGCGTCGACATGTGGTCGTACGTGTACTCCTCCCGCGGTGCCTCGTCTCGGGGCATCATTGCAGCGCCTGGGGGGGGGGGGTGGGAGGGGACACACACGGGGGGCGTGAGACCAAGGACGGGGGCCACGAGGAGTGAGACACATCGGCGCGGTGTGCCGTTACAGCACGCAATTCTGAACCGAAGTGAGACGTGAGAGGTAGGGTTGAGCACGGAGAACTGGATTGCGATACGATACAATACGACGCCGCACACTTTATTCACCCCCAAGGGGGAGAATTAAAGGGGAACTGCAACTCTTTTTTCATATTTTTGTGGTCAGAAAGAATCGGCAGTGATGAGGGCATTTCAGACCACAATGAAAGTCAATTGTACACGGTATCTTATAAAACCTCCAATTTACACCACAAAAGTCATTGACTGTGATTCAGAATAAGGCAATAAAGCTTTCTGTGAGGTGAAGCGGCCTTCTTACAGTGTAAACAAGCAGGCCTGTGAATACAGCTCTTTTAATCCAATAGAAATGTTGCTCTCAATTTTGAGATGGTTTTGCAGACAAATTCTACCCGTCTTATTATTTAATCATGATTTGTATTACTTACTTGTGAACTCTGCTTGCGGATCACATTGGAAGATTTCTGTGGTGAAATATCTGCTGCAAAACCTGTACTGATTCACTCATAAATCTTATGACATCAGTTATTACAGTGACTAGTGAGCAGGAAGGGCTGCATCACATCACAATTCGCGGGAACTCTCACTCTCACCTGTGGCGAGACCAGAGGTTTGCGACAACTTGGCGACTGTGCGGTACTTTCACAAAGGTCACGATTCTGTGCTTAATTCGAAATTGGTCAACTCTAGCGATCCTGCCCATTTATTTATCGTGTTTCCAAGATTAAATAACCGCTCTGAGAAATTAGAACTGCAGGTCCCCCTTAATTGCCAACACAGATCATAGACATCCAGTACAGCAAAGAACATAAATACACTACACAGGCATGACAATTATTTCTAAACAGACATACAGTACTGTATATCTCAGTACATGGACACAATTGATCACACCGTGTTGTGCATCATTCTTAACACAAAAACAGTAAAAACAGACAGTAAAAGTCCAAGATAAGAAGTTTTAAAAAGTCTTGGAACTATTCAGTGCATGAATGGCTGCATAGAAGAAAGCATCCTCTACAGCATCTCTGTGGTGCATTGGGGAGCTAAAAAGCAACACTGAAGAGGCTTCCTTGATCCAAAATTACACGCATTTCCAACTGTAACTATGGCCATTCTGAGGATCCGCTTCTGAACTATGCACTCCAGAGACTCCCAATAATGGCACACAACTAGGAACAGCAGGGCAGTCCAGTCCTGGTCCTGCAGATCTGGCACTGTTTATAAGCTTTCTACTAGGTCTCTTTACAGCACCAGCACCTGCAGAGCTGGGAGAATCTATTACATTCGTCCCATGAAGCAACTTATGAGCTGATTTCTAATGTAACCCCCCCGAAGATCAGGATCGGATCTCTCTGATCTACAGTTAATACGGCACACTGGAAGGAGAGGCAATACACAGTGCAAATCCAGCATACAAAGGCCACAGCATGCCGGGGAAATGTGCAGCACAGACAGAACACAGAGAGCTGGGCGCAGCAGTGGGCTTGGGAAGAGCGGACACAGAGCAGGGTACAGGAGGAGGGAGGAGGCTTCACACAATGCAGACATAGCAATGGCAGTACACATGAGTGAATTCAGTGTTATGCCTTTAAAAAGGGAAGCAATAGTGTCACCTTATTTGCTAAGAGGTGAACAGTCTGAAGAAAGAATTTAATCTGTGAGGAATCGAAACTGGCAATACCTGTTCAAATGGCAGCGAAGATAAATCAAAGGAAATGGCTCATAGACGACACTGAACATGATTAAGCAATGCTGAGCATTTCTTAACATAATTTTGCCATTCAAATAGCACTTAAAGCATGGCAACTAACTCCTTTAAGTGCAGCCGGACTACAGGAACCAACGACCAAGTCACCTTTATAATAATAGTCATCTTTGGATCCGATTAATCTTTGGACTATGGGAGGAAAGTGAAGCATCTGGAGAAAACCCACATGAACACAAACTCCACACAGATAACACCCCAGGAATTGAACCCAGGGCCCCAGTGCTCTGAGACTACTGCACCATCGTACTGCCCTCCAGCCTTGATGTCTGGATTTTAAATCTGAACATAAGTGTCATGCACATGACACTTCCTCTGAAGGCAGTGCAGGAGAACACCGGCTCCTGCTTCTATTTACTCTGCAGGAGAGTTCAGCAGCACCGCCCAGCGCGCACAGCGAGGAGGCTGTGGAAAGTTCGAGGAGCAGGGAAGCGTTCAGCCTGGTGGAATCCTTTGAGCCACTCAGTGGCCCTCCGAGTATAAACGTCTGCAGCACAGTAATGGACTGCCACTCGTCTGCTGTTTTTTTTTAGCACTTTGAATCTTTATAGGCAGAGACCTGGAAGACATGTTAATTTGTTGAACAAAGCCAATCTTGATGTCCCATTTAAATCATTTATGTATCGTGCCTATAGGATGTCTATACAAAGTCCTTTTTTATAGGTTCCCCATTGTAATTACTTTTCAGAATGTCTCAGCATTTGTACTTTCACCTGGAGTAAACACAATGTGTAAATAAATGAAAAATAAATTCTGAATTAATGTCTTGATTTTAAGCTGTTAGGCCACAAAATATGTTACTCTGGAAAGGGTGCATAGACTCTCTATAGGCACACTGTAAGAAATGAAGTTCAGATACCCCAAACTGGGATACCTACCTTTTCTTGAGTGAACATAAAACAAAATGACAGCAGTGAGATCACACCATACCCGCTAACCTCAGGGCATATTGTAGTGGCATCATTGTTTATACTTATTTTTCCTCATTTGCGCTGGTAAAAGTATATTCAAAGAAACGCTCAAGCTTGGAAGCGACACAGAAGGGCACCTAAATCTGGGAACACAGAGAAAGGGGAGTTTATTTGCCATAGATAAATGTGCAGTGGGATTCGCACAGGGAACGGGAGGCACTTCTTTACAAAAAGAGTTGTGGGTGTATGGGGCAGGGTATCCAGCCATGTCATTGATGCTGATACCCTGGCTTCTTTCAAGAAACAACTGGCTAGTAACTATCAAAGGGGCGAGATGGGCTGAATTTCCTCCTCTCCTTTGTAATCTTTCATATGTTTTTATTCATGTCAATATTGTATGTCCAAGTGCATCAATTACACCTCAGCATCGTCTCCTCGTACGGCTGTTCAGACGATGTACTCGTCTCCACTCCTCCTGCAGGGCGGACTGGAGCGCCTCTAGACACTATTCCTGCAAGATGTCCAGTGAGCATTATCGCCCATCAAAAACTGCAGAGGAACCTGGGACACTTGCAAGAAGTATTCCATCTCTTCAGCTCACACATGGAAATAAGCCATCCCATAAGATTGTCACGGAATTGCTCTTCCACAGCAATCCTGTAATCCTCCTGTATTGCTTTCCAGGAAAAGGGCGGCGGGCACAGGCTGAAGGCTGGATTCAAGAGCAGGCAAACAGCAGGTGAGCCAAAGGCTGCAGTGGTGAAGCAGGCAGGCAAAAGGTCCATTAAAGAGAACATGCAGGGGTCAACGCCAGGTCAGCTCAAGAACGCAGTTCCAGGGAGGATCCAGACACAAAGTCAAGAGAGTAAAAGACAAGTTCAAAGCCAGGAAAAATCCGAAGGGAAGCACAGGGAGAATCCACAAAGGAAGTCAAGCAAAGCACAGTCAGGATATTGGGCAGAAAGTACATAAGTAAGGCCAAGACTGAGAGTCAGAGTAGCGCTGAGGCAGGCCTTAAATAGCCAGGTGATTAACTACAAACAGGTGGATGCAATCTTCAGCCAGAGCATGTTGTCCGCTATTAGCACAGGTCCATAACGTCCTTGCCATGCAACATGGAGACCCAGTGGGTTTCTGACTCTCCTCCAGGTTCTTACCCCCCTGTCTTGTAATCCAAAAAGAAACAGGACTCTTCTCAAAACATTCAAGATCCATTTGACACGTTCTGTATCTCAATTCAGTTTCTGCTGCACGTGACATTGGGTAGAAAGTAGCCGTTACATTCTTAAAACCCTGCATCACGGACACATCTCCATACAGTCTGCCTTGAGACAGACACTGTTGGCATTCCTCAGGAGGGTTGCAGTACCTGCTAGCCTTTGCCAGCACAAGTCAATCTTGACTTCCCTCTCATGACCTCTGCCATGTGGCCCATTCAATCGGAATAGCTGCTAGATCCGGATGGCCACAAGCCTCAGGGACATTTGGGGTACCTGTGTGCAATTACATTCAAACCCACCTGTTGTTCTGTTCTTTGTGCCCTTGCTAAAATATCAACCAGTTTTTTTACCTCTCCTTGTTTCATCATTTTCAGCAGAGAAGTCACACATCCGATTGCTTGGCTTAGAAATCACAATCTTGGTGGGCCTTACGAGTCAATGGGTAGAGAATGCAAATACAGTATAACTGAACACCCATCACACATGTTCTCAAAGAAATCCCGCTGGTAAAAAACATCCGCATGCAGTATGAAAACCCCGCTGTGTCAATAACATTTAGCAATAACTATCTTAGTGTATATTGTCACATTCCTATCAAGTGTGGATTAGTAATATTTTTTACAAGATGTTACAGCCCCCTTACAATACAATAACAAAGGTGCAACATGAGCTTGAAATAGATTAACTCTGCTTGCCCCATACTGTATTCTCTGTCCCCTTCATCCATAAACTGATAGAAGAGAGGACCTCTGTCTGTTTGTCCACCTCACTGCTGCACTATCCTCTGTGCAGAAGCTGCAAGGTAGAGATGAGCTCCGCTGCAGTTCCCTCCCCTGCCTCCCACCATGACCTGATTCCCCCTGGACCCCTCCCTCCTCCCCGCCTGCTCACCTGTGTCTGGCTGGGCTGCGTCCGCAGGTATTTCAGGGCCGCCGTGGGGTTGGTGAGAGTTTGTGAGTTTCCCCCGTGCAGCTCCGGGCTCCTTCAGGCAGAGAATCCGGGGGCAGGTCTCGGGTCCGCTTGTGCCTTTGGAAAAGTTTGGAAGAGGATCTATTCAACTGGGGAACAAAACAGCCAGGCAAACAAGCCGTTCCTGTGCCAGGAAGAGACGCCAGCTGCATCTTAATGAGGAGAGAGAGAAGGAGGGACAGAGGGGTGAAATCTTGTCTTAAGTTTGCAGACAAGTTGGTGAGATACTGTAGATGCTTTTTATTCAAGTAAACTATAAACATACATAAAAAATAAAAGCAACATTATTGTGGTGCTATATACATTAATACATGTTTAAATATTGGCAGCCTAAAGTATGAATGCTGACACAGCTACCTACTTTAACATAATAATAAATATACATATGTTTTAATATATATTGTTATATTTAAGCAGAGTTTGAGATTAATTCTGTCTTTAATGATCACAGATTTGTGCTTTAGATTAAAAAACAGGTGTAAGATGTTTTAACATCAACTACTTTCAATGCATTTCAACGAAGCACAATCACAGAATACCCTCCTAAACTGAGCAAAATCTTTTTATTGTTGAACAAAGAAGACTACAAGGGGAGCTGATCCATTTATTTGAAATCCTGAAAGACACTGACTAAGAACACTGAAACACAAAAAAACGAGGCACAAACAAAACTATGGGTAAATGCATTTAAAACTGAGAACAGGAGGCACTTCTATACCCAAAAGGTTGTGGGGGTATGGAACAAGCTGCACAGCCATGTTGCTGAAGCCAGGTTGGATGGGTTCATCACATCAATTAACTACTAACTACCAAATGGCCTCTTCTCACCTTTAGCCTTTCTTCTGTCATTAAATATTAATAAGTACCAAAATGTTAATCTCCAGAAAATGCTTTTGAGAAGAAAGGCAGTGAAACAGCTGGCATCAGAAAACATGATTCCTCTCGAGGATACACAGAGAGCAGTTAGTCGTCGGGAATACCTTGACGAGCCAGCTTGTCCAACTCACATTGTACTGTGTCCTTTACGGGCTGTGAGAGCAGAAGAGTGAGGGGGAGAGCACAGATGAAAAGAAGAGATTATGGGGGAGACGGACTGGAGCAGGGAAGAGGGGAAGATGAAAGAGACAGAGGTGTAACAACCGCAGAAGCGCCGAGGGTAGCAGCTGGGGATGTGGGCGTTAAGGCCCTGAGATCTGAGCTCAGTGTCACAGCGAGGTTCAGGCTGAAAGCTGGCCCGGTGACAGCCTTCATTTCCAGAGCTACGCAGATCCTATCCCCCTTCCTTCTCTCCACCCCCAGTCCCCACAGCCGTATCCTTGGAGACTGTTAGAAAATGGCCTCAGCCATTCAGCAGCCAGTGTTCCGCATAACAGCCCAGCATGACCCCGGAGAAGGGCAGTTCTGAAGGACAGTTATTTCTGTCCATTGATCACTTGTTGTTGCACACAGCGCCTCATGCAAAGCACCACCTCAAAATGCTTTAAAATGTCAGGTTGCATTAAGGCACAGGAGTGATGTAGGACTCACATTTAAGACTCAGATAAACAAAGTGCTCTGGCACAGTGGCTCAGCAGTTAGCCCTGCTGCCTTACAGCACGGGAGCCCTGGGGTTCAATTCCAAACCTGGGGTGTTTTCTGCGTGGAGCTTGTATGGTCTCCTTGTGTTTGTGTGGGTTTCCTCCCACAGTGCAAAAATATACTGGTAAGTTAAGTGGCTTCTGGGAAATCGAGTGCGTGTGCGTTTGCGTCTGCCTACCCTGTGATGGACTGGTGTCCCATTGCTTGCTGGGAAGGGCCCCCGGCTCTCCCCTGACCCTGAGTTGGAAGAGGCAGGTAGAAAATGGATGGATAAACAAAGTGAAATTGTGCATTTGTGCTACCGGCCAAAGATAAATCCTGAAATCGAAGTGTTTTTTTTTTCAATCTCAGAGATCACTGCAAAAGTTTCTAGGTCACCCAGGAAGCTTACAACTGTCAGCACAACACAAAATATAAGAAGTGTGGGGTGGGTGCTGACATGATGTGACGTGACACCAAATAGAGGTACAGTACAGTACGCAGCCAGAAAAACAGTGTCTTGGCCTCCCCTGGGCTAACCTGAATTATTAACTTCCAGTGTCCTGTTCCCCCATGACGTCCGTCCCTACAGCCCCCAGCTGCCGGGAGGGGGCTTTGTGGGGCAGGCCAGGGGCAGTGCAGGGGCTCTGCCGGTAGAGGGGGTTTTTATTAAAGGGGAACTACAGTCCCAGTTTCCTCAGACCAGAGGTTATTAAATCTCGGTACCAAAATAAATTCACTGACGTTATAGAAAAAGTTGACAAGATTTCAAATCGCAAAATCGTGAACTTTGAGAAAGTACGTGTTGTCGCAAGCTCACATTCGAGTTCCCACGAATCGCGTCATGACGCGGCCCTTCCTGCTCACTAGTCACTAGTGAATAAGTACCGGTTGTGCAGCAGATATTTCACTGCAGAAATGTGCCAACATGATCTGCGTGCAGAGTTAACAAGTAGTGATTGTCTGCAAAATCGTTTTGAAATCAAGACCAATATTTCTGTAAGATTAAAAGAGATTGTTTACACAGTCATGGGGCCGCAACACCTCACCGGAAGTTTTGTTACCTATTTCTGAATCACAAAACATGGTGCTGGGCATACCTGGAAATTTAGTCTGTTTTGTGGTAAATTGGAGGTTTTACAGGTTACTGTACTTTACTGTACTGTATTGTACAGCATTTTACTGTTATTGCGGTATGAAATACTCTCATCGGTGCCGATTTTTCCTAACCCTGAAACATAAAAATAGTGCTGCAGTTCCCCTTCAAACCCCAGGCTCACCTGGAGGCCCTTGCTGTGCTGTCCTGCCCTGCTCCTACTGCTGCTGCTGCTGCTGCTGCGGCTGCCGTTCACTTTAACGGGAAGAGAGCGGGCCAAGCAGACAGGGCAGTCCCATACGCTCCGCAGCCCTCAGACTGAGAGACACTCCAGAGGACAATGGCAGCACTGTTCCTCTGCCCCACTGTTGCGTAACAAGTGTGTGCGTGTTTGTCGGATGCTCCACCTTGTCTTCTCCCTCCCTGTCCCTCTCGTCTTTCAATCCCCCAGGTCTCCTTCCCCCCTCCTCACTCCCACACACTCAGTGCAGTACCAGGGCTGCCTGGTTCGCTTTCTTACGTGACTGTGAAAAGATTTTCCCTTCCACTCTCTCTTTTTCCTCTCTCTCAGACCTCCCCGCTTCCTCCCTCCGAGTGTTATCAGCTCCTCTCGCGGACAACACGCAGCTTCTCAGACCACCCACCCACCCGTCCGTCTTATAACTACAACTTCCAATTCAGGGACCCAGGGGAGCAGGAGCCTGTCCTGGCAAGCAACAGGCGCGAGGGAGGGTACACCCTTGAAGTATAACCTGCCAGTCCATCACAGGGCAACACACCAAGAAACACAGACACACCCTCACACCAGGGCCAATTATCCCAGAATCCAATTAACCTACCAGCATGTGTTTGGACTGTGGGAGGAAACCGGAGCACCTGGAGGAAACCTCTGTGAATGTGGGGAGAACATACAAATACCACGCAGACAGCACCCCAGGTCCAGAACTGAACTCTGGACCCCAGCTCTGAGAGCTAGCAATAATAACCGCTGAGCCAGAATGCCGCACGTCACAGGGGCGGAGCGGTGGCACTGTGGCTAAGGATCTGTGGCTGGAAGGTTGCCGGTTCAAATCCCGCGGCTGGCAGAGGAATCCTACTCCAATGGGCCCCTGAGCAAGGTCCTTAAGCCCAACTGCTCCAGGGGTAATATATAAATAGCTGATCCTGCGCTCTGACCCCAAGCTTCTCTCTCCCCATCTGTGTGCCTATGTGTCTCATGGAGAGCAAGCTGGGGTATTCGAAAAGACAAATTACTAATGCAAGAAATTGTACAGGGCTAATAAAGTGGTCTGAAAAAAAATACCACGTACATGATGTGGCTTACAGCTACCCCCTTGTGGGCTAAAAGGGCATTTATTAAGAACCATATATTTGTCTTCTTCTCAAATAATACACACAAGAACTTAAGAAAGAGTTCAAATAGGGAGCTGCATGCGTAGGCTGCAAAGGAACAAGCAAAAGGTTTATTCCATGCTGAAAAGAGAAGAGAGGAAACACAACGTTTCAGCTGTGTTCCCTCACACCCGAAGAAGGCTCCAGGCTCGTTGATTGTTTGAAGCTTGTTCATTTCATCTATCCTTTTCTCATAGGCACCCATTGTATCAGGTTTCAATAACATGGCTGTGTACATATACTGTATCCAGCCTCCAGCAATCCTTTGTGCAAACATTAAGTCTTAATCATCTCCTCTGAAATAATACTACTAATAATAGTACTGCATGCATAATATATTGTGTGTGCGTTCTGATTAACGAAGAACATTGGATCAAGAATGTGCTTGATAAACAAATGCTGCAAGCAAGGGGCAGCATACTGGCTGCCTTGTAGTGCTGGGGACCTGGGTTCAATTCTCGAGGTGCTGTCGGCATGGAGTTTGTATCTTCTTGCTGTGCTCCCGTGGGCTTCTGCTGAGAGCTCCGGTTTTCTCCCACAGTCTATAGAGGAAACTGTATTAACTGTAGGTTGAGTGTCTTCTGGGAATATTGGCCTGGTGTGTGCAACTGTGAGAGACAGGCGTACTGTGGTGTACCCTGTCTTGCACCTGTTGCTTGCCAGGCTAGACTCCGTCTCCTCCGCGACCCTGTATTGGATAAAGCAATTAGAAAATGGATGGATGGATTATGTGCTCAATTAGTGTAGAAGGAATTAAGTTCCCAACCATTAATTTGTAACATTATTTTGTGGTTGCCTAAATATGAAATCAATAAATAAATGTCAGATATTTATTTTCAGGATTGAAAGGGTTACAGAAAGAAAGTAATTATTTTCTGTTTAATACTTTTTATTTTCAGTTTCTTGGATTGTGACAGCTGTTTGTAGACCAGCAGTGGGCGATCTTCTCTCTGGTTCAGAATTTCCAGAACACTGCCCCAGTATGGTGACCAAACATAGTACAACGTAGGGGGTATCATCCTTCAGATGTGATAATGATAAACTTTATTGTAAATAGCGATTTTAAAGGTGGCTTCTCAAAGCGCTTTACAGTTAGAGTTGACAGTAGATGGTGGTACTAAATACAGTAGGAGCAGAGGGGTAAATAACAGAACCAGTTTAGTAAAGGCTCTTCTAAAGAAGAAGGTTTTGAGTCTGGATTAGAAGGAGTTTAGAGAAGGTGACTCTCTGATATCCTCGGGGAGAGAGTTCCAGAGCTTGGGGACATAACAGGAGAAGGCCCTGTCACCCATAGAGTGTAGACGGGCTTGGGGGACAGATGGGAGACCAGAATTAGAAGAGCAATACTAAACCAAGATCCTGATTACTTGGTCACAAGTTCCCAGGGTACTGTTAGTAAGAAAAGGGGTACTCATCCCAGTGTACAACTGCACAACCTGTCCTTTCAAAAGTTCATTCTTAATGCCATTGGTGAAGCAGTTTCTCACTTCTCTGCCTCATCTGCTGCATAGTGGATTGTGTTGAGACAAAAACAGTATATATGCATTTAAACTAAATAAATGCTAGCCTGAAAAAAATAACTTAAATGAGTTTTGAAGACATATACAGAGGCTGAGACTCAGATATAGCACAATTTAGACACATTTCTGTAGAAAGCCCTGTCACCCAATATAAAGTGTCTTTTGTTGGGGGCATGGCAAGTCAAAATGTAAAGGGCAGAGTCTTGAGATGGTGCTTAATAGCTCAACAAGTCTTTGATGTGTGGTGGACAGTGCCTGATTACTGCTTTGTAGGTCAGGAGAAGGATTTTGAACTTGATTCTACATGACACTGACAGCCACTACAGGAGAGCTCAAACAGGAGTGATATTCAGGTTTGGCTTGGATCTGGTTAAGTTTTAAGCACCTGAATTTTGAACATACTGAAACAGCAATGCACTTGTCCCTGTGTCTGTAGGTTTTCAAGGTCTCTTTAAATCAGCAGCACCTGAAGAACTGAGAGAATCTGATCAATTGCTCCACTTAAGCCAGTAACCAGCTAGTTTAGCTTGTTAAGAGCTGGTTAGGAATGAAAACCTGTAGACACACTGGCCCTCTGGGACCAGGAGTGGACACCGTTGGAAGTAGTCCAACCTAGAGAAAATAAATGTTGGACATTATTGTTCTGTTTTCCTCTAATAGTTGTGATAGAGTATTGGTAAGACTGCTTAAATGGGAATGTATTCTCTCACTAAGAAGTATTAAAAGAGTCAAAGTTGTTAAAATAATAAAAAGCCTGCGGAGGCCTAATTTGAAGTTCATAACACAGACATGGAAGACCTTATGCGATTTTAATAGTCATTTTGCTTTAAGATTTTGATATCGTAATAAATTAAATAATTAATACAAAAATAACCATTAATTAACTTCATTGTTGCAGGGTCGGTGCAAGCCGTAAATGATCTCTCATACCACTTGTGCAAATACCGTAGTTGCGACCACAAGACTTTCACGTTGTCGACGGGGCTTAATCCGCCTGTGGCCCGGTAACTAAAGACCTATGCGAAGCGTTTTATTAAATTACGACGTTTGGCGCCTCTTTAGCCTAAAGGTCATGTGTCCGCTGGATTTCATTCACTGGACTGATTACAGCGCCTAAACGCAATTAAAACTTTAAATTCGCCCGAGAAAACGTGAGCTAGCAGCAAAAGCGAATGCGACATGCGATGCATTTTTCTTTCTGAAACTCGTATGAGCCCACCAGTGCTTATTTCACTGCACACGAAACACCAGCATCTGAAGGCTGGCACCTCCACGTAATTGCTCTTTATTACTTTTAAACTTAAAACCTTATTTTATTTTAAGCCCCCAAGAATCTCCGCTCCCCCCTGTGGGCCTGAGGTAGGTTGAGCGGCGGGGTCACGAGTGTGCGTGGAGGTTGAAGGCGAAGAGGCTTGTGTCCGGCATATATAAAGAT
Source organism: Lepisosteus platostomus (assembly GCF_059453375.1). Classification (NCBI taxonomy): domain Eukaryota; kingdom Metazoa; phylum Chordata; class Actinopteri; order Semionotiformes; family Lepisosteidae; genus Lepisosteus; species Lepisosteus platostomus. The sequence goes on from NC_142619.1 coordinate 53,444,026, forward strand.
ACGCCGCCTCCGACTGGCAAGAAGACAGGGCAAGTAATTAAAGGGCTGTTTTGCAAATTTGTCTGTTTCGCTAAACTCACAGGGATCTCGTTGACCCGAGTGTTTCCCGCTTCAGGTTTGTGTTTTCACATAATCCAGCCGGACCCGGGGTCAGTTCACCTCTTGCACCTCTCCAACACCGGAGACCCGCAGTTGTTTAAAAAACGCGTTTGCTCTAGGGAAAAACGATGGTTAATTTGCGGATAAAACCGTTCCATTTCGTGTCTGGTTAACGAGACTTCACATAGTGGTATTTGATATTGTCATGATCAAGATGGCGTGAAAAATGGCTTGGTTAGACATACTTTGTTTTGCCAAAACAAGATGTTGCTCCCCGAGAGTTTTCCCACGCTGCTTTAAGTAACAAAAAAAACGTTAGCTTTTAATAAGTAGTCATTTAAGTGCATAATCAAATCGTTTACGTTAGTTCCATAAAGAAAATGAACAAACTAAACCGTTTCTTCAATACGATCTTTTTTTTGTATTTTGAAACGTTTACACTACCATTAGTTAATACCTCCATAAACTAAGCTCTAAAACGTTTTAACTGTCTTGGTGTTTAAAAGCTCCATTTGTTTGAATCAAAGACTATCCAGTATGCGTTTTAAGTATTATTCTGTAGATCTGAGGAGCGTGATATTTGGAAATGTACGTTGTAGTAGGAGGTGGGATATTGCTGATTGTGTTGAGGACCTGTGTTGCAGGCAGCGTGTTAAGATGGTGACAGTAGCGAGGTCCCTGGTGGCCAAGCTGCTGGCCCCACTGTGGAGAAAGGCTGAGGAAGAGGAAGGTGAGGAAGGACTGATCACTTCTGGTAAGTTGTAGATGCAAAACTTCCTGAGGTTCACACTTGGTGTGTTTGCAGCTAATTTGACATCTTCAGCAAAGATGCAGATGTGGTTTGGACCTTCCAAGTCAGCATGCCATTCAATGAATCCAGTAAGAGCACAGGTATAATGAAAACCAAAATTCCTTCTAGCTCTCCAAGACCAGGAATGAGGATCACTGTTCCACGGGTCTGTTAAAAAGTGCGGCAAAACTGGGATGTCGGAGAAATGCACCAATAACTTGCGTGAAGGGGTCAAAATGTTTTACATGTTCCAAAACCTTCACTTGCTTTTAACTTTATTTTCTTTTTACCTTTCTTGGGAAAAGTCTCTAAAATGGCCATTCCTATTACGTTAAACTATAATTCTTAATGTTGTAAAGGTGACTGCAGTGGTGTTATGCTATACTGAAATCAAGTAAAATGCATTTGGACATGGTAGGTGAGTCGTGGTCCTAGAGGCCCACACCCCTTTCTACTGTTTCAGCTGTCTGTTTTTTTTTTTAAATGTAACGTTTCTCTCAATAACGTTCCGTTTTTAACGTTATTGAGGTTTTTTAGTAGGACTGTGTCTCATCCTCGTGTAAGGGTGTTTCTTTTCATCTGCTGTGCCGCAGGCGTGGAGGAGATCCGGCGATGCATTTTTCTTTCTGAAACATTATATTATTATTATATTATAATAATAATATTAATCTTATTATTATATTATTTTGCTCCGAACACCCCACAGGACTAACAAACACTTTTTTTTTAATTTTTATTCGTGTAAATTAATTCATTTTCTTATTAAACATCAATTTGCCGTGTAAATCTCTTTCTGTAGTATCGCCGCCGGTTTTTGTCTTTGATCAAGTTTAGCGAAATGTTTTCGTCTGCTGTGCCGCAGGCGTGGAGGAGATCCGGCACCTCCACAGCGGAGTGGTGACGCGGCTGTGCCAGGACTACGGCCTGATCGACGAGCTCGTGTGCTTCACGGCCGCCGAGGTGCTGGGCGGCCTGTCCGTGGGCGCTGGGGACCAGGTGCGCGCCGTCGCCGTGAGAGACCGCGCCGCGGGGGGCTGGAGGGCGCTGCAGGTGAGTGGGGGGGGGGCGCGTCCGACACGCCCTCGCTGACCGCCATCCGCGGCCAGCCTGCCCCGAGCGGCCTTTCTTCTCCCGCAGGTGGAGCGGGTCACAGACTCCTGGGAGGAGGCCGGGGGCAAGGCGGTCGATTCCGAAACCAGTCCGCTCAAGTCTCTGATTGGGATGGTGACCTCATGCGAGCGGGAGGGCGGGTTCATCAATCGCACTACCTACTTCCCCCAGCAGGCGCTGTGCGATGGTGAGACCCGTCTTGCCGTGTGTTTATATTCTATACGTGTGCACCACACAGATACATAACCCATTTATTATCCTCCGGGCACTCCGGTTTCCTCCCGCACTCCGAAGACAGGCTGGTGGGTTAATGGGCTTCTGGGATAATTGCCCCTGGTGTGAGTGTGCGTTTGGGTCTGTGTGTGTCCTGTGATGGACTGGCGTCCCCTCCTGGCACACCCCACCCAGAAGCTCTGGCTTCCCTCGCAGTCCCGTTCTGGATAAAGTGGATTAGAAAATGGATGGATGGGGTCCGTCGCAGAGCAGTTCCATTCATTTGTCCTTGCAGTCTGCTGTTGCATTTGCAATTATGCTAATGAAGTGTTGGATCCAGCACCTGGTGGCTTACACTATGTATGTGCCAGGGCCTTGTGCTTGTAAAGCCTGGCGTGCTTCAGTGTGCCGTACAGTAGGGCCTGACTGGTGTCCCTGTCGTGTGCCCAGGGTTCAAGCCCGTGAAGGGAGATTGGGTACAAGCTCAGTACTTCGTCAGCCAAACCCAGTGGGCAAGTCAGGCCAAGTCTGTTGCCCCACTGCGGTACCATCGGATAGACCAGGTCAGTCTGCCCTCTGCTCCTGTCCGTGTACTTCTTTCTGCCCATTCCCCGTCATTTCTCCCTTTGCATGAACTGTTACGAATGAGCTGTGGCCTGTCTAGAGTGCCCGATAAACTACAATTGTCTGTCCTCACCCTGTACCTCTTTTCTCTCTCTCTCTCTTTTCTCTCGCCCCCCCCCATGGTCTGTCTTCAGTATCTGAGACTTCAGATTCCTCCTGAAGTCCCTCTCTCTGTCACCTCCCCCCATGTAATCGTAGCCAGTGCGGTCCTAATATACGGCAGTGTGTTTATTAGCCCCTCTCTCACTCAGGTGTCCGTGTCCAGTGTTCATGGGCGTACCGGCGTGGTGGACGACAAGGTTTTCTTCACCTTGGACTCCCTCCTGTTGCCAGACCAGTACACGCCCGGCGCTGGCGACCTGGTCACTGTGGTGGTGGTGGAGAGCTCCCAGTCGATGTACTGCTGGAGGGCCCTGTGCATGGCGCCTAGCGACCGCAGGTAATAAGCCCATCATAACGGCCCCTCTACACCATTTTTCGCTTATTTCCCGGTTAATTCTGAAGCCATCCATTATAGCATGAAAAATGCTGCCCAGCCATGTTGTTGAGGCCGATACCCTGATTTGAGAGTGGCCGGGGGAGACCCTTGGGTTGATGGACCACTGACTGTCTGATGGGACGAACAGCCTCCTCTTGTTTGTAACTGTTCTAACGTTCATAAAACGAGACGGCCTGCAGCTGTCCCAAGTGAGTGCGTTTTGTGTCATGTCCGTGTGGCGGTCTAACACGGCCGCTTTTCCTGTAGCGCGTGTGCGAGGTCCCCGGTCCAGCCTGCTCCGGAGTGGGAGAACCAGAGCCTGCTGCTGAACAAGGGGGATCTCGAGGTCGGCACCGACACGGACTTCGGCAGGCTGCTTCTGGGTCAGGGCAGGGCGCTGCAGGTCTGGATAGAGTGAGTGACTCCGATGTTGGCTTCGTACTCCTGCTTTCCTCGCCATCTCTCCTGTTACCACCTAGTTGCTGCTCCTCTTTCTACTTTTATTCCCCCTCTCCCTCTGACCGCTCGCTGTCTTTCAGGAATAAGGGCACAGAGACTCGGCACCTTCAGGGCTGCGAGTTCGCAGGCAGGGACCCTGAGGGCCAGTTCACGCTCTGCTTCCCCAGAGAAGAAACTGTGCCCCAGGAGATGGAGACTCCGTCGCCCCCTAGTGGCCCCGTCCATATGGGACATCTGCCCCAGCGCCAGGGCTTTCTCGGGGGCTACGGTCCCCTCCGCAGACCCTACCTGGGCTCGGTGCTCAGGCCGCCGTGCTCAATCTCCGGAGGAGGGCAGTGCCCGTACCCGGTTCTCCGTCTCCCGGGCCCTCCAGGTGGTGGAGAGGGGGCAGCCCGGGAGGAGGTCGAAGGAGGGGGAGGGCCGCCTGCCTTGGACCAGGGGCCGGGGGGAAGGGTGTGTGAAAAGCTCAGCGCCGGTCCTGACGAGGCGGAGCCAGCGGGGACCACCAGGAGCGAGATCGCGATCCCTCCGGGACAGAGAGTGTGCGTTTCAGTGCGGTGCCAGGCCAGGTGAGATTCCGCTGGTGCTCTCCCACCTTTTGGTGCGTTTGTCCGTTCACTTGTCTCTGTCCCTGTAAAATTTAAAACTAGGTTGGGTAGTCCTGCGGGCATCTCGTTTTCAGGCAGCAGGAACCCCTTTAAAATGGCAGAGATCAGTCTCGTCAAAACTTCAGAGCGGCTTCTATTGAATCTATGCCAAGCAGCAGTATTTTTGCTTAATCGTTGTTTATAATTTTACTGAAACTACGTTAATGAGGTGCAAAAAATGATAAAAATTCCCATTTGTAATGGGATCTGGTTTCTGGAGCTTTGCCGTGGTTTCCATGCTCTTGGAATTGGCATAGACCAGTCAGGTTTGAGTTTGCTCTCCAAGCCACACCAGTTGGCGTGATGAACCCAAGAGCTCCACCAAGGTTTTTCAGCAAGACGTCGAAGGCGAGTGCAGCTGAGTAATGTACTTTTGTGGATTTTATTTTCTTTTTCAAGTGTTCAGTAGGTGTGATCTTACATTGAAATCCATACTAGAAGCGATCTAAAGTCTGCCTTCATCAGTTCCATTCAGCCCCGTTTGGGGAGCACAGCAAGGATTGTGACCCTGAGGTTCAGAGTTTCTGTGTGCAGGAGTACAACCTGCTGATGACTGTTGGGTTGTCCTAACTAGACCACTCTGGACAGGGCGGATTATTCCTTAAACCGAAAGAAATGCATAGAAATATTTTAGGTATTTAAGACAAATGTTAACCAGTAATTTCACCTTTCTTGATGACTATTGTACTGTTAACTCTGACTGCAGTAATTGGATAAGAAATATATATTTTTTATATATCAGAAGATTAAAGCTGCCATTAATGACTCGGAAAAACTAAGAATTAAAAGTTTCCAGTTTCTCTACTGATCGTATTGGGGAGAATTCACATCGGCAGGGAGAGTCAAGTGGCTGCAGTATACTTCAAGACCTCAAAACATCTCTTGGCATGTGTTGAAAGTTTTGGGTTTCCAGTGATTTAATCGCTGTGACCAAGTTGCATGGAAAGTGGTCAGTTTTATATCCTATGTTTGACAATTTTTCCTAGTTTCTGGTGAATGTGGTTAGCATTTGCACATCCAGCATTCAAATAATTAATCCATGCACTTGTAAAGATTCAGTAAGTCGGCAGTCCTTTTTTCATGTTTGTGTCCTTTCACATGATGCTTACTGATGGCGGACGTTTTGAATAAGAAATTCACAAATCGCGGTATTTAGAAATCCCCAGTTTCCCCTTGAAATAACTAAGCCGCTGCTGCCTGGTGCCCAGTTGCCCGTGACGATCTGCCGTGTTTCGAAACTGAACCGTCCAGACCCGGGTGCTGGTTTGAAACCGGCCGGGTCCCGGCCCGGTACGGCGTTGCGCGTTGACGCTGGGCCCTCCTCCTCCCAGGAGCCTGGGCCGCTGTACGGAGATCCTCCTGCTGCACTTCCCCGGTTTCACCATCAAGAGGCGCCTGCAGGCCCGAGTCGGCAGCGTGGAGGAGAGTCTGCTGCAGCCGGCGTCACCGTATTGCCCGGCCCAGCCAGCACTGAGAGCAAGGGGCGCCGAGACCCTCACTGTCCTGCCTGGACCTGCCCCGTCGCGGTGAGTCCGGCACCCTGCCTCCCGCGCTGAGCCTCGCCACCTGGGAGCCCAAGCGTTTGTTAGGAAGATGGTGGTCCAGTGCTGGACTGTAGCATGTGAATAACTTATTAAAAGAGAATGTGGCTCTGAATCCCTTTGAGGTTGCTGGCAGCCGTCTTGAAGCAGGTTATTAGACTAAATGGTATCATGCACTGGGAGCAGCAGTTTATTCTCTAGTAGTCCTAATCATGAAAACAGAAGCACTCCAAGGTGTCTGACTTCGGTTGAGAGCCTTTTAAACTGTGTCCAAATAATAGACGTACATCTCTCTGTGCCTGATGCAGTCCTCCTTGAAATTGGCTTTTTATATACCTTTCAAATTCTTCTAAAAAACATGATCACCTAGTGTAATTCTATAAAAAGTATTGCAAACCTGCTCCCAAAAAAAGACAGTTTTGCAAGGCATTATAGTTTGTGAATCTTAGAGTCCCCCGTGAGGGGACCTGGTTCGGGTAATCGGGATTGAGTCTTGTGCTGTTAAAGTAACAGCAGCTCCACTGGGTGGATCGCATAAGTATACAGTACGTCTCAACACGCTTGAAGCTTTCTTCGTTGAAATTGAGCTTTAAGGTTTACGTGCCTTTTAAGTCGTCTGAGTGGCCCGCTGTTCACCACTAGGGTGTGAAGGTCATCGACTGTGGCTGCGTTTCGAGTCACGCCCGCGGCTGTGTCTGCCCGCAGGACCCTGAGGCGGCACCTGCCCAGTTTCCTGGGCCACTACCCGGTGCCTCAGCGGCTGCGGGACTGTGTGCGGGCGAGCGGCGACGTGCTGGTGGCGCACCCCGAGCTGGGGCAGGTGGGGGGATCCTTCCTTTTCTCGCTGGTCGTCAGTCTGTCCGTCTGTTTCAGACTCCCATCAACCCCTTGACTTCCCCTTTGCTTCCGACGCGTCCTGTGGTGGGGTGGGTAAAAATCTGAACGGGGGGTACAGGTCTTCCGTTTGAGGTGTCCATTAAAAAGCGTTGGGGCGAAGAGATCGGGTTCGACTGGAGAGCCAGGGAAGGAAAGAAGGGGAGACGGAACGGCCAGCAGCATGACGCCGGGCGTGACGCTTTCCGATGTCCCGCCCCAGCCCCTGTCCATGGAGACCCTGCAGCCACGGTTCTCGGTCCTGCTGTGGCTGGAGGAGCTGAAGGCGGAGAGGGAGCTGCAGGAGTTCAGCCTCGGAGGCGCCATCCTCAGGAAGAGCGGCGATCACCTGCAGCTGGAGGTGCCCGGCGTGGCCGAGGGGCGGCCCAGCGTCACCGTAGGCGAGTAGCGGGCGGAGGGAGGCGCTCGGCGGGCTGCGGCGGAGGCCGATGTGTCCGCCGCGCTGTGACAGGAACTGTGTGTCCGCCTCCCCGCAGGAGACAAGGTCCTGCTGAAGAAGCTGCTGAGCGGGGGGGTCCAGGTGGAGTACATTGCCTACGTCACGGAGGTACGAACACAGCTTGGGGGGGGGGTGTGCCGAGTTTTGACGTCTAGCCAACGTCACGTCAGGGTCACGTTCTCGGCTTCCTGCGTCTGCCTCGCCACCGTTTCTGCTTGTCGGTTTAAGATCGTGAGGTTTCCATCAGAACGGGATCTGTGTTACTGTAAACGCAGTGCAGAAGCATTTAGTCTCCTTTCAATAATCATTTCTTGTTATCTGAGAATTCGAGGTATGTTAGGTTTAAATACCTATTAATAATATTCTTGTAATAACTAACAATTTGAAAGCTATTAAACCAGCTTTTATACAGTAGATCCTGATACAGAATGATTTTTTCAGTTATTTTCCTCTGTACTAATTTCCTTAAAACTGTACGATGTTAATCAGTCTTTAAGAACTGTTTTAGCATTTCTTTCCGTTAAAACCTCGGTCAAATTGTTCAGTAGCTTTGTGGGGTGCTGTAAAAGTTTGTCATTGGAGATTTTCATTTGAGATTTGTGTTCATCACTCAGGCATTGAAATGAAACATTTTATTTATACAGCGCCTTTGGATGCTTACCAATAAAACTGTGAAACATTAGCAGCTCTGGAAAGTTTGCTATTGCAATTGTGGCTGATTCAAAATTTAGTCTAGAGGCCACTTTATGTATGTTATGCTCTTAATTCATAACTTATTTCAACTCCATTTATCATAGTGATTATATTTGAAATTGAGATTTAGGGAGCAGAGACCAGAAATATCCTGTTTATTGAATCAATTTGAGTAAATTAAAAGGAATATGGTGTGCTTTGAATTGATGTTGATTTAATGGATGTTAAATTAAAAGTGTGTTCAAGACCTTGTGATTTCCATCCATAACGCAAGTCTCATTTCCATGTTTAATATTAATAAAATTAATTTTAAATTGCACGGTGGGGGGGGTCTGACCATATACAGTAAACTGTGATCTCCGATACTGTGGTGAACCTGTACGGAGTCTGGCCTCTTAGCCAGCTGCATTGCCTTGTAGATCAGTGAGGAGGATCTGACTCTCAGGGTGAACTGCGATTTCCAGCGCAGTTACATTGGAGAGCCGCTGGATGTCGAGTTCACCTTCAACAGGTAACAGACCGGCGAGAGGAGGTGGGGAAGACCCGAGCATGTGCATGTTCTTGCCCAACTTCGGGTCCCGTGCGCGAGCAGTGCCTTGTGATGAACCCGTGTTTATTTCCAGGCTGACAATGCGCCGCTGTCATTGTGCGCTGGAGCAGTCCAGACACCTGGGGGAGACAGGTGAGACATTACGATGAGGGAATTATCCACCCGAGACCCAAAGTTCAGGCCTTTCCCTGCACAGTGACGCCTCCTGGGGCTTCAGAGAGAAAGTGAAATGGCCGCTGATGGTCAGTGTCTTCATGCCCATGCCTGGCGTTTCTCTCGCGGCTTTAACAGAGGGGCCTTCTGGAGAAGCGTCCTCGCTGGTCTCCCCGGCTCAGTCTGTTCTGCAGCAGACACATCTTCACTCTTCACTTTTACAAACGCGTATGGAAATATTCATTGTGGATAAATAAGCAGATGTAATAAACTTGCACGTGGTGGAAACTAGGCAATGCGAACAAAAACTGGAGTGGGTTTCCTCCTTTCTTTGGCAAACCACTTCTTACTCCTTACACCACTACAGTTTCACTAAGTAATGTCTTTTTTTTTTTGCTCATTAAGTGGGTTTATTTGTTGATGGTTTGCGTTATTAGGAGTTATTTAAACAGTGTGGAGTTAGAAATTAGCACTAACTCTACCACTTGCTGGGTCTCGGAGCAGACCTCGTTTATAGGGCCCTCGTTTAAGGAAGGGATGGACAGGATGTATTTTTCACCTGAAAGGAAAACCAGGAGGGGCGGTGGTGTGTGAAGACCAGCATTAAGACCCCCTCCCCAGTTTAGGTTGGAAGTTTTGTTCTATGGTTTTCACGGAATATCGTTCCTCCTTTTCCTCCAACTGTTCTCGCTCTGCAGTTCTTTTCCCCAGCAGTGTCGTGCTCCAGCCCCCCCAGTGGAATGAAGATTGGGAGGAGGAGGTAGGAAGCAGAGAGGCCACGCAGGGGGTGAGGCGGGGGATAGTGCCAGGCCTCCATGGAGGTGAAGGGATGTGGTGGTGGTGGTGGTGGGCGTAAAAGGAGGATGGTTTCAGGGCACCTGGAGAGGAAGGGATTTGGAGAAGTTCCCAGGGCCTCCCTACTTCATCTTTCTCTCTGCCAGGACCAAGGGACATCCCAGAGCGATGGACGAGATGTCAGGATGCTCCTCATGGACATGGTTTCCGTGGCGACTCAGACAAAGACAGGTGCTTAACGTTCACTCTCACTTACTGGGACAGTCTGGGGAGGGATGGCCCTGCCATTCACCAGAAATGATAGCACTGTACTACGGTAACATATACCACATGGCAGGTCAAATGTGCATTCTCCCTCACCACTAGTTACCTGTAAGGAAATTATATACTATACAGTGCTTCTCTAGTTTACTACATTTAACTTTTAAGGTGAACATAAATTTTTTTTATAATTTTGTCAGGCATAGTCAAAGCATATACTGCAAGCCACTTACACATCACTTCAAACATCTGTTTTCTCAACAGAGATGTGCATTTCATGTTTTAACATGTGTGAATAGCCAACACTAAACTTTTTTGTAAAACATTTTGCATGGTTAAGCAGATAAACCAGTACATTTGCAGACTTGCTCAGAGCCATTCTGAGCCTACTAACCTTTGCCTGTAAATTAAGTCAAAGCATGGAAATTAGGTGAGGTGATTGGCCTAGGAATTGAACGAGAAAGCTTGGGTAGGGAAAGGGAAAAAAGATGTGAAAGGTTTGGATGAATCCCTGCAATAAACAGTTCCTTCTTAAGATAATGCGTATGGCAGACAGGGTGATGAAGTGGATAGCCCCTCTGGGGTGTGACACTTCAGACTAGCAAACTTTATAATGAATCCACTGGCACTGCAGCTAGGTAAAGCAACTTTACACACACAAGCCAGAAAACTAGCAAAATCCCAGTTTGAATAACTGACTAGTGGCTGCACTGTGTTACATATGTGCTCTTGTAGCTGTCTTTTATGAATTGTTTTCAAGTAGGTAGCTGCGTCGGCTGGAAATGAACAGGTAAAGGTTTATTCCATGCTGAAAGGAAAAGACTCAGTTTTCTGACACCTGAAGAAGGATCCACAGCCGAAACGTTGTCTCTGTTCTTTTCCTCCCAGCATGGAATAAACCTTTACCTGTTCTTTTATGAATGGTGTCACGGTGTTGGTGGTACTGCACTTTAAAATGACTTGCGGATGTTTGCATCATTGTCGTTGTTCTTATGATGATTGTTAATATGTTGGAGCAGGGCTTCCTGTGGATTTTGTAATTTCCTTAATCCGTCTCTGGTGATGACGGTTCGGTCGATCTGCAGCCCCATCACAACACGGCGCTGGAGCAGTGCAGTAGCTCTGAAGCGGGCGGAAGCAGACGTTAACACGGATGGTGGTCTTCTCTTCCTCTCTCTCCTAGACTCCTGTCCTCAGTCTCGCCCAGTGCCGAGCCCAGGCTGCTTCTTTAATCCGGCCTTGAACCCCCAGCAACGGGAGGCGGTGAAGCGGATCCTGGTGGGAGAGTGTCGCCCCATGCCTTACATCCTCTTCGGCCCCCCGGGAACTGGCAAGACCATCACGCTTATCGAGGCCATCCTCCAGGTACGGGCTGGCCGGGTTGCATTTCGACCGTAAGAGCAGCAGCTTTTCCCACCCTGTAACCTGATCTTGCCGGGTCTCTGGCGCTAAGCGGGTTCCAGCCTGGTTGGGATGGTTGCGCTGCTGGTGGATGAGTTTGGTAGGATTCCCAATGCCCCAGTGTGGTGACTGGGTCCATCCTTCAGGTGGCACTCATCCTTCTGGGTGAGGGGTTCCGATGCCCCCCTGTGGTGACCAGGGACAGTGTGCTGTAGAAGGCACAGAGCTTTGAATGCCACCAATAACTTGGTCATTAAAGATGAGCGTCCTTTTTGAAAGAGTAGAGGTGTCAACCCCTCATCATTGAATCCAGTATTGGCTTAATTGGCTCTAATTAGCTCCGTTTCCCTTCAGTGGTGCGTGTGGTGGATCCCCCTCATGAATGTAGGCACTGTGAGGTCCTGCAAGACGAAAGGTGCTGTATAAAGTCAGGGAATTATTCTCGTTAAAGCGCATTTGCCTGTAGTGCAAGGTGTTTGCCAGTTGCCTGCAGTGACGGTGATGCACGCGTTTGTCCTTCGGCCGCCTCTGAACCTCCTGTGTGCTGCTGCCGACTGTGTGGTGTGTCAGAAGGTTGGGTTGGAAGAGCCTGTGTGCTCGGTCTTGGTTCTCCCCATGTTTGTACAGACCTCGTCACTTTGAGCCAAGGAGTGACGATGTTATTGGCAATTTCAAATTGGGTGGATGCGTATTAAATTAATGGTGACTCTAAACTCAAACGATTAACGCAGTGGCTCGCCTACCCCCCTAGGCCAGTCGTTCAAACTTAGTTTGTTCCCAGTTTTTTCCTGTAATCAGTCCTCCATCCAGGAGCTCTAGACTCCTCTCCTTCTGTCCCGGTTCAGGTTCATCACCGTCTCCCCTCCAGCCGGGTGTTGGTGTGCACGCCCTCGAACAGCGCGGCCGATCTGCTCTGCACTCGACTGCACTACAGCGGCTTCCTGCAGGGCGGCAGCCTGGTGCGCCTCAACGCCACCTGCAGGCTAGAGGAGGTAACTACATCTGCAAACTGAATCGCTTTATTCCTAGCAGTAGAAACCAAACGGGTGCGAAACGCTTGAATCTTTTCCGTACTAACGTGCTAACCCTAACCCTGCCGTCTGCTCAGGAGCAGCAGATATTTGCAGCCTCAGATGTCTAAGCTCCTGCCCCCCTCCTCCTCCTCCCTCTCAGTCTGTCGCAGAGGTGTTGCGGTCCTATTGCCGAGCCGGAGAGGATGTGCGTCAGGCTGCGTTCCACCGTGTGGTGATCTCCACCTGCTCGTCCGCCGGCATGCTGTACCAGATAGGACTGCGGTACTGTGGGGCGGAGGGGTGTAGCTGGCAGAGTTCTCCAGATGGGGGCTGGGCAGTGGGTTAATAATTCCTTTCACTTCCTGGATACTCCACTCAAAGCACTTTAAAGGTAATGGGGACCTCTTTCAAACTCCACCAATGTGCAGTCCCACATGGATGATGCAGCAGCAGCCATAGTGCACCAGTGGGGAGGAGAACAGAGTGATGAAGCCAGTTCACAGATGGAGATTATTAGGAGGCCATGATTGGTGAAGGCCAATTGGAAATTTGGGCAGGGCACCAGGGAAACATCCCTATAGTTTTCAAGAAACGCCCTGGGAATTTTAATGACCACGGTCCTAATGAAAGTCAGGACTTTGTCCTTATGTCTCATCCGAAGGATGGAGCCTCTTTTTACAGTATAGTGTCCCCATCACTATACTGGGGCATTAGGACCTGTTCAGACCACGAGGGGAGCGCCCCCTGCTGGCCCCACTAACACCTCGTGCAGCAGCAGCAACCTCGGCTTTCCCAGGAGTCTCCCATCCAAGTACTGACCAGGCTCACACCTGCTGAGCCTCAGTGGGCTGCCAGCTTTGAGCTGAAGGGTTGATATAGCTGCTGGCAACAGAGGGAGGGAGGGAGGGAGGGAGGGAGAGAGAGAGAGAGAGAGAGAGAGAGATGTGTGAAGAAAGAGAGTCAGAGGGGACATTCAGAGGCAGGCTGGATCTAAGAGATGGAGGGAGAAGATTTTCTTTTATGAAACACTTATGAAGCAGTTTTCATCAGCGGTATCCCGAACTGGATTCTGAGTGTCCTCACTCTGTTTTTCCTCAGGGTGGGCCACTTCACTCACGTGTTTATAGACGAGGCGGGCCAAGCCAGCGAACCGGAGATCCTGATCCCCCTCGGGCTGCTGTCGGAACGGGACGGGCAGGTTAGGGAGCAGACGACACCTTCTCGAACCTACACCCGCCCGCCTCCCTTGTGTCCCACCCTCACCCTCTCCGTGTCCCCAGATCGTTCTGGCGGGTGACCCCTGCCAGCTGGGCCCCGTGGTGAAGTCCCGGCTGGCCTCCGCTTTCGGGCTGGGGGTGTCTCTGCTGGAGCGGCTGATGGAGCGCCCCCTGTACCTCCGGGATGAGCAGCGTTATGGGAAGGGTGCCGCCTACAACCCTCTGCTGGTGGGTCAAGCCTCGGGGGGCTCACATTTCCGTTCTTGATCAGTCATGTCCGCTCAAAGTCAAGTCCCAGGAAGCTGCGGCCCACTCCTAGCTGGGCAGTCGGCGTCCTTGAACAATATAATATATCAATATATATAATTATATAATACAATATAATATATAATCGTTATAATATATAACGATTACAATATAATCGTTCACCTTGCCGCTCTTGACTTTGAGCGGAGATGATTGAAAACGGAAAGTGGCTCTTGTCCACTTACGTCTCTTTAAATTGTTACGTGTTAAGTCTCTTTAAATTGTCACCTTCTTGGAGACCTATACAAAGGGTTAAATTGGAGCAGAAAAGCCGTGATTGGTTCAATTTGGGGAAATGAAGAATAAAGCTGGAAATAAAAGCAAGCTGATCGCTTGGCTTGCAGTTTTTAGTTGTTTGTAATGGTAAAGGGAGCCTTGAGTTGTTTGTTTTTTTTTGCCAGCTGGTCTGGTTTGCTTTCCACCTTCCAGTGACGCAATGGCTGGCTAATTAGTGTCTCTGAATTGCCTGTGAACGTGTGCCCTGTGGAGGACGGGTGTCGCTACAGGGGTAGTCTGCAGATTGCCGTGGTCCTCGCCAAGAAAAAGACTGAGTGTCTTTCTGCTAATAAATGGATCGGTGAAATAGCGCAAACGGTGTCCATTGTATCATTGAGGGGCTCCGGACGAATCGATAGCTAGAGGAAGCTGGATCCCTCCTGGAGCAGACATTGAGGCTGGACGCTGTATCATCTCTTTCAGTCTCTCCATCTCTGTTCCCCCTTTTTTTTTTTCTAGCACCACAAGATGGAGCACTTGCATAGCTGAGCGGTTCTGAGCCTGTTGCAGTTTTGAGCACCCACCTGTAGCCCAAACATTGGGAGAGCTCCGCTCTGTAGGTTCTGGGGAGCGAAGCACGTCCTGTTCAGAGTGCCTGACGTGGCTCGTACCTGAATTGACCCCGAGCTTTAAGATTCAGCTCTCCGAGTGGCAGTGTTTCAGCTTTTATCGTCTGTATGGGATCAGCTGCCCCCTCTCACCCCTGTGAAATGCCCTCTGGTTGTCCGTGCACTCCCCGCCCCCCAGTCCGTTTCCCGCTCTCCAGTTGAGGTTGGGTGTGGTTGACGGGGTGTCCCTCGGCGGCACGTGACCCGTCGCCCCCCCCCCTCTCTCTCTCTCCCTCCCCCGGCAGGTGACGAAGCTGGTGTGTAACTACCGCTCCCACGAGGCCCTGCTGACCCTGCCGTCGCGCCTGTTCTACAAGGAGGAGCTGGTCGCGTGCGCCGACCCTGCGGTCGTCAACTCGCTGAGCGACTGGAGCCGCCTGCCTGCGCGGGGCTTCCCGCTGCTGTTCCACGGGGTCAGGGTGAGGGCGGCTGGTCAACGCCTCTTCTGGCGTTGGCTCCTCCACGCCAGCGGCGTAGGGGTCATGGGAATTTTTTTAGGACTTGATTGCAGAATTTAAACTTCGCAATTGGAACTAAGAAACGTGTTTCCAGGAGGTATATCAACCCTGCAGCTCACACCTGGTTGCCCCCTGAAGCTCAGCAGGTGTGAGCCTGGTCAGTACCTGGATGGGAGACTCCTGGGAAAGCTAAGGTTGCTGCTGGAAGAGGTGTTAGTGGGGCCACGGGGGGGCGCTCACCCTGCGGTCTGTGTGGGTCCTAATGCCCCAGTATAGTGATAAGGATGGTATACTGTAAAAAAAGAAAAAGGCTCTATTCTTCAGATGAGACTTAAACACGAGTTTCTGACTCGGTGGTTGTTAAAAATCTCAGGGCATTTCTCGAAAAGAGTAGGGGTGTCACCCCAGTATCCTGGCCCAATTCCCCCCTGGCCTTTACCAGTCATGGCCTCCTAATAATCCCCATCTGTGAACTGGCTTCATCACTCTGCTCTCCTCCCCACTGAGAGCTGGTGTGTGTGGAGTGTACTGGAGCACTATGGCTGCCGTCACATCATCCAGGTGGGGCTGCACGTCGGTGCTGGGGGTTAAAGGGAGCCCCCATTGCCTGTAAAACATTTTGAGTAGAGTGTCCAGAAAAGCGCTATATAAATGTAAAAAATTATTTATGAAGGCGGTCTTCTTCCAACATTCAAGCTCAACTTATTCAAAATATTTAACATTATTTAAGTTTAATCAGGCTCAGTTTAATGGCCCTCATAGCACAGCCTCCATTTTACAATAAATCGGAGACGTCACTAGGGATGTTATATTCCAACCGTTTAAATCGAGACAGGTGGTGCTCGTCTCCCTGTTTCCTCTCTGCCTCCCAGGGCACTGAGATGCGGGAGGGCAGTAATCCGTCTTGGTTTAACCCTGCGGAGGCCGTGCAGGCGATGCTGTACTGCTGCCAGCTGGCCAAGAGGCTCTACAGACCTATCGCCCCCTCTGACATTGGCATCATCACCCCTTACAAGAAGCAGGTAGGGTCTGTCCCTGCCTTATCTACAGACGCACTCCGTTACTCTAGAGAAGGTTTTGCTGAGAAGAAAATAGTGGTTGAAACAAAAAAATGTGGAGATAACGGTCTCTTCCTTTTTTGGGGGGGCTGTTGTGCGCCTCTGCCTCTCCCAGGTGGAGAAGATCCGGGTGCTGCTGCAGCGCGTGGGGCTGATGGAGATCAAGGTGGGCTCGGTGGAGGAGTTCCAGGGGCAGGAGTTCCTGGTCATCGTCCTCTCAACGGTAACAGCCCTCCCCTGCGCTGGGGGTGTGAACGGCGCCAGTTGTTTCACAGGCGGCTCTGTATTTGGCTGAATTTCAGGGCTGTGAGTGTTGCGTGCGCGCGCACACACACACGCACTCTGCACACGTGCTGTGGAGTGTGCACCTCCAGGTGTGTTATGCAGTGACTGTATGAGGACGACCGCTGCTATATCGTGGGCTGTTTTCTCCAGGTGCGCTCCAATGAGGACCAGCTGGGAGAGGATGGGCAGGGCGTGCTGGGCTTCCTCGCCAACCCTAAGCGCTTCAACGTGGCAATCACCCGTCCGAAGGCCCTGCTCATCATTGTGGGCAACCCGCACGTGCTCAATAAGGTCTGACCTGCTTCCCCACACCTTCGTACTGCTCTCTGCACCCTGAACTGGCACCCCCTTCAAATACTCCTCTCAGCGCACTGGGCTGAAAGAATCCACTTCACACGGAAACGTTCTTCTCCGTTACTGGAGTTGGCCAGGGCAGCTGAGGAATAGAGGGACAGCTATGTTTCAGAGCACAAGTGTAGGCCACTGTGGGCGTGTTATGCGATATTATCGTTGTGTTGTGACATTATGAGGCCATGTGTTGCCGTTGTACTCTAACAATCCTGTGTGCTTGTCGTGTGTTGCTGTAGGACCCGTGTTTCAATGCCTTGCTGCAGTACGCATATGACAACAAGGCGTTTGTGGGCTGCGAAGCCCCAGCCGATCTTGGGACCCAGTCCAGGCAAGTGTCTCGGTTACAGACAGGGTTCTGACTCGCCACACAGCCAGCTCCACAGTCACCTCTTTTAAGGGAAAATAACCCACTTTATAACTTATGTGCCCAGCTTTAAAACAGTAGAAGATGGAGACTGAAAACATCCCAGCTGCGTCTGTCTTTGATCCGGGAGAAGCTGGGTAAT
Organism: Lepisosteus platostomus; assembly: GCF_059453375.1. Taxonomy (NCBI): domain Eukaryota; kingdom Metazoa; phylum Chordata; class Actinopteri; order Semionotiformes; family Lepisosteidae; genus Lepisosteus; species Lepisosteus platostomus. The sequence continues at coordinate 53,461,251 of NC_142619.1, forward strand.
ACTGTATGTATGCAAAGGAGGGGTGATGTTGCAAATCACACGGTCAAACTTGATTACGTTTGTAAAGATGGTATATTACAGAGCTTATGTTTTGTTTTTTTCCCCTGAAAGTAGGGAAGGGTAGAGAGTTTTCCCTCTAGTGGTTTGTAAGCAAGAACGTTACGGTCTTAATTGGCTTGTTGTTAAATCTTACAGGAGAGGCCTGTGGGTTAAATAAAGGAGATTTGGAAATGCCAATGAGAGCTTGCCTCCACTCCTCCTTTTAATAGGTTAGCCACATTATGTCTTTGAATTGGGAGATTTAGTAAATCTTTTTACGAAAATGTCTGAATGATACATAATTTCTAGTAGACTCTTTGGGTGGTATTCCTTCTATAAATGAGCCCAATAACTTCCTTCAACCTTTTTTTTTTAACTGCTCATTAAAGTTAACCACTCCCTTCCAGCATTAAAACAAAGTGGTGAAATGTAGAATATGGAGCATATTTCAAAAGAACCTCATTTGTAACAAAAGTTTTTTTTTACTTAAAATATTAAGCAAAAATAGTGTTACTGATCACAGTAATGGGGATATTGCTACCTTTTAGCTCCTACAGAATGTCCTCTAGGCTATTTTTTTTTTACTGCATAGCATATGCATTTTCTCAAGGACCTGACACTTAATGTTGTCTGTTGTATTGTCTGAAGTTAATGGTAAAAATTGAACACTCCTGCAGATCTGTCCTGTCGGCTCAGGTCGGGGGTGATGGGAATAACCCAGCAGATCACCACACTCCTTCTCCAGTACCGCCCTGTTCTTCTTGTTCTCCCTTTCGGCCCTTTTCTTGTCGTTCAGTCACCCTTCCCTCTCTCTCCCCCTTTCAATACCAGTGACGTTCAGCTGCTTGTTTCTCCAGGCCTGCGTCCGAAGCCGGCTCAGGAGAGACCCCCTAGAGCAGGCGGATCCACGAGGACCAGCCCTCTCCATCTCTTCCGGCCTGTGTCACCCACTGTGAATTACTTGTCTTGTTTTTGTTCAATAAAATTAACATGATCTGATGCTGCAGGAGGTGTCACCTTGTAAGCTTGCCGTTTGTTTGTTTTTTGTGGAGGAACTAGCGCCCTCTAGTGACAATTGTGTATGGCACCGCAGTTGAACACTTTTGGTGGGAAAACAAAGCCTTGGCTGGGAGCAGCATCACAAATATTAGACCAAAGCATTCTAACTGTAATCCTGTCCCTGTGTTTTATTCTGTAACGCATGATTTTAAGTAATACATTGAAGCTGGCTCAATAATTTCTGCATAATGCTGAACTGCGAAGAGGTTTGCTTTCTTATTATAAGATAAGTGATAAGATCACTTTATTGGCCATATACAATTTCTTGCATTAGGAATTTGTATTTTCACATACCCCACCTTGCTCTCCATATGACACACAGACAGGGAGAGAAGCTGGGGGTCAGAGCGCAGGGTCAGCCATTTATACAGCACCCCTGGAGCAGCTGGGGTGAAGGGCCTTGCTCAGGGGCCCAATGGAGTAGGATTCCTCCGCCGGCCACAGGATTTGAACCAGCAACCTTCCAGCTGCAGGTGCAGATCCTCAGCCACAGAGCCACTGATCTGCCCCTTATAAGGGTGATGCATATTTAACATTCAGTTAACCGGTTCTATTTTAAGAAGTCAAAAAGCATGATCTAAAACCCGATGTTTAGTCAGGCCAAAGAGGCGGATGACTTTCGACAGCAGCATCTCCACACTTCTAATGCTCCCTCGATTATACTTTTATTTTACATTAGTAAACGAGAATAAAGCAACAGTACTGATTAACCCCTAGGGGGAAATGAAAGTGGAACATGAGCATCTATGGGACTATGCAGTAGCAGCAATGAAAATAAACATCTAGAGTTGTGTGCAAACGTTTGGGGATCCCTGGTCAAGTTGCTCGTTTTACAGAGTCTCAAAGTGAAAAGAAGTTAACGCAGTCTCTGCAGCGTATGAACTTAAACATGATATTGCTGCATATTTTAATGCATAACTGCTATTCGCTGAATTTAACATATTGGAGAAAAATAAAATGGTGAATGTGGCATGAACGAACGTTTGGGGACCCTGTCAGTATTTAGTAATGCCTCTTTTGGCAGACATTGCAGCTTCCGAACATTTTTTTTGGCAAGAGTCTTTAGGATTTCCCCCCCCCCCCCACACTTTTCTTTGCAGAACTCTTCTAGCTCAGAAATACTCTAAGGTCTTTTTGCATGTTTGAAATCTCCCCACAGCTCTTCAATAATATTCAAGTCTGGGGATTGTGAAGGCCCTTCCAAAACCTTAATCTTTTGTTCCTGTAAGTATGTCATGGTTGATTTTGAGGTATGATTTTGACTGTGGGGCATTAGTTTCTAAACTTTGTTGAGATTGGGTTGAATCCATTCTTCCTTCCACCCACACAATATTCCCTGTGCCACTGGCTGCCACACAACCCCAAAGCACAAGGGATCCACCCCCATGCTTGACCGTGGGTAAGGTGTTCTTTTCTTCAAATGCTTCACCTGTTTTTCTCCGAGTGTTAAGCTGATTGCAGGGGGTGGAGAGTCTGGACCCGTCCCCCTTGTGAACAGATGCTGCTGCCTGCATTATTAACGCTAACATTAACACCAGCCAGACACAGCAGAGTCAGATGCTGACTCGCTTCTGATTCCAGAGGGAGTTTGTTGTATTCGAACACACACACACACACACACACACACACACACACACACACACACACACACACACACACACACACACACACACACACACACACACAGTATTTCTGCTTCTGTTACACACAACCCCTTACAGTGGCAGTATTGTTAGGCTACAACCCGCAGGAGAAAATATGACCCAGGGAAAATGATCTGCTTACAAAGTCATCTACACAAATAAACCAGTCTCTCAGTAAAGCTTCTTTCAAGAAGTGGCTGGATAAGATCCTTGAATTACCCAGTGGTAACCAAATGAAGATCAGATCACTTTATTGGCCATATACAATTTCTTGCATTAGGAATTTGTCTTTTCGCATACCCCAGCTTGCTCTCCGTGAGACACACAGACAGGGAGAGAAGCTTGGGGTCAGAGCACAGAGATTTTTGCTTAGAAATGAACTCAACAGGCCCAATGCCCTCCTCATTTTTGTGACCTTGGCTCTTCTTTCTAAAAGAAACTAGCAGGTCAAACCCTCTCCATGTGAGGTGGAGAGGTGTGCCAGGCGGAGATCCAGCTCGGATAAAGGAATGCAGAACAAAACAGCCACCCGGAAGAGACGCTAAAAATAGTTGCTTTCTTTCCTCTGAGGCAAGCGAAGAAGATAACCTTTTCCGAGTCCTGGATTCCTTTAAGCAACATTGTTTCAGCAATTTTTCTGTTCCTGGCCTTTTAACTCATACTTCATACTTTATTCCCACACCTAGTGGACAACAAAGGTGGAATAGCAGACCCCATGAAGTCATAAGTCTGATGTACAAGACCACAAAAATCCAGTCTGCCCCCCTGCAAGAGGTGCAACAGCTTATTCTAGACATTAAATGGAAAAATAAATCTTTTCCCTTGTTTCTAGCCTAAAATATAACAGTTCCTTTTATGAATTAGAAAATAACAATTGAACAATTAACAACTGTCTACTTGTTCCTCCTCCCAAAAAGTAGACAAGTTACTCACCTCTCTCAACAAAATCTCTTGAACCTTGAGTTTTGGCTCTGCACTTTCTACACCAGTCTGCAGTTTCTTTCCGAGATTCTGAATTTAAACAGGGGAGAAACCGCAAAGAAAAAAATCTCTAAACTGGTTTATCTAAACTAAATGATTTAATCCTAACGGGCAAGGAGGGCTCAGCGGGCTCTTCTGTTTGTGTTCTTTCTCGAGTTCTTATTTACTTTATTTATAAAAGCGTATCGAATTAAAATGTATCTAAAAGAAAATATAGTTAATATAGTAATAAAAGGAATGCCGACTATATTTTAGGTAACTGTAGATTGATTTAAAGTGCATTTTAACATGAAATGCATAACATAAGGGACATACTAACCATGTATCTCGTGCAAGTACTAAGTTTCTATGAATAAGTTCACCGGAAGAAGGCTCCACAGCCGAAACGTTGTGTTTTCTTTCTTCTCTTTTCAGCAGGGAATAAACCTATGACTTGCTCCATAAGTGCCACATGTATGTTTTGTGGTGCACTGTGGTGCAGCGTTCAGCACTGGAGCCCTGGTTCAGCTCCTGGGGTGCAGTCTTGGAGTTTGCATGCTCTCTCTCTGTGACACGTTGGGAGGTTAATTAATGGGCTTCTGGTAGACCTGGCCCTGGTGAGTGGGTGTGTGTGTTTGTATCTGTGCGCCGCAATGGACCGGGGTCCCGTACAGGGTGTATCCTGCCTTGCACCCCGTTGCTTGCCGGGGTAGACTCTGGCTCCCCCTGCCCCTGACCCTGAACTGGATGAGTAAGGAAGCAGTACGGACATGGACAGATGCTTCAGAATCTACTGCATCAGACCCAGCGTCGGCTTTTTGCACTTGCCTCAGCTTTTCTTCCCTCCATGCGGTGTTTTTTTTTTTTCATTCTGACAAAGCTTTGCTAAAATTGGTGGGGAAAGAAATCATGGCTGCGCACAGCTCTGGAGCCTATTGGTGAAGCCTAGAGCACAGAGTCCATACACCGCGGTCTTAACACTCCTCTGGCCTGTCATCCAAACTGGAGAAGTCCTCACAGAGCGCTTAGTGAGCAAATTCAGAAGCAATATGGGGTTGGAACAGCGTTGTCACGGCTGGTGTAGTTACGATCAGCGTCACCTCGGCTAGGACACCGAAGGTGATTGGAGCGGCTCTCTAAATGTCTGGTGCACATCATTGCGGTCTCTCCTTCAGGAGGAGGCTGGCGTCGCAGCAGGCGACACCAAACCGGCAGAAACCGGAGACGGTTGGTTGAAACGTCGTGCGCCGTGTCTCCAGGCGGTGGGGGCCCGGCGGGGCCTATCCGCAGATTGATGCGGCGGCACCTCGGGGCTGCGGGACCCGAGCAGCTTGGAGAGGGATGGGCCGGTGCTAGAGAGGACGTGCGGCATGAAATTGAAAATATGGCCGTTCAAAGAAACAAACGCTGTTCTTGCCGTCCGTTGCTACAGTGCGTGACGCCTTGTCTTCGGGAGGCGAGGGGGAACGGCATTCAGTGTTAATAAAACAACATGTCTCGCCCCAAGCCCATACACGAGCAGGTACTTTAAAAATGAAGACAGCTGCGCCCTGCCGTACAGTACTCGGGCTGTTTCAGGCTGCATACTCGCTTGTAGGACCGCTGTCCCTTTGTCAAGGGCGCTATGCGGCCGCGCTTTTACAGCCGACACGCAAATATTCATCTCCATCATTCAGCGCTCACGGAGAACAGCGAGGGGCGAAAGGGGGGAGCATTTTGGTTGGATTTGGTTTTTTGTGTGTGTGGTTTATCCGGGCATGTGTTTCCCTGACAGCGAGGCTGATGTGAACGTCTGAGTGAACAGCTGCAGGCAGACACACGGGAGCTCGCATACAGCACAGTACCGTGCTTTACCCCACCGGGGATGCCTTGCCCAGGTGCCGAGTCCCTCCGCCTCCCGGGCTGCACCATTCCCCTCAGGAAAGCGTGATGAGCGCGCAACAGCGGGGCGATGCCCTGTCCCCAGTGCTGAATCTCTCCTCGGGCGTCTCCCCACACCTGCCGAGGGCCCCCGGACTGCTTCCGTCGAGCTCTAAAACGGAGGAGCTCCGGAGGACCACATACTGTACATCGCTGTCGCCTGCTCAATGAGCCGCTGTCGCTTACAGTCACGTTAGGAGGTCACACGGAAAAAAAAGGGCAGAATCTGGACGTGCTCGTTTTAGCAGCGGAGAGGAGGGTTGTGGGGAGCTGTGCAGCTACGTGGTCCGACAGGTACCAGAGCCCATTTCCACATCTCTGAGGTGAAGAAATCGGAAAAGAGAGTGAAGGGGGGAGAGGAGGAGAGGAGGGGGACTGGGGGAGAGACGAGCGGAACAGACCGGTGCCGGATACACGCGTAGCGGCTCGCCCGCACTGCAGATTAACTCTTCCAGCACTGACGCACCACGCAGCGGGTGAGTTGTGACTATCGTCTCTTCCTCTTCGCCGCGGAGTGCGTGTGTTTCTGCGCGTCTGTGAACCTTACAGCATGCGTGCCTGCTTTCTCAAAATGAGACGATGTGTCCGAGACTGAGTAGGATGAAAGTTTTACCGCCGGTCCACAAACGGGGGGCGAAAAATAGAAATAGAGGTGAGAGAAGGACTGGGCACCTCCGTGTATCTCTTTCCGCCCGTGTCTCTACTCCTCTCGCGTCCTGCCTTCCAACAGCCTCTCGTTTCTCATCTCTTAACATGTCCTCTTCTCCTCCATTCCTCTCCTGTCTCGGCGTCGTTCATCTCGAATTCCCCGTCTGCGCCCTCATCTGCTAAGATACTTTGGGACCTCTTGCGTTGTTAGTGCTGACTCGGATATCTTGCACTTGGTGTGTATCGATGCCGGGCTGTGCTTTAGTCTCCAGTCATGGTCTTGTGTTTTATTATTATTGCAATCCGAAGAGTTACCGACTAAAATCCTCGCGTAACACAAGGAGAACGGAACACACGCACAGTGTTGTGTGTACACGATAGCACCGTGTGTGTATCATGCACGTTGTCATTATGCACAACGCAATGTGCACGGGACTGTGTGTGTCTTGAGTGTTAAATTCACAAGCGGAGTGGGATGCTGTGCTACACATACAGTCACGGGTGTTTAGCTCTGCAGATGCAGGACACGACAAGGCAGTCTGCTCAATTGAAAGATCTGTGGTCAGAGTTTGGGTCAACTTATAATAAGAAGTGCAAACACAGTTCAGGAGTAAGCAGGCACTCTCGGTAAAAAACGGCAATTTCCCATTTCGGCTCTTCAGCTCCTTCATCTCAATACAGGGGTCTGGGTCATTGTTGCAGCTTTTGGTCACTTTATTCATTCAGTGGTCTTTCAATGTTGCTGACTTCGGCAGGCAAGTTCAGGTTCACTCTCAGTCTCTGCAGTTGACGCTTTGGGTCCACTCTGAGCTCTCTCTCTCACTCACTGCGGGGGTGCCAGGCAGAGCTAAAGAGGAATGCTGCATTGTGCTGCAGTTTAAACTCTGCTCAGGTGTGAGCCAGCCGCCGATAACCCGAAACCGATCCGTCTTCTGCACAGACCTTGCCCAGACAGATCGAAAGAGCTGCAGAAGGTCAGCCAGTTGAAAAGCTGGGCACCGTAATGTGAGATGACCCACGCAGGGACTGCACGAGTCTCGTGGGTCTGAGCTTCACCCTCATGCCCTTCAGTGCACTGTCGTCTCCAGCCATCCACGCACACGGCTGGTTTCACTGCACAGCCCCTGACGCCTCCTCTGATTGTAGGGCTGGACGCCGCTCCGAGTTTACAGAGGTCACAGTGCGAGCGGGCTGGTCACTGCGCACGTCTGTAAGAACTGGAATTGGGAGTACTGTCTGAACACTCACCCAGCAAAGCCCGGTTCCCCCTGGTCTTCAGCACAAGGGCATTTTTCTGACCTTCCCTCGGAGCGCTGCTGCAGGCTGGGTTTCGCATGGCTTTGCAGTTACAGAGCAGGGACTCCACTACTCGTGGGAAGCACAAGGCGAAACTGCGTGCTGACCCTTCGAAGGGTTTTCTGAGATGCCGTGTGCGGCGAGGTGGCGCAGTGGTGGACAAAGGAACGTTTCTGACCCCTCAGTCGCAGTCCTTTCAGCTGTTATTTAGAGGGGCAGAAATACCTGACCGACACCTCCCCCAGATACCCACATACAGCCCACATGAAGACAGTGGCGTGGCTCTCTTGCTGATATCTCCTACAGTCCAGTGTCCAGCGATCACGCTCTGTCAGAGCTGTAGAGTCCAGTGCAGTCCAGACAACCAGTCTTCAGTCACAACCCAGCATATAAACGAGAGGAGGCCATTCGGGCTCTTTTGTGTTTCAGCTTATTAACTAGTTGAGCTGAAAATATCATTAAGCTACTTTCTGCGACCTGACTGAGAATCCTGTTCCACACACCCACAACACTTTGTGTAAAGAAGTGTTTCCTATTGTCTATTATACTTTTTAATTGTGGCCCCGTATTCTTATCCCACAACTGAGTCTGAAGCAAACCCCTGGACTGACACTATCTATACCCATCAGAATATTGCTTAATTAGATTAAAAATCCCCTTGATCTCCTCAGCTTTAAAAGAGAGTCCCTTTAACTTGCTTGTATAGAGAATGCCCTGGGTCGATGAATCATTCTTGTTGCACAGTTTGGAATTCTTTCGGGATGTATTTTTGTTTTTTTTATTCCACTTCTGACTTCAGTGACTTTGTTGAATGCTGTAAGTGGATAGAAAGTCCAGTCAGCTGTTTTTCCCAGTTTTTAATTAGGTGCTGACTGAAAGACCCTTCTAAAATCAGCAGAAATCTGGTCGCTTTCACATAGGGCTACAACATCTTTTCTTTGGTACCACAATATATTCTAAATAAAGTCTTACTAGGCATTGTAAAACCTTACCTTCCAAGCTTTTAATTTAAATTCCATGCTTTTTGCTATCTTTGTGCTTTTTGCATTAATTCCACACATTCTTTCTGTTTCTGGAAGAATCTACAGTACATTGACAACCAGATCCCCCTCAGACATACTGTAGCTTCCTGTAGCTCAGGATCGCCTATGCAATATGTACAGTGTCAGTATTTTGCACTTGTCGATGTCATTTTTTTATTTTTTGTACCTCTCAACATCAAATTCCATTTTCCAAGTGTTGGCTCAAGCCACAATCCGCCTTTGTCCTTTGGGACATTCCTTGCTACTGCTTCTGTTCTGCTAATGTTGATGTTAACTAACATAATAACGGCTATGTCCGAGAGGGCTCGATTCAAGCTTCTTCAATTTTTTTTTTCAGTAGCTAGTTGATCCAGTGATCTCATACACGTTTCTTAGAGGAAGTCAGGGTATCGGCTTCAACACCTCTGCCTGCTTGTTCCACACTCCCACTACCGTTTGTGTAAAGATGTGCCTCCCGTTCTCAGGTTTGAATGCAGTTCCCCTTCCTAGCGATACTTACTCCCACTCGCGCTCTCTAACCATCTAGCTCATTTGAAAGCTAGCAGCGAATTCATCCGCTTTTCTATTCGTGATCTCTTCCAGACATTTCTAGAAAGAAGCCAGGCTGCTGGTTTCAGAAAAGACATGGCTGAGTAGCTTGTTCCTTACTTCCAGTGGTGTGACTGGGGGTGAAGTCTAAATAACTGCTATAGCTCCAGAAGAGCAGCAGGCCTGAAACAGAACCCTGTGGCACTCATGGCTCACTGTTCCCTTCATGCATGCGTGGACGTTACCTTGGATGCCTACAGATTTTGTAAATTAACCTTTTATAAACCGAGTGTCCATGAATCACTTTTCTATTAGTAGCATCATGCATATCACTGCATCAGAGTTATCACTTTGTCTTCTCAATGTGTTTGATTCCCACTGTGGATATACCATATAAAGACTTCTGCCCAGTTTTCCAGTCTCCATAGTGAAGGTGATTGTAATGCACTGTTTTCTGATTCTAATGCAAAAAATACAAAAATAAACTGGGGGTTCAATGTGTGCACTACTGTATGTCTAGTGTCAGTAAGGGTTCTCTCTGCACTGCAGTGTCCAGTGTCTGTAAAGGTTCTCTCTCTGATCACCAGGGTCCAGTGTCCTATGGAAGCTCAAGACATCAAGTAGCATTGTAAACGCCTGTTGCGGCTACATGGTTTGGCCACTCTCTTGGAGATGATACAATAAACTCAAACAATTTCTCAAAAATAACGGGATCTTAACAAAGCAAAAAAAAAAATGTCAAGTTTATTTTCTGTCATGATTTCAAATGGCCAGTTTCTATCTTAAAAAAAAAAACATTTTCCAACAATGTTGAAGGTCTGGGTAAGTTGCATATATTGCAAAGGGTATTGTTGGCACAGTGAGCCAGACTCATGAGGCTTGATGTAGTCCAGGAGTACATATGGAATCACAGCGAATGAGGAGTGGAAGATGGTTGGTCACATGATATGGGCTCCCCTCATCTTTTTTAAATCAACGAAAGTGCAGTTCTGAAACCTGGTGCACAATATTAGCTGATTTTCATATTAGTTATAATATTAGTTGCTCAGGAACATGTGGGTTAGTCACATGGTATGATGCCATAAAACTGTAGCATCCAAATGATTTTTTCTGCGGATGCACTTGGCCAATCAGCTCATAATTTTGTGTGCGTCAATAAGGACAGAACACAGCTGTTCCAAACAAGCTACTACTTTAAACAAACAGGGCTGCGATGAGCCAATTCATTTTCATGTGTGATTAACAGTTGTATCTTTTCATATACTGTATTGCAAGGGTTAGCTGCAGTATAATGTTGCAGGCTCATGGATAGCCAAGGGAATCAAAGCCTGTGGACAGTAGAGTGCACAGCTGAATGAAATTGATCAAACCTATATAGCCTATCACCTTCTGGTCAATTTAAAAAATATTCTGTAACTCTTTAATGAATTCAGATTGGATCATTGTTACTGTGGAAAACAAATAGGAATCCTGTTTAATCCAGAAAAAATATTGTTTTTTCAGCGGCTACTTGATCCAGTGATCTCATCCACGAAATCAGGGTATCAGTTTCACCAACTCTGCCTGCTTGTTCCACACTCCCACTACCTTTTGTGTAAAGATGTGCCTCCCGTTCTCAGGTTTTAATGCACTTCCCCTTCCTAGCGATACGTGTTCCCACTCTCGCTCTCTTACCATCTAGCTCATTTGATAGTTAATAGCGAATTCATCCACTTTTCTATTCGTGATCTTTTCGATACAATACACTGGTTTCACACAGTACCATTACAACCCCTGCCGAAGTCTGGGAATTAAAGGACAGCCTCTCTTTCCTAATTCTTTAAAATTCAAAAATAGCTCCAGAGCACTAAGTCCATAAAGTGCTTAGATTTTAAACATTTTTGTATCTGAAAACTACCAGGTTATTATATGCAGATTATTTTTCCTGATGGATTATTAACTCTTAACAGATAATCCAGGGTGTCCAACAGGATATGAATGTGAGTCACAATATATATGAAGGCTTCCACGCGCATGTGTTCAGATAACTCAACATAAGAAAATGAGAAACTGGCTGATCATGCCTTTTCTTAAATGGATGCTGCTTTTTAGATTTATTAAGGATCTTATGTTCTGTATTCACTCACTCGGAGACTGCTCACAAGTCTGAAATGCCCATGTTAAGGGAGCCCTTACATCACACCTGGGCTCAACAGATCTAGCCTCTTCTACCGATCAAGATGCGATCAGGGAGGGACTCCTGTTTTGCTCGAATGCAGGCTGTGCTCTGTGATCCCGATATCGCAGGTTTGAGCCTGGGTGATGTCCCTAGCCGACCGTGACTGAGGTCCCCCAAAGCTGTGCGGGCAACACAAGCGGTGCCGCTGAGCACAGGTATGGAGTTAATCAGCTGGGGGTTTTCCTGACGCTACTTGAATCAAGTAGGGAACGTGACGCTACTTGAATCATCACTGGACCTTCTGTGTGGGGCTGCGTAGTGTCAGGAACCAATAGATTGAATAGGGGGATCCTATGCGTTGCCCTGAACCCTGAAGGAATACAGAGTAGAACCGGAACTACATCCGAGACAGACAATCCAAAAAACGATATCCGAAAGGCGAGGTCGAGAAGGGAATCAGTCGAGGAGGTAAGAACGCACACTGGAGAACTCTACGGGAGGCTTCTCGATAGTGAGCGTGGCCTGGTGAGTGAGAGAGGTTTACATACTGAAGGGAAAGAGATGTTGTTAGAAAATTAGTTCAGGAGCGAGGATCTGTGGAATCTGGTGCACGTGAGAGTGTGCTGGCTTCAGTGGGAATGGATGGGAGAAACAGAGGGTTCGGGAAATACCCCAGCGTTTGTGAGGAGGAGTGTGAGACCTGACACGTAGCCTATGATGTGGTGAAAGATTAGAGACTGGAAGGTGGGAGGTCGCAGGACCCTACCTCTTTCTCCATGTGTGTGGTTGCTAGATGTCTGTGGCTCCCCTCTCTGTACTGGATGAAGTGGTTAGAAAATGGATGTCAGAAATGTTAGGCTGAACCCATTTAATCACAGTCACAGTCGGCTAGTGACGTGACCCAGGCTCAAGGTTATGAATGTGCCTCTCCTTCAGTAATAATAATAATAAAAAATTCCTTACACTTATAGAGCAGTTTTCAGGACACTCTACTCAAAACGCCCCACCTGGATGATATTATGGCAGCCATAGTGCACCAGTACGCTCACCACACACCAGCTGTCAGCGTGGAGGAGAACAGAGTGATGAAGCCAGTTCATAGGTGGGGATTATCAGGAGGCCATGATTGGTAAAGGCCAATGGAAAATGTGGACACCAGGGTGACACCCCTACTCTTTTCAAGACACCCTGGGATTTTTAATGACCAAAGAGTCAGGACCTCGGTTTAACATCTCATCCAAAGGACAGCACCTTTCACAGTATAGTGTCCCCGTCACTATACAGAACATTAGGTGAGCTCCCCCTGCAGCCCCACTAACACCTCTTCTAGCAGAAACCTTTGCTTTCCCAGGAGGTCTCCCATCCAGGTACTGACCAGGCTCACACCTGCTGAGCTTCAGTGGGCTGCCAGTTGTGAGTTGCAGAGTGATATGGCTGCTGGCTCCATCATCAGTGAACCTCCTGAATGGGGCTGTGTAGCCTGCGATGTGATGAAAGATGAAAGGCTTGAAGGTGGGAAGGTTACAGGACCCTACCTCATTCTCCCTGTGTGCGCTTGCTAGGTTTGTAGGTGTGAGGCAAGGCATGAAAAACATGGGCAATTCCAAACTGGGTGGCTCTGTAACAAAAAATACCTTTTTCAGAAACTGTGATCGGTTCATTTCTCATGTTCCCAAGCTGAGTTATCTGAAAACAATGTGTGGGCGGGTGCCTGAGTTCATGTCATGTTGCTCTGACCATAAAGCATTAAGAATATATACTGTAGGTGCACTATGGATCCAGGCACACTGAGTCACTGAGTGACGCACTCGGTGATGGCTGGACTTGATGTTTTTCTTTCTCTGTCTTGCAGGTATGTGGGGTTCTGGGCGCTGGTCTACGCACACAGGCGCGCGCACAGACCCCCGCGCAGGACAACGCACAGACACATAGACACACAGGAGAGGAACCGCCGAGAAGCAGGTAGAGATGCGCAGCCACTCACACGGGAGCCAGAAAGACGACCACAAGCGCAAACAGTGAGAAGCACAGCCCCCTCGTCCCGCCCCCGCCCCCCACCGCGCGCCCCCGCGCTCGGTCCGACAGACACGCCGCCCCCCGGTCCCTCAGCGCGTCAGCCAGGCGGTGGGCGGCCGGGGAGTCTCGCTCCGGACGGATGCAGCACATCATCGAGCAGAACCCCGACATGGCCACGGCTCTGCTCGCCGGAGAGAAGCTGAGGGAGCTGATCCTGCCGGGGCAGCAGGACGAGAGGGCGGGGCCGCTGGCCGGCCTCATGGTGCAGCTGAAGCTCGAGCTGCCCTTCGACCGCGTCGTCACCATCGGCACCGTCATCATCCCCATCCTGCTGGTGACGCTGGTCTTCACCCGCAACTTTGCAGGTCTGTCCTGGACCCCGAGGTACACTGGCATGGCGGTGGTTGATATCTTGATGTCAAAAGAACGTGCTAGGTCACCCTATATAATCACTGTACGTCATTTGTTTCTTCATACTTTTATGGCAGTATGTATGGAAAGAACCACTCTTTAGAATGGGGTTTCACGTAACCTGCATTTTGTGTATTTTGAAATAGAACAGACAGGGAGTTTCCCATTTTCATAATCCATCCACACGACATAGGGTTGCAAGGGAGGCAGAGCCTATCCCAGCTAGTGGGAGGCACAGGGCAGGATACACTCTGGACGGGACACCAGTCCTTCACAGGGCAGGATACACTCTGGACGGGACACCAGTCCTTCACAGGGCAGAGGCAAAGGCACAGATATGAACACAGACACACAAACTCAAACCAGGGCCAGTTTACCCAGAAGCCAATTTACATGCCAGATGTCTTTGGACTGTGGGAGGAAACTGGAGCACCTGGAGGAAACCCCCCCAAAACATAGGGAGAACATGCAAACTCCCCGCAGATAGCACTGCAGGAGCTGAACCCTCCAGCGCTACGAGGCAGCAATGTTAAAGACTGCGTCACTATGTTGTTTTGTTTTCATAATAAATGTCAGAAATATTTGGGGGAGCCCCTTTAATCCCAGTCACAGCTGGCTGGTGACATGACCCAGGCTTGAACTCAGGCACCTGCAATCAGGTGGGTGCCTTCTCCAGGTGAGCCCATCAGAGGGCCCCTGTTTTCATCTGATTCTTGTAACCCTCACCCCTTGCTACATGCAGTGCCTGGGTTGGGCTGACATGTACAGTACTCTGATTCTGAGTATTTGAATCGATCAGACTTTCCATTGAGAGAAGGAATCTCCAAGGCAGCAATTTAAGTTCTGTTAGACTTTGGACAAAAATATATTCTAGAGCAGCACATATCAGTGAGGTAACTTTTACATCCAGCGCCACCCCCCAGGTGTCAGGGACAGAAAAAAAGAAGTTTTATACTAACTTCATTTATTTATTAAAGAAAGTTATGCAACATCCAATGTCCCATGTGAAAAAGTAATTGCTCCCTTGGACTCGATAACTGGTTACGCCACCTTTAGCATCAATAACTGCAACCAGGCGTTTCCTGGCCTGGTTATTGATCAGTCTCTCACAGTGCTGTGGAGGAATTCTGGACCACTCCTCCTCGCTGAACTGCTTCAACTCCATGACATTTGTAGGTTTTCAAGCATGAATCGCTTTTTTCAGGATCTCTCACAACATCTCAACGGGGTTTTGGTCTGTTCTTTGACTGGGCCATTCCAAAACTCTACATTGTGACTCATCTGTCCATAGAACGATGTTCCAGAACTCTTGAGGATTAGTCATGTGCATTTTGGCAACCCTGAGGCGAATACCCATGTTCTTCTTAGTACTCAGTGGTTTCCAGTACTTAGTACTCAGTGCTGCTGTGCTTTTTCTGATGGTGGAGTCCTGAACGCTGACCTTAGCTGAGGCGAGAGAGGCCTGCAGATCCCTTGATGTTGTTCTAGAGGTCTTTGTGAGTTCTAAGACACACCATGTCACACCATGCTCTTGGAGGATTCACTAGTGTCTCAAACGTTCTCCATTTGGACAATATGGATCTGACTGTGATTCAGTGGAGCGCCAGAGCCTTAGGAATTGGTTTTGTAATTGGCCACTGCAGCTGTGACATGCCCCACTTTAGCACCGCGCGGGGAGGGTAACAGTAACAAGGTCTCCCACAGTAAAGGGAGTTACTCCAGTGGGTCTGAATAGCTGGAGCGCTGAGTGCTTAATCTTAAAGCAACACCCAGTGACACAGTTAGGGAAAACAGATGTGTCAAACCTCTGTCATTGCAAACAAGCTCACCATTTCACTTGAGTACAGTGAATAACGTCCTCTGTAGACACTTGTTGTATCCCAAAATTATGTACAGCAAATCCTGGGTACCAAGAAACTCACAATCATTCGCCAGCCTGCACTCATGGCAGCTAGAAGAAGAATTGTAGTGAGTTAGTTAAGATCTAGTTTTCAGAAATATTGCACTTTGTTCAGAAAATATTCCGATACAGTAGTGAGCGTTGCATCACAACGATCAAACCTGGAACAGGCTCAAGCAGTAGTTTCTCTGCAGCAGCTTGGGAGAGATGTGACTGCATACCAGCCATGTTCAAAAGAATGCCACCTAATCTACACTGTGAGTATGATTGTCAAAGACAACACCGGGGTTCCTGACCAGAGCAGTTGGGCTGATTTGAAGTTGAAACAGTTGCCAATCAACGTAGTATTGGTCTTGTCAGATTTCATATGTGCGAAATTTTGTTGTATCCGTTTAGAACATCATCTGAACAGTGTTGCAAGGCAGGTCGTGGTTGATTTATATCAACTTGAAAATATTATGTGGAGCGTCGCCAGCATAAAAATGAAGACCAGATCACCTAAAAATCTGACACAATGGTAGACATCAGGCAGTTCTTGTTATGAGGTAGAGAGTTATAATATAATACAGTTATAATTGGGAATTTGAAAATTGCAGGATTTTCCCTACTTTTCCAAATTCAATATATTGTCCGAACGAATTTTTCCAAACTGTTTAAGAGACAAAAAATGTAAATACACTTCCCCTTTCTTCGTGTATTGCCTGCTTTTTGTGCCTTCAAAGACTCCCTGTGTCACTGCTTTCTGATAACAGGGACCAGATTGCACTTTGGAGTGAAAACGCTTTGAAATGTACTGTTTCTCTCCCTCTTGGACAGAGGAGTCGATATACTGTTACACGCCACACAACTTCACTCGTGACCAGGCACTGTACGCACGGGGCTACTGCTGGACAGAGCTGCGCGACGCGGTGCCAGGGGTGGAGGCCGCCCTGCGGCCCTCGCTGTTTGAGCACAAGTTCCTGCCCTACGCCCTGCTGGCCTTCGCGGGCATCATGTACATCCCCGCCCTGGGGTGGGAGTTCCTGGCCTCGACGCGCCTCACCTCCGAGCTCAACTTCCTCCTGCACGAGATCGACAACTGCTACCACCGCGCCGCCGAGGGGCGGGCGCCGAAGATCGAGAAGCAGATCCAGTCGAAGGGCCCCGGTATCACGGAGCGGGAGAGGCGGGAGATCATCGAGAACGCGGAGAAGGAGAAGAGCCCCGAGCAGAACCTGTTCGAGAAGTATCTGGAGCGGCGGGGGCAGAGCAACTTCCTGGCCAAGCTGTACTTGGCCCGCCACCTGGTCATCATCTGCCTCAGCTCTATCCCCATCTCCTACCTGAGCACCTACTATGCCACGCAGAGGCAGAACGAGTTCACCTGTGCGCTGGG
The DNA here is from genome assembly GCF_059453375.1 of Lepisosteus platostomus. Taxonomy (NCBI): domain Eukaryota; kingdom Metazoa; phylum Chordata; class Actinopteri; order Semionotiformes; family Lepisosteidae; genus Lepisosteus; species Lepisosteus platostomus. Next base: position 53,478,247 of record NC_142619.1, read on the forward strand.
CGAGCCCCCAGATGCCAGCAGTGCTCCTGAGCTGCGGCTCAACGTGAACTGCAAGCTGCCCGCCGTGCAGCTCCAGCGCATCATGGCGGCTGTGGACATCACGCTGCTGTGTTTCATTAACCTGGTGATCTTGGTCAACCTCATTCACCTCTTCATCGTGCGGAAGTCCAACTTCGTCTTCGACAAGCTGCACAAGGTGGGCATCAAGACCAAGAGGCAGTGGCAGAAGTCCCAGTTCTGCGACATCAACATCCTGGCCATGTTCTGCAACGAGAACCGCGACCACATCAAGTCCCTGAACCGGCTGGACTTCATCACCAACGAGAGCGACCTCATGTACGACAACGTCGTGCGGCAGCTCCTGGCCGCGCTGGCGCAGTCCAACCACGACGCCACGCCGACCTTGCGCGACTCGGGCATCCAGACGCTGGACCCCAGTGCTGACCCAGCCATGCTAGGCGTGGGTGAGCTTGGTGGAGAGCCCTTGGTCATCAAGCGCCCACGCAAGAAGATGAAATGGATCCCCAGTTCGAACCCGCTCCCCCAGCCCTTCAAGGAGCCGCTGACGCTGATGCGGGTGGAGAACAGCAACAAGCCCGAGAAGCCCAAGCCGGTGCGACGAAAGACCGTGACGGACAGCCTGATCGCGCCCCTGCTGGACTCCTCGAAGAGCACGCAGCAGTCTCCTGCTGGCAAAGGTACTGAGTCACACTGGTCATCATTCTGTCACCTGATCTGTCTTTCAGGAGGCATCTGTCTCCCAGGGGAGGGAGAGAGGGAGACTGAACATTGCTCATTAATACTAAGCTTTTTGTGCCTGTGGGTGTTGAAACTAATTTTAGTGGTGTGTCTGGACATATTTCCTTTCATGTACTTCTTTCAAGATACTTATGGAATTTTACCCAGTACTTTAATGTTATTTATATCATGGGGTATATAGGTGCAGTGTTTATCCTGAGAGCTGGGCTTTTTGTAACCCAGTCAGTGTAACATTTCCAGTATGTTCTACTTTTGTTCACTTAATCAATCCTTAATTACTGAATTGACCGATCTGATGAACTTTAGTAAGGAAGAGAGGAATCAATGATCTGTTCAGACATAATGGCCTATGCTTGCTTTCTATTGTCGGTCCTGGTACTGTATGTGTATTGACAGGAGAGCTCAGTGGAGGCAGTGTGGACAAAAAGACCACACGGAACCTCTCCCTGGACGTGCACCCCTACATGTTGACCATCCGTAAGCCCAAGGCCGAGGCGCCCAGCAATCAGCAGCTGCCTCCCACCTGCACACAAGAGGGAGTGTTCATTGAGGGCACACACACCATTGTCCATGTCTCTGCTGCTATCACAGGTAAAGATAATAACAGGTGTATCATGTCCATGTAGATCATGGGCACAATACATCAGCTCTACAGAGATCACAAGAGACTGAGACATCAGTAGTACAGAAATCTCAGGTATAGAGAGAACAACCCTTAGAGGGTCAGTACAGAGTCAGATAAGGGAATGGCTTGATTTTTTTATATTAGTCCTTATATAGAAATATCACAGTTGGCTGCTGCTGCAGCTACTTACTGTATGTGTCTGCTCACAAAACCTTGTTTGCGCTTGTTTTGGTGTTGTGCCCTCTGACCTCTACAGGCGCTGAAAATGAAAAGCTTGATTTCTCATTTTTACTGCAATTTGTCAGAATATATACCGTGATGCCACATGGGGTGGCTCACAACAGGGGCACAGGTTCTTGGTGGGACCCCGATTAAAGAGTGGTTTTAAAGTCAACCTGTTCTTTATCGACTGGAATTATATACAATTCCAGCTCTTATCCAGCACAGCAATAGGGGTACTCAATGTGCTCTCCAGAGTGGCCAAGACAGTTGTTGATGCAGGTGTAGGTATCCGTGGCACTATGATGTTAGCCCTGTGGCCTTGCTGGTCAGCCAGCAGCCTACACTGTAAGTATGTGGCTGATGTACTAATTGTACACTGGTCTTCAGCTCAGAGACTGCTGAGGGAGCTGGGCTGGGTCACAGTTCCTTGGTTGTATGTGAAAATAAACAGCCTGCGCTATGTTAAGGTGGCTGTTGCAGTGACAGCTCAGCCATTCTTCAGCCCGGAGGCTTGTAAAACAGCTTTAAGACTTAGACAGTTTGCACTGTGTTCTTCAGACCAGATGAAGGAATTGAAGCTTGTATAGCTGGAATCTTCACTCTGGAGACTGGCTCCGTAGTGAATCAGCCTCTGCAGGGGCAGAGGCTGATGTGAGGTCTTGAGTCGCTCTTGCTCCGACTTCCTCTCACATTAGTCTCTGATCCTTCCTGTTCCTGGTTTGGTACTCTATTTATGTGGACTGGAGCAGGGTACACAGCTGTCCCTGCTCCAGTGATTGCCGGCATCCAGTCTCTGGTGACCTGCATGTCCGGTCCACCATCTTAGGTAGGTAGAAAGCTTAAAAAAATCTAAGAGTCCTTGGGGAAAGTAACGCCCCTCTAGGACACTGCCCCTCATGGCATCACAGTACATACACAAAACAAATGGTGGAGCTCACTTAGCTGCAGCTACAGTGGTCTCTGTCATTGTTTTCTGTATTAGGATCAGAAGGTTTAAAATTACCCTTGAGCGCCTGGTCACAGGGTCAGCAGAATTGTCTTTCTTTAACCTACTCGCCGGCGTGACCTCTGCAGTTCTCATCTCCTCCTGGTGTCTCTACAGAGAAGAAGGAGCCTCTGACAGAGCCAAAGTTCTCTGCAGTGACTCTGCCCAGCGCAGCCTACCTGAGCGGCAGCACCACGAGCCTTCCCAGCACAGCCTGCCCCCCCGACCCACTCAGCCAGCCAGCCCCGGAGGGCCAGGGCCCGGCGTTCAGCCGGAACCCCACCCACCCGCTGCTTAACATCCACCACACGCTGTACGAGGAAGAAGAGACGGCACTGGGCGGGGAGAGGAGAGACAGGCTGGGAGAGAGGACGGGGGAGCTCATCACCGCGGGGGAGTACTGAGGGGAAAATGTACTCGCCAGCACTCATCCACGGCGCCGTTCCGATGCACAATCCCGCTGTCCCTCGCTGTGCTGAGAGGAAATAGAGACAGAGGTCCGGGTCACCCGTCATCACTGGAGGAGCACAGCAATCCACAGGTCACTTCCTTGATCAACCGTCCCCTTGAGCACAGACAGAGGAGAGATGGTCTTGGCCAGGGTAAAGGATGTGACTGAATTCTGCACGTCTGATTTCTCTTAGAACATCAAATATGGTTCGAAACCAGAGGAGATCATTAAGCCCATCAATCCTCTTTCGTAGTTAGTAGCAAATTGATTCAAGGATCTCATCCAGCTGTTTCTTGAAAAGGAGACAGGGTATCGGCTTCAGCAACATGGCTGGGTATCTTATTCCATACTCCCACAAACGTTTGTGTAAAGATATGCCTCCTTTTGTCCTAATGCACTTCCACATCCTTTCCACTTGTGGAGAAATGTGAAGAATCGCTCGTTGTATCGGCACGAATGATGGACTGTGATGGACTAAAGGATCTGCTCTCGTCCTGATCTTCTCACGTTTTCTAAAGTTCTCAAGTTCTTGTCCATCTACTAAATCCAAACTGTCACCTGGTGCTGACAGCACTGTACTCCCCACCCACTGCACAGCTCCAGCACAGAGAATGATCCATCTCAGCTGTACAGAATAAACAGGCCCCCTGAGTGTGATACACACCAGAAAACAAGCAGTTCTGCAGAGTTGCATTTAACATTTATTTTTAAAGCTCTGCCTAAAAAGGAAGAGAACTTTCAACAGTGCTGGTCAATGGACTGAAGTCTCACAGACAACGCAGCAACCCTAGGCTCTGGCCCCAGCTAATTTTAAAGGATGGTTTTTGAATAACTAAACTCTGTGCACTTCCAACCCCAAAGACTGACAGGTAGCCTAGTGAGTTGAACACATACACAGATACGCGGACTTATCTTTACTTAATTACAGAGTCAGACACAGCATGGTGAATGTACTTCAGTCACTCTCATCCAGTAAGCACAGGCACTCAGGAGCATGCAGGGGTCACTCAGAGACAAACAAACCTTTTACATCCTTTCCAGCAGAAGCCTTTGTGCTTCCTTGCTCATGGCAGCTAACCAAAATGTTACTCAGAAGAAGTGATTTAGGAACTTAGTTTATGAAGTTCTTTCACAAAATGAGCCACCTAGGAAATTAAGTGGAGAAGAAACTATAGTTACTCCTGCAAACTCCATCTCCTGTCCAGTCACAACACACATCACTGTCACAATCTGATTTAAAATACAACAGAAAATACAGATATGTTCTTAAATATATCTATCTCGGAGCACTGCACAAAATTTAAAAGCAAAGTACATACAAGCAATACGTAACATTTCCAAGCCATTATGCAAAAACACATTCAATAAGAAACATTTTAAGTTTCACATTCACATCTTTTCTGATGTTGCCTGTTTTTTGGAGTTCCAGGGCTCTGAGCCCATTTGATTGGACACAGATTTGGATTCTTATGCAATATATATGTACCTTATATACTACCAACCAGTAGCAACCAGACATTGTGTCTTATCACATCACAGCTCAGCATCCATACACCCTTCAGATGAACCAGTGTGAGACAATCTAGGATTTGCTGTACTGATTGAGCATGAGCTGCATTAGCTACAGGGCAACAGACAATTTACTTTTTACAAATCTAGCTCACAGTCAGCCTGTGTGTTTGTCCATATGGGGTGGTGTGATTTAGACTGCTCTGCACCAGGAGTTTCATATCTCTCCACTGATACTCTCTGTCAGTCAATTGTTAATGTCTGTAAAGATTTTAATCGGTGTTTCCCTGCTTCAGACTCGGGAACCGGTCCGGTGACATTCCAGTTTTCTGACCTAACCATTACATACTGTAACTGTGTCAAAATCTTCATTGCTTACTGCTTCACATTCCAGCCAAATACCATTCGTGTTCCGCCACCTAAATCACCAGTGAGAGTAGTTCACCTCCCCAAATAAAACTGAGACTGTTAGCTCTCTGTCACAGCAGTCTGGTGCAACAAATGACTGCTCCTTCGCTGGGCTTGAAGTGAACAACAGCTTTCCCTCGCGTTCAGACTGGCCTTGAGTCGGCAGGGAACACAGAGATACTCTTCGCAACCAGAACAGACTCACAGGTGCACAGCCTGAACAGCCATTAGCTCCTCACCCACCCGTTTCCCACCAAAGACTGCTTCAGTAGTGGCTTCTCCACCCTGCTGAATGACAACACAGAGTAATATTTATGGAGCACTTTCCTTCCGGGACACTGTACTGAAGAATCACCGTGGCAACCAGAAACAGTCAGTGTCAAAGCTCCTCCCACCTCCCACCGCCCCCCGAAAAGGCAAGGATGCACTTGCTCAGTAGCAATAATACCAGCTCTAGTCATCTGTGCCTGCTGTAACAATGGTCACATGACACACTGAGGGAACCAATCAGGGCTTTGTCCCCCTTGGAGAAAGCCAATCAGGACCAAGATGATGTACAACACAGAGATCCCCTAGGAGCCCACAGGTAAGGAGGGGGAGTCATTGGGGAACAAAGAGAAGGTGAATGGGGAGAGGAGGTAGGGAGATAGAGGGAGAGCTTAGGAGAGACTCTTAATGGTGGTGAGCCAGATGGAGGGGCGGATAAGAGATTAATGAGGTTGTGCTAATTAATTTGCAGCTCTAGTTCTGCAGTGGTGTGTGGAGGTGTGTGTGAGATCCCACCCGCTGAAGAGTGTCCTGCTCCCACGCAGACCCCTCCCGTCCGCTGCCAAGACCTCCTCTCTCCTCTTCTCCTCCTCCTCCTCCTCCAGGACTGGCGCTCTGGCCACGCTCTGAGCCCAGAACAGAAGAATACAGCAGTCCCTCTGCCTTTTCCTTATAGGAAATACTGATTTCCGTTCAGGCATATGCAGGGCCTCCTTATTTGTGAGGGACTTTCCAGTACTTTTTTAATGAAAAACAACAACAAAATAAGTTGAGGCAAAGTCAGACATGTTTGAATTTCCCATACCCTCTCTTACGTTAGAGTCCTGAACGATGTAAACGTGGTTTGTTTTACGAGTTCATCGTCTTGTTTTCTCTGTAAACCCAACAAGCTGGGATACTGGATGGATCCACCCCTGTATAGCATCTCATCGAGATTATCTGGGAACTTGGTACAAGCCGAGCACTTCTTGCTTGATCGATAGATCAGGTGGTTGGCCTGTATACATACTGTACTGTCAGCATTATTCTGGCTTTAAATGGCCAGGAGCATCTCAGCTCTTCCTGGGATTTTCAGGCACTGGTGTGTCCGACTGGATCTTTAATTATGGTGGCTCAGGGTCAGGCCGATGGCATTATTTAATTAAAGGAATGAGTAAAGGCAAGAGTTCCCATTTTGGTCTAAAATTAAAAGAAGTAGACTGGTGTTAGAGCAATTTCAATGAAGTGGGAAAATTGCCTGTGTTTATTAAACTCGCAGTGCCCAAGTTTGACAACACAGCTCAACTGAGAGATAAGTGAAACAGTTCTGTGGATTGGGACTAGAGTTCTGTGAAGACCTGTAGCAAGCTGTGCAACTATTTTTATTACACTTTACTGTGGTAACATTGGATGGTAATTGAGCTCTTTTGCCATATTTTCCCCTATATTTAACACCAACTGTTACTGTGGTTTCACTGTGGTTTACTACGTTAGTAAAAATATAGCGAGTGCTTGCAAGGGAGGAAACTGGCCAGTGACAATTTCGCCACAACAGGACACCAGACTTCTCCTGTAGGGGAGTTCGCTGTTGTCAGAGGAGGCACGGTGTGGCTTGAAGGCTGGGAAGTGCTCTAGAAAGTCCCTCACTTTTGGGGGTCACCCCTCACTGGGGCCTCATGATCTGGATAATGTAGAGAGGGAGCATGGCACCCCATTGGTGATGCCATCCCCCTTTCAGAATGGCCCGGTGTCTTCTGGTCTGAGCTCTTGGTTACATAGTTATTTAACTGATTATTTAATCACACAAATTCAATTTTTTTTAATTAACTGCAGCAATAATTCCTTACACTTAAATAGCGCTATTCTGGACACTCCACTCAAAGCACTTTACAGGTAATGGGGGCTCCCCTCCACCACCCCACCTGGATGATGTCACAGCAGCCATAATGCATCAGTACACTCCCCACACACCAGCTCTCGGTGGGGAGGAGAGCAGAGTGACGAAGCCAGTTCACAGATGGGGACAGTAGGAGGCCATGATTGGTAAAGCAAGGGAAAATTTGGCCAGGACACGAGGGTACCACTCCTACTCTTTTTGAGAAACACCCTGGGAGATTTAATGACCACAGGGAGTCATTTAATGTCTCATCTTTTATATTATTGTGTCCCCATTACTATACTGGGGCATTAGGACCCACACAGACCGCAGGGTGAGCGCCCCCCACTGGTCCCACGAACATCTCTTCCTGCAGCAACCTCAGCTTTCCCAGGAGTCTCTCATCCAGGTACTGACCAGGCTCACACCTGCGGAGCTTCAGTGGGCTGCCAGCTGTGAGTTGCTGAGATGATAGTGTATTATTTGTAACCTTACTCTGAGGTGTTGCAGAAGAAACTTCAGTGAAATGTGTATTTTGAGTGATCCATTTTTAAACCTCCTCATTCCATTCAGGGTCACAGGGGAGGTGGAGCCTATCCCAGCAAGTACATTCTATACACAGTATGTCAAAGAAAAAAATAGGTTAATTGTTTAATTGAGCACTCGGGCTGAAAGAAAAAGGAGCAGACACCAGGCCCTATAGGAAGTGAGTCTGCCACCCCACCCTGGGCTGGGCCTGTCAGTTATTGAGGCTGCAGAGGACAGAAGGGAAGGACATGTAGTGGAGGGGGGTGTAAAGAGACTCATTCTGAGCTGGGTACAAGAAGATGTATTCCCTAGGAAAGCGAATAGGGCTCCAAGACATTTGTGATTAAACAGAGAGCACATTCAGGGGAAGAAAAAAGAGTCATCAGGGTTTAGGGGCAACACAGACACCTTACAAATCAAGTCTTCATTGTGGATGCTACTCTAAGCTTAATGAAAAGTTACGTTTCATTGATTTACGTTTCTGCTGTATTCACACAGTCAACCCAACTATATAGGTAGATACCAGCATGGCCAGAATCCTGTGTCCCCTGTCTAACACTACAGAAACCAAGACATGTTCTGTCATACAGAGCTGTTCTACACCCATTTGTAAAACCTCTTACGATCCTTTGCTCTGTGATGAACACGAACACTAAAATACCCCCTCGCACCATTAAGACAAAATGGAACCCTCTCTCCTTTTGTCCAGATGCTGTATTAAAAAAGATTCCCTCCCTGCCTACTTTGACAGTAACAAGCACAGTGTTTATACATCCTTCTGTAGAACATCGACACCCTGAGTCTCCCTCAGGCCGTGCCAGTCAGACACATATTGGGCAGCTAAATGATTCTGTTGTTTTCTCTTCCTCTCCTTGCAGGAGTCATAGTTTCTTAAAGTCAGGGCGGTGAGTAAAAGCACTTTATAAGCACTTTCTTTCATTTTCAGAACTTTCAAATGATTTTAGCATTTTTCCTTAAACAAATGGGGAGGTGGAGTACCTCCAAGTTCATGCAAAGAGATCTGAGAGGTACTGTAGGCCAGTCTGCCTGGTCCAACGCTGTCCGCTGTCCGCTGTCCTGGGACTGGTCCGCAGTGCTCGGAGGGGGTGGGACAGGGGACGGTCAGACAGGGAGGGGGAATGTCTAACGATCTGGAGACAGGACTGTCAGACCTCACCATTACTGAACAATAAACCTTTTCTAAGAAAATCAAAGTCGGATCCTGGTTCTCTTTCTTGGTGTGGCTGAACGTATATCGTGTCTGCCTGTCTGCGTGTGTGTTAATGCCTGCATGTTGTGTCTCGAGGACAGTGTGTGTCTCGTGTGACATGGACCGTGTGTGTTTGTGTTTTCCGAGTCTGTGTGTGTGTTAGTATCTGCATGTGTGTGTCGGGTCTATGTGTGTATTGTTTGTGTCAATCTGTGTGTGTGTCAAGGTTTCTGTGAATGTGTCGGTCTGTAGGTCAGGGTGAGTGTGTATATTTTGGTCTCTGTGTGTGTCAGGGATTGTGTGTATGTGTCGGTTTGTGTGTGTGTCAGGAACTGTGTATGTGTCAAGGGTCTGTGTGTAAGTGCACAGGTAGTGCTGAAACTTTTTAAATATGAGCATTTTCGAAAGTCGTACATGGACTGTATGGAAGTTGAGCAAAAGGCTTAATAAATCTCTTGCTAGCTCTATAATTAAATACAGAAAGTATATTAATTCTATCATGATTGGTATCTTATTACAATTTAAATTACTATATCAGACTTCTCATTTGATAGATATTGTCTCATGGTCTGGGAGAATACAGGGTGTTGGTTTCGAAGCTGTTCTACAAACTGATACCCCCCGTTTTCCACGTTGAGTGACGCCGGAGGCCCGGGTTCGAGTCCCTACCGCTGGGGGGGCCGACCTGAGGCGGCAGCGGCGTGGGTGTATACCCACGTGAACCCGAGAGCGCTACAGTGTACAGCACCCATCAGTCGGGGTGCTGTGAGCTGCAGGGGTGATACACTGTAACTGCTGGCAGAGCTGTATGCCAGGAAATGAACCTTTTTAAAGAAACAAGAATTGTGTTACGACTGGGCGAAAGCACAGTTCCACTTTTCCTCTTGTCGCTCAACCTCCCATTTCAAAACTAAGAACGGTAAGCTGTGAGTCGTTTGAAGATGACTGTCATGTCGGCAATGACTCGGGAATCAGGAAGACGAGATCCAGTTGAAGTGTAGAAGGCAGAAATCTTTTAACGAATAGAAGATTAAAATTGTCGGATGTAAACCAAGTGTAAGGCTGCAGTCTGACTGACACGACGAAAACGCCACTCCTGGACACTGCACGAAAAATGTGATGAGCTCACCTTCCAGCAGCGTAGTTAACTGTTGGAGCAGTAAGCAGACAGTAGAGGGCAGCGCTGAGACACCGGTCCCTGCAGTACTGGAGTGTAACACTAGATGGCAGTCTTTTAGTTCCAGACCCCTTCTTCACGCTAACCTGGAACAGGCCCGAGTGTTCACATGCTTTGCGGTATTCTTCCTGTTTCCAATAGGTGTCCCTCATGTCTTTAAAATGGTGGTTTCTGACACGGCGAAAATCCAAATTTCAAATTCAAAGAGCCTTTTCGGCACCAATGGCGCATCACAGTGTTGCCAAAGCGGAGCACTCTGATTGTTTTATTTCTCAGGGACTTTTGGAGCATGTAGAAGACAACGATATCGGCTCCCTCTGTCACACCCCTCACCTGCCGGGTAAAAACTCCCTACCACTCCAAAACCCAGAGAATGAAGGGCTGGGGAGGGGGCTCGGGGCTCTGTTGATATGCAAATTCAGTGTCTAATTACCTGTCTAATTGCAGAGATCACCCCCCCCCTGCATTCACAGCCCTTGGATAACTGCTTCCTGACAGAACAACATTAATTCTAAATGTGAGTTCCTCATAATGGCTCTGTCTACTTGTCAGGCCCTGGGCTGTGTGTATGTGATTATAAAATCACTTCTCCACACATGAGATAAATTCCAGTGCCTTCCGCCACCACCTCCCCCCCGTGCCCTCTCCTTCTTTCTCTCCTCTGTCTGTCTCTCTCTCTCTTCGTGACGGGTCTCTCCCTTGCTCACGCCCCCTCTCTGCTAGAGGTCCTGATTGATGGAGAGACTCTGCCCTTGTCTCAGGAGCAGTCAGCACCGGCTGCTCCGTGTCCGGTCGGGCTGTTTAATTACAGGCTGGGATTAACGAGCTGTATTGATGGATGGAGTGGCTGTTTCGGGCTTGCAGAGAGACAGTGCTTTAACTGCTTTGCCTTCCTTTGGCTCGTGTGTCTGCGTTCGAGAAGGTTTGCTGCAATTGTGCGTGTGGACTATGGCAATACACCCCCAAGTCTTACGGCAAATATATAGAGCTAATTAACGATATCCTTTGTCAGTTCTTTTACTTTTCCTATATTTACTTTAGCTGAAACGCATGGGTTTGTCACAGTCTGGTGTGGAAACACAAAGGAATCTGATGTGAACATGTAATTATGTTAAAGATATGTTCATTTGAAGTGAGGGGTCAGAAAGCCCTTTAATGGGTGTGATCTAAGGGAAACTGGTAATTCCAGTTAGCCCCCCCAGAAATTAGCACCTGGTTTCTAACGATCTGATCTGGTATGTATTGGTATGAACTGTTCATTGATTAACTTCTGCTAGGCAAAAGGTTACCAGTAGAATGAAACCCGGCTCTTTGAAAGTGATGCGCTCATAAACTGACCTCTGCTGGGTTTTGAAACATACTGGCAGGCACTGTAGATACCAACTGAGCCTTTTCTGTTTCCTGGATTTTTCCATTAAGGAATCTTTTCATTTGAGCAATGTGTCTATTGAAATAACTTTCAACTGGTTAGTCTGTTTAGGGCAGCATACAAGCTGCTCACTCTAAATATTTTTCCAAAAAAGTGCCACAGCCTAAAAACTCCTTCCTGTTTGTTTCATGCACCTTCCTAGGAAGGCTTCCTGTTGGACTGTCTTAGTTAATAATTCTGAAAGCCCACACAGAAGCAGGGCTTATAGGCACTGTTCTTAAATTAAAGCTTTCTTAAACTATTTACAGGTACAGGTCATTAAAGACATATTCTGACTCCACTGTTTATTTTATTTTTTGTTCTGGAAGCGTTGGATGATCTGGTAACTCCGAAGTACTTCCACTCCTTAAAAAGGAAACTAACAGGGGAGTCCGAAAAGGTTTCTGAGACATTCTTCTCCCTAACATGCTGCCTTCTCAAAGACACCTCTTAACTGTTTCCTTGGGTGAAGAGGCAGTAAGAACAGATCAGAAACAAGTTCGGCCCATCTAGCCTGTTAAGTATATCGTAGCTGAATTGAACTAACAATCTCATGCAGGCATTTCTTGAAAGACGCCAGGGTTTCAGTTTTAACAACAGGGCTGGGCGGCTTGTTCCATGCTCCCACCACCCTTTGGGTATGAGATAAGATAAATTCATTACCATATTCAATTTCTTGCATCAGGGATTTGTCTTTCTTACATACCCCAGCTTGATCTCCATGAGACACAGACAGGGAGAGAAGCTGGGTGTCAGAGCACAGGGTCAACTATTCATACAGCACCCCTGGAGCAGTTGGGGTTAAGGGCCTTGCTCAGAGGCCCCCCAGAGTAGGATTCCTCTGCCGGGCGTGGGATTTGAACCAGCAACCTTCCATCCACAGGCGCAGATCCTGAGCCACAGAGCCACCGCTCCTTAATACACCCCCCCGTTGTTTCCACCTGTGCCCTCCAGTTTGTGCTTCACTCTTCGGTCCCAGCGATTACAATTATCATTCTATCAGATGTGGCGGCGATGATTGAGTCCTGCTGCTCTCTGTATCTGACCACCGCCGGGAATCTGCAGTCACACCACACACACAGAGAGAGAGAGGAAGGGAGAAGGAAGACTCCTGGTCACCATTACCAAGTCGGGGGAGTGAGGGAGGGTGGGAGGGAACAGCTCTGAAAATAGGAGCCAAAACGAAAACACAGAGAGAGCAGATAGAGGAAAAGGGGTGTGTGGGGCTGCAGGAGAGCAGCAGATAACAGCATCGCCTGGAGTCCATTTACTGCAGGAGAGATTTACTGCCTCTGACGGAGAGAGGGGGGGGGTTAACAACCAGCCGTAAACAGGGGGCGAGAGAAGGAGAGAGAGAAGAGGGGGAGAGCGAGGAGACAGGGGACGAGAGAGGAAGGAAGAGCCCGGGCCCTGCGATGACCAACACGCTGCCGTACAGCTCCCTGCCCGCGCGGCCGTGTCCGCGGAGAGCGGCCAGCGTGGAGAGGGAGGCCTCCCCGCGGGGGCTGGGCCCGGCCGCCCCCCGCCGCCCCTCCGCGCCCTACGGCCCCCCTCCCCCCGAGCGGCTCTCGCTGTCGCTGGGCTCCGAGGCCTCCCTGGCCCCGCCCCCCCCCGCCGGCTGGCCGCCCTGCGGGGAGGGCCGCGCGGCCCCGCGGGGGGGCTCCGCGCCGCTGCTCCGCCTCGCCCTGCTGGCGTTCAGCTGCCTGTTCTGGGCGGCCGGGCTGGCGCTGCTGTCCCTGGGCCTCTGGGCGCACATCTCCCTGGCGGACTACCTGCTGCTTTCTGCCAACCAGTACCCCAACGCCCCGCTGGTGCTGCTGGTCACGGGGGGCTCTGTGACGGCCTGGGGGTTCCTGGGCTGCCTGGGCGCGGCGGCGGGCCTCCGCGGCCTCCTGCGGGTCTACGGGCTGTTCCAGCTCGCCGCCCTGGTGGCTGGCCTGGCCGCCGGGCTCTGCGGCCTCTTCTACCGCAACGACATCGCCGAGGGCTTCCGCAGCGGGCTGCACCGCGCCGTGGCGGCGTACGGCGAGGACGAGCGGCAGGCCGACGCCCTGGACGGCCTGCAGAGGGCGCTGGAGTGCTGCGGGGCGGAGGGCTGGCAGGACTGGCTGGCCTCCCCCTGGGCGGCGGAGCAGGCCGGCGGGAACCGGTCAGTGCCCACCAGCTGCTGCGTGAGGAGGAGGGGCTGCCAGAACAGCCCCCTGCCCCCCGGGGGGGCCCCCGCCGCCGCGGCCGCCGGCATCCACGAGCACGGCTGCTTCCGGAAGGTCTTCGACCTCGTGAGCGACAACGTGTTCCACATCGCGGCCGCCGCGCTCGGCCTCGCCGTCACCCAGGCGGTGGGCGTCGGGCTGGCCTGCCTGCTGGCCGCCAGGATCCACCCCCGACCGCGGAGGAGGCGGAACTGAGGAAAGACAGCGCAGGGAGGGCAGGGAGGGCAGCTCGGGCGCCACACACAGCTGCCAGTCAAGCCAAGGGCTTGCAGCACTGGGAAGGACCTGACTGCCCCCAATGTCCATCTGTTTGTCTGTCCTCCCCGCTGCCAGCCGCCGCCCAGAGACCGTGAGGACGAAGGGATTCTGGGACATAGCGGAACGTAGATTCGCTGTTTGTCTGCATGACCGTTTTTTTATCCATCTGCCTGCCTTTGGGACACCGAGCGCACTCCTCAGGTGTACCGGCAAGAGTTCTGTCCACGTGTCAGTGTGCCTGTCTGTCCGCCCGTCTGCCTGCCTGCTTGCCTGTCCCGGACGTAGGGACTGCGACCCAGACGCGACATTCCCAAGGGGACGCTACAACACGGGAATCACACCTGACGGATCCCACTCTCTTCCCGAAATGGAGATAATGACCGGCCTGTTTCTCAGGAGGGGCCTGTCCTGCAAACCAGACTGTCACACTTCCTGGGTGTAGGACAGGGAGCCCTGGGGCATCTGGGAATTTGTGAAGTATGTTAATGTCTGTGTTTGTGTGTGTGTGTTGTGTGTGTCATCTGCAGTTGTTGTGCTAATTCTGGGACTGTCTCGCTGTGATGGGTGTCTGTGGGAACAGGGTCAGGAAAGCTGTGGTTTTCTGGACTGGTTGTGTCTGTCCTGAACAGAGATGGGAGGGGAGGCTATGCTGTGGGAGACCTGTGGATCTTCTATAATTCTCAGTCCTATTCCTGGGAAACCCCTGTGTCTGCTGGTTTTTACTCTAATTGTACTCTTATTCACTAGTGCTGTCTGGTGCCTGTACCTGATCTGGTTTAGACCTTTTTTTGCACTATGTTCTTGGTTTCGAAAATATCCTTGTTAAAAATATTACCAACAGCTTCAACACACATAACCTCAACTTGGTTAGTAAGACTTTGTTCCCTTATGTTTGATTCACTAGCTTTTAATAGGTGATCAACAGACGATAAACAGGTGGGAATGAAAATCTCAGACACTCCCTGAGAGAGTCCATCCTTTTCCTTCTGCTCATCTGCTGTTGGTCATAATACAGCCCCCACCCTCCTGGTTGAGGGCAGTCCTGGAACTCACTTATTTGCACAGGGTTCATACCAATTACAAATCTCAGTCAACTTTTTAAAGAGCTGGAAGCACATTTATTTAAAAAATCAAAAAACAGAAACACAGGGATTACCAAGGACCAGGACTGGGAGTTTCACTACGAGGGTATTTTTATTTTCAGCCAAAACTACTACTTAAGAAAAACTCTTGAAATTTCTAGGAATGGGTGCCAATTGATTTTAGCTCTTGTAGGAAGCAGGAAATACCGTCTTACCTCCGTAGTGCTGAAAGTGGGACTTCCTGTCTACCACACTTTTTACTTCCAGAAAGCTTCAAGCGTTTGGTATGCCAATTCTGTGCATTCTTTGAACAAAACTAGCAGGTTGATTGACGTCAATGACTGTCTTTCGCTGCAGTAAAAGACACCCTCTTTTTGAAACTGGCTGTGACAGCCGGTGACGTAAATGAACAGCCACGTTTTTAGCGATGACTGCAAGTGATTGTGATTCTCACTGTCTGTTACTGTGCAATAGCGTGTGGCTGATTTCTTATGCAGCAAACCCTCTCACCCTCCCTGCCTCAGTGTCTCCTGGCTGGCAAGGTCAGTAAACCCTACTCTCTCTCCTGCTCTCTCTCTGATGTTCATCTCTGTCAGCGGCTTCACCACTGGGCTGTGATCTCCTGCAGTGCTGTAGAGGGACAGGCAGGGATTCACGTGCTGGAGCCCACAGTGACACATTGATGCACACTGAGAAAGAATGAGAGTCAGTCTTTTGGCTTTGGGTTAGTGTCCACGTTGTCTCCCACCTCCTCCAGATTCACCTCTGTAAATACTGCCCCCCCACCCCCCCCATCCTCTGCTCTGAATTGTGCTTTTTGGAAAACAGTAACAAAATCTCCCCAGTTTGATCAAGAATAATCTGATGTGCATCAGGGCAGGTGGTGTGAGTGAGAAGAGAGGATCTCAGGAAGGCAGTAACTTCTTCTTCACAGCCCTTGATCGGTTTATTGCTGTTTTGCTTGCCTGGACAGGCTGAGCCGCGCGCCCTGCCTAACCACGTCCGCGGCAGGGGCCAGGGTGGGCTGACAGGACTATGAGTTAAAGGGGGCGAGAGAGAAATGAGGAAGGAAAGCATTTCATCCCACCTAATCATACTCTGTTATGTAAGTCACATTGTCCTTCCCCCCGATGTTCCTCCTGATCGCCCGTACATTATAATCATTATAACTGCTCTTATTATGACCAGTGGTCGTGGAGGAATCTGCAGTGCTGGCAGGAAAATTTCGCACTGCTGCTCGATGAGAGCACTCAGTGAGGCACAGTGTGATGCGAGACACGTGCTCATTACAGCCCTGCAGTGAGACATCAGCTGCCCTCTCTGTGTCTCTCTCCCCCCTCCCTCGCCTCTCTGATTAATTAACAGCCTCATTACCCATTTGCTGATAAGCCCTATAGCCATTTGCTGCTCCATTAGACGTTTAGACCAAGGGCTCCCCACTCGGGTCCTGGAGGAACAGACTGTGGTTTTTTTCTCCAGCTGAGTTCTTAAACACAGGCTCACTGATTTCACTTTCCTATTTTCCCACTCGCCTGCAGCTCTTAAAAGGTCGATCGGGGTCTGTACTTGTCATCTGCTCTGTACCAGTTTCTGAGCTGCAGAGCTGCCCTCCTCCAGCAGCGCTCCCTGAAATGTAACCGATCAGACTTGTGTAGAAGGAGAAGCGCTCATTGCGTCATTCCCACCTCTACCTGCTCACCAGCAGCTGATCGGCTACCAAGAGCTGTTCACTCTGTAAGGTGAGGAGAGGCGGCACAGCGTTCTACATGCTGAACGTGTTGGGAGTGGTAACCTTGAATTTGGGAAATTGACACACGGGACTTGCAGATGAAACAAGTTCAATGAAAGTCTTAACAAGAAAGCAGATCAATTAAGTCATCGATCAGCACTGGAGCAAAGACTGTTCCTTCAGGAGCAAGGCTGGGAGCCATTAACAGACTATAGCTGTGATAAGAAATATCACAGTTCACCTTTTTGGACTAGAAGCCCTTAGACTTCTTAGACTTTACCTCCTCCATTGGTGACACCACACAAGAACGCAGTGTCTCAGAATCAGGGGCCTTTCGGTTAGCTCGTTTTGTGTTTTTTCCCCATAATAAATGCAATTTTAATTTTTTTTTTTAACTTCGAGCAGGGGTCAGAAACACCCAGTGTTACTGGGAGATATTTTTAAGACATTGTTGCCGATAATGACAAAACCAATCACAAAAATCCTAGTTGGGGCAGGAAACTCAATGGAGCTGCAGCCCAGTGTGTGATCTCCTATCATCACAGACTGAGGAACGGGGAGTGAGCTTCACAAAAAATTGTGGATATTGTTCTAAATGTTTGTAAATGTTTAGTCATTGTTAATGCTATGGTAACACTGTAATTTAACATGTCACGCCAATAAAACTCTTTGAACTGAATTGAATTCGAATTCCACAAGTAGTCTTTCCCTCTTGCGAACAGCGATAGGCAATTTCATTCAAAAGTCAAAACACGTTGTGGAAGAGCTTTCGTCCAGCTTTTTCCGCATGCATTTCCGGGATTGGTCAGAAGTACTACAATTCCCTTTAGCCCAGGCGCTCGACAGCAGTTCTGCCGCAGGAATCGACGGGGGCGAAAACTAAGCGGCTTTAGGATGACTACACTACCCAGGGGGCAACGCGAACCGAAGATAGTCGTGTCGGTGACTGGACGGACGTTGAAGTGGAAGCGGTGGAGGTAAGATGGTTTCTGACGGGAGTTCGCTTATGGTGGGGATTCATCCTCCGACGTTTGGTACAGCGCCGTTCCGCGACGGGCTCGGCTGCCTTGCCGAAAGTCCCCGAGCTTTGTTGCCTGAGCAGGCGGTGAAAGAAGCGAGCGTGTTTACCGAGCGGTTTGTCCTGATCGCTCACCGTAGCTGTGTTGCCATCTGTGACGGCTCGAAACCGGTGGGCATGCGGGCTGTCGCTCCTTGCGTGTATTTTCCCTTCTGCGTTACAGTCTGTTATCGGGTTTGTGCTGCGTCCCAGCGACTCCGGGCCCGTGTGCCCTTTCATTAGAAACTCCTGGGAGCATAACTGCCACATGAGAATGAGTTTGACCCTGTCTCGGCGGTTTCCCGGTGCCCCAGATAGGGGCAGGACGTAGCATCCACAAGCCTGTCATGCAGACCTTTGCTAGGAGGGCCTTATATCAGTCGGGGCAAGTCTCCTAAAACTGCCTTTCTGTCTGCCCCCTGTCTGTGGTTTTGTTTTTGTTTTTGTTTTTTGTGTACGTTCGGTGTCTTTGTGTTCATTTCCCTGTGTCTTTCCGTCCGTGTCGCCCGTTCTGTGCTGCGCGTCATGTTCATACATGCAGCCCTATATTAATAAGAGGTGGGCTGACCGCAGTGACGTTTCTCATCTGCGGTGTCTGAGTCCCGGCCGGTGTGGTCTGTCTGGGTAGCGTGTCACTCTCGGAGTCAGGTGACGGGGCGAAGTTGTGTCTTAAATCGAACTATGGCACCCAGCTAGGCTGTTTTGTTTTATGCAGGTGCTCTAGATCCTTCACAAACCAGAGAATGAGATTCTCGGGATCAGTGAGCTACTAACCAACAGTGTTTGTAAAAGTTGTGTTTTTTTAAGCCCTGCACCCAGGGTAAATCCAGTGTTGGGCTTGCACTGTCAAGCCTGCCAAAAACGACCTAATTTAAATGGTGAAGCAGTTTCCCCACTTGATCTACGGTCTTCAGTCTGGAATTAGCAGAATCATTCATGTTAGAAAATATTATCCCTGATACGCAGCCAGTTCACTGAGAGACTGAAGAAATTGAAACCTCTTAGCCTTGAACAGAGATGATTACATGGAGACTTGATACAAGAAATCCTCCAAGGACCTCAAGGGCCAAGGTGACCAGTTGTGCCCAATGGGAACCAGAAGAAGACAAGTGGAAACATTGCAGATGAGCATTTAAAACTGAGAGTTAGAGGCACGTCTTTACCCAGAGGGTTGTGGGAGTGTGGGACAAGCTGCCTGGCTGTGTTGTTGAAGCCGTTGGGTTTCTTTCAAGTACCATCTGGGTGAGATGCTTGGATCAATTAGCGATGGACAACTGAACAGACTGGGTGCACCCAGTGGCGTCCTGTGGAACTGTTCTCATGCTCTCGTTATTGGTACAGGCGGTCCGCGGTACAGGTCGTCCCCCTGTGCGTCGTTGCCTAAATGAGGAGCTCAGTGTAAAAAAAAAATCCCCACATTTACGACCTTTTCCACAACACCAAAAGCCAGCAACGTATAGGTGATCCCTGGATTATTTTGTTCGGGAAGTGAAAAAACGATATTGTGAAGAGCAAAATCTAACATCAGAAATCCGTCTTCTTGAAGACGGTACCGTTACACTTGGCTTGTTGGGAATCGTTATGCCCTGACATGAACACTGAGCTCCTGCCACCAGGCACTACGTCACTGACCCAACCAGTGGACCGGGGCTTGATCCTGCCAATTTGAACTGCGGGAACAGAGAGTGGAGAACTCTACCCTGACGCAGTGAGCAAGACAACAATTCAAAGAGACTTGGTGACACTATCAGTTTCTACTTATTGTTTTTGTATGGGTTATAGGTATTTTTTCATTTATACCTGTACACCCATGTCAGAGTTGGTACATACTGTAACTCAAGCGAATTACATAATTCCTAATAGATATTAACTCCCTTTTTTAAGTGATAGTTGGATTATTAAAGAGCATTACCTGGACTTACAACAGGACCCCCTGTTCTGTATTTGTGTAACTGTAAGTGAAACTCACACTAACTTATGGACTTAACCCGACTCTATTCCGGTTATTCCTGTGGGAAAGGCATCTGGTTTTCAGGCAAAGTTTGTGCTTTTACAGTCCAAGGCCCTCTATGTTTATGTTGTTCTTATCTTAGGGAGGAAAACTTCCCATTATAGGTTGTTTTGCTATACGCTGCGGCTTTCTGGTCTCTGTGCGTCACGTTAAACCAGCCCACCCTCACCCTCAGTTTATCCTGGGCCGTCTGTAGCCACAGTAGCACACTTACATGACAGGCCGAAGCACCAGCTCCCATCTGCAGCTCTTCTCTTGTTCTTAGTCTGGAGACTTGACTCAAGTATTGAACCTCCCGGAACGTGCTGACGGAGCTGACCCAGGGGACGTCCTCAGAACCCGTAGTAAAGAAAGTATCAGTGGGGGCAAGTGAGACAAACCTAAAAAAAAGGAGTATGTGCATTGAGGACTCGGGGTCAAGGAGATCATTTTAAAATAAGGTCTCTGGAATGAAGATGGCTGTCTGCTCTAACTCCACCATCCTCTTGTTCCCCACTGTTATGTCTTGTGCTCTTTGTGCGTTTGTCACTGCTGTTGTTTTTGTATTGCTGTTGTTGTAGCTTTGGGGTGGAGCTGTAATTTGGTGGCTGCTGTAGGCGGACAGTAATGACAGGAAGTAAGTGGCCCACTAAGTGCGATGAGGCCAATCCTGCTGTGCTGTGCACTGAGTGACAATGCGCTGGACAGAATTCTCCTTAATGAAGCTGCCATTGCGTTGAATCTTAGGGTGCGTGCTGATCAGAGCTTTATTAAAAGGGTGGCTGAGACTGACTTTGTTTAGACATGTAGCCTAAGGTGGGGTGATCAACAGATTTTTTTGTTCTTCTTAATTAAGGGAAGGAGTCATCTCTTCTTAAATTATTTTGTGATTGACTTCGCAAATATTTAATTTAGCTGTGATGGCGAGGTCTTCAGATAGACGCAAACAGCTTTCTAGAGGTGATCACACAGGGCACCACTTTGGAGGACTGATCAAGCCTCTGGACTCAATTTCCAATTCAATTCATTTTTATAACGTGCCTTTCATAACACGGTTGCCCCAAGGCGCTTAACAAAGCAAATGACCATCCATGTTGTGAATACAGAACAGAAAAGACCAGAAGACAAGGGAGGAGAGGAACCAAAAACTCCTCTGTATGGAGAAAAAAACCCTCTAGGGGTCCAAGGCCAACTGGCTGCCCTACCCCTCTGGGCATGCTAACATTATACAATAAAAAAAGTAAATGAATAAAGGTATTAATCCATCCATCGTGTCTCTGTAGACCAGCAAAATCCTCCTAAACGATAGCTATGTCCTTGATCTTCCTCTTGGATTCATTGCAGTGGTGCAGCATCCAACTCAGATGGTGCCCAGCCCGGGCGCGATCCGGGCATGTGGGGAGGAGAATAGGATAGTTTGGTCAGAACAGATGTATCTACCTGGTGGGCCAACATAGAGACACACAGTGGCATGGACAGCAGCACCAGCAGCCCTGGTTGCAGCAGGCTATGATGTAAGGTGTGTGTAGGCTAGGCTGAAGTAATAGGTTTTCAGTCTGGATTTAATACTGAGATTGAACACAGGGTGGGAGACTGTTCCATAAGCTAGGGGCCCTGTAACCTAAGGCTTTACCGCCAACTGTTTTTTATTAATGCGTGGAATATGAAGAAGACCTGCACACCAAGAGGGTCATGAGCTCTGCAGATGTGGGCTTGAGCAAACTGCTTCATTCAGACGGCTTCTGTTACTGCCCTGCTGCGTACAGGTCACCACTGTAAATGATCATTCGTTCTCATGTGATCTTCACAATTATAGAACACTGTTCGGTCAGCTCAAAAGAAAAGAGCTGCTACAGACACCATTTTACAGGTGGAGTGGAATGAGGTTTGGGATTTCTAAGATGGAGATCCTCCTGAAGAGTGTGCGATGATGCCGTTGTGATGTTCTCTGATGCAGCTGACCTGCAGAGACCGCGGACGGGAAGACTGACTGAGACAGACTGTTCACACTCACGCGCCCATGGACCAGAGCAACAACACAGAGGTGAGAGACGGGGAAGCCCTTCACTCTGCTGCTAGCATTTCCCCACTGTGTGAGAGAACCCATGTAAGAACATGTTTTTCTTTTTTTCCTGCTCTCCCACTCTCCCTGTTCCTCCTCCCTCCTTCCCCCTGTCTCCCAGGAGGAGCCGGCCAGTCCCGATCCGGATGATGAAATGCACGCGCTGCCCAGCCTGCCCCCTGGTCTCTGTGAGTGCTCTCCTGCTCTCCTACCGCACCGTACCCAATGTCTGCGCGGCCTCCCCTCCCGGCTCTCCTCCTCTCTCTCGTTTTCCCGTTCCCCTTTTCTGCCTGCACATCCCGCTCACGTCTCCCCACCTTTCCGGCTCCCTCTCCTCCCTGCAGCGGACACGGAGGCAGTGGAGCTGCTGTGGCAGGTGCGTGCCCAGCGGCGCCAGGCCAGCCCGGTCCTGCCAGAAACGGTGACCCAGCTGCAGGCCCAGGACGGCAGTGTCGTCTACCTGGTGGGCACGGCGCACTTCAGCGACAGCAGCAAGAGGGACGTGGCCATGGTGAGGCCGAGGGAAATGAATCACTGATGCAGTTAACACACCATTTACAGTCCAGCCTCGCTGGACATTTTCATACGTCGCATAAAGTGTTGTTACTGGACAGGCTCACTGTCTGTTCCTCAGGCTGGGACAGGAGATCACACACTGTATTATTATTATTGAGAGACAGGCTCACTGTCTGTTCCTCAGGCTGGGACAGGAGATCACACACTGTATTATTATTATTGAGACACAGGCTCACTGTCTGTTCCTCAGGCTGGGACAGGAGATCACACACTGTATTATTATTATTGAGAGACAGGCTCACTGTCTGTCCCTCAGGGTGGGACAGGAGATCACACACTGTATTATTATTAGTGAGAGACAGGCTCACTGTCTGTTCCTCAGGCTGGGACAGGAGCTCACACACTGTATTATTATTAGTGAGAGACAGGCTCACTGTCTGTTTCTCAGGCTGGGACAGGAGATCACACACTGTATTATTATTATTGAGACACAGGCTCACTGTCTGTTCCTCAGGCTGGGACAGGAGATCACACACTGTATTATTATTATTGAGAGACAGGCTCACTGTCTGTCCCTCAGGCTGGGACAGGAGATCACATACTGTATTATTATTATTGAGAGACAGGCTCACTGTCTGTTCCTCAGGCTGGGATAGGAGATCACACACTGTATTATTATTAGTGAGAGACAGGCTCACTGTCTGTTCCTCAGGCTGGGACAGGAGATCACACACTGTATTATTATTAGTGAGAGACAGGCTCACTGTCTGTTTCTCAGGCTGGGACAGGAGATCACACACTGTATTATTATTATTGAGAGACAGGCTCACTGTCTGTTCCTCGGGCTGGGACAGGAGATCACACACTGTATTATTATTATTGAGACACAGGCTCACTGTCTGTTCCTCAGGCTGGGACAGGAGATCACACACTGTATTATTATTATTGAGAGACAGGCTCACTGTCTGTCCCTCAGGCTGGGACAGGAGATCACACACTGTATTATTATTATTGAGAGACAGGCTCTGTCTGTTCCTCAGGCTGGGACAGAAGATCACACACTGTATTATTATTATTGAGACACAGGCTCACTGTCTGTTCCTCAGGCTGGGACAGGAGATCACACACTGTATTATTATTATTGAGAGACAGGCTCACTGTCTGTCCCTCAGGCTGGGAGAGGAGATCACACACTGTATTATTATTATTGAGAGACAGGCTCACTGTCTGTTCCTCAGGCTGGGACAGGAGATCACACACTGTATTATTATTATTGAGAGACAGGCTCACTGTCTGTTCCTCAGGCTGGGACAGGAGATCACACGCTGCAGCTTCACTGAGTTTCCTCCCTTCTCCCCCAGTAGGATTGGAAGATGTGAGAATTCTGGGATTAGATTTGTTATTTTAGGGAAGAATGTTTGTCTAGTCCCTGGGTGTTTTTCATAGTGTAGCAGACTGCAAGTGCATGTCTGTCTCTGGTTTTCTCTTCTGTCAGTGGGAGTACAGTCTGTCCACTTTGTGCAGACAGGTCTGTCTGTATAACCCAGTTTCTATGGCCAGACTGTAGTCACAGAGCCCGTCCTCTCTGGAGAGCCTGGTCTGTCTGTGTCACCCAGTTTCTATAGCCAGGCTCGGGTCACTGAGCTTGTCCACTCTGGGCAGCCTGATCTGCCTGTGTTGCCAATTCTATGACCAGGCTGTGACACACTGAAATGTATACAGATGCCTAGACTGATTTGTCCTTTTTGCGTTACCCATTCTGCCTTGACTTCCTCCCTCTATCCCCTACCACCACCACCCTGCCCCCCCCCCGGAAAAATCTCTTTACCCCTTCTGCTCCACCTCATTTTCCCCCTCTCTTCTCCCCACGCTCCGCAGACGATCCGGGCGGTGCAGCCCGATGTTGTCGTCGTCGAGCTGTGTCAGTACAGGGTCTCCATGCTGAAGATGGATGAGAAGACTCTGCTGCGTGAGGCCAAGGACATCAACCTGGAGAAGGTCCAGCAGGCCATCAGGCAGGTAAGTCGAACCTGGGAGGGCCGGGGCTGATGGACTTGGTGACAACTGAAGAACCGGGATGGTCTTGTCTTGTGGACAGACTGAAGCTCAGGTGGATTGTGGGACTGCGGCGAAAGGCAGGGGGGGCAGTGTGTGATGGACTGAGGACCCCCGCAACTTGACAAGAGGTCGAGACTCCGTGAGATTGTGTAGAAGTGAATTTCCGCTTTACCGAACCTCGCCAGTGTTGAGCTTTTTCCCCCACTCCTGACGTAACCGATAGAAAGGTTAGAAGCAAGAGAAGGACCCGCCTGACTTGCTTGGTTCTCACACCCTCTCTTCCTCTTGCCTCCTTGTCTCGTCTCAGAACGGCGTGATGTCGGGGTTGATGCAGATCCTGCTGCTGAAGGTGTCGGCTCACATCACAGAGCAGCTGGGCATGGCGCCAGGGGGAGAGTTCAGGGAAGCCTTCCGGGAGGTGAGGGCCAGAGCCTGGGCCAAAGTGCACACCCAGGACAATAACGAGTGATGAGTCACAGCGTAAAACAGAGAAAGCAGTGTGCAGTGGCCTGCTGTTGTCTTATAAACAGACTGGGGATGTGGGACAAATCTGACCGAGGGGGAGCAATATTTAAAGCAGTAGTAAGCCTACACTCCGTAGTAGCATATTCTGGATGGTCTAGCAGGTGAACAATTCGCAGAGAGGTAACTGCATGAAAATATTGCCGCGGTCTGGGATTCAGATTGTCCGAAGGCGGTTTTCATATGCAGGACCTTGAAACCACGCAGTCTGTAATTGAGAAAGAGGGCTGGAGTCTGATGCTGCGGTTAACGATATCTGACAGGTTAAAACGTGTCTTTGTCTTCTAGCCTGCCTTTGGACTTAATTTTTTAATCTAAACCTAACCCTTGGCAAACTCAAATTTTGGCCTTAACCTTTACTCTGTTTCTAACCTTAGATTAAAAGTTAACCCCTCGTCTACCCTTCAGGGTAACCATAGCCTAAGCGCTGATATAAAAACCTTGATCTTAACCCTGGCCTTAAATCTAACCCAGGGGTCTTTTATAGGCAGCCTTAGATAAGTCACTAAGCAGAGATCTGTTAGTCAATATAACTTCTCCTAAGCTACTAATGAATAACTCATTGATCCAGTTAAATCATTCACATCTTAACTGGAAGGAAAACGGTCAGAAATGCGGATCATCTCTAGGATGAGGGTTGCAGACACCTTCTCTAACTCCAAGCCAGCGTCCAGCGTTAACCTGTCTGTCCTGTCCTTCAGGCGAGCCGCGTCCCCTTCTGCAAGTTCCACCTGGGAGATCGGCCCATCCCAGTCACCTTCAAGCGGGCCATTGCAGCCCTCAGTCTGTGGCAGAAGCTCAAGCTGGCCTGGGGGCTGTGCTTCCTGTCTGACCCCATCAGGTATGGAGATGGTTTGCACAGCACGTTGTGTTGGTTTCAGATGTGACGTTTTATTGCAGGTCCTGTTTCTTATCTAGTTAATTTGTGCATGATACATGTAATACACATACTCTTTACAAACAAGAAACTACAGGCATGACATCAAGTGTACTCTCATATTTTATTTTTCAGACCTAATGCATAATGATATAATTTTCCCAGCGCACCGTTATTTATTGATTAACCAATTAATTTAACAATAATCATCCGCCTCACTGTGTGACCACCTCTTTCCTGCCCTAGATGAGGTCAAGCCGCAGTTTCAGTATCAGGTGTAGCCATCGCTTGTAGCAGTGACCATATTGCATGGATGCCTTCACAGAGCAATGTGCAGGTTTCCTGGCATTACTGACAGTGCAGGGAGTGGATCTTGGGATTTAGAGAAATAAACTTAAGGGAAAAGGCGTGCTGCACCCAGTTGGGTCATCGCACAGTCATTAAATAACAATCCTCTTGTTTAACCTGATGAGTCGGCTGAGAACAAATTCTCGCTTAGAGTGACGGTCTGGAGAAGAGGCTTTACACCATTGTTATACAAAAGCAGTGAAAGAAATGAAAAGTTAAACAAAGGTAATTAAATAAATAACAGGATGTGTGTACAGAAAAGATTAAACAAGATATCTAAACATGCACTCAGGTAATAAGGTTGGAATATTACGGTTTACTCTGCAGATTGTTCCAGTCATTGGCAGCAGCCAGCTGAAATGACTTGAGACCACTGAGCTGCTCTTAGGTGGTTCAGTTTGATAAAGGTGCTGCATCTCTGTCATGTCGTAGAGTGAAGTGCACATAAGTAAGATGGGAAGCTCTTTTCCCAATCTTAGAGCTTAAGCCAGTAAACCATTTGTCTAGCTTGCAGGGAGGCATAATTACAATCACAGGTCACAGTGATGAGTACATTAGGGGGGCAGCAGTGAATGGTATAAGACTGAGTTTCCCAGAAACAGCTTCAGGGGTTCTTCTGTTAACAACTGCTGTAAATACTCCATGAACCACAACGCCACAGACCAAGATGAACACAGTCTGTTCAGATAAAGGAAGCCAAGTCTAGGCTTGACCTGAGTGTGTAGAGTTTTATTTATTAGTTACAAAAGATAAAGCTCTAACCAGCGAGATGTCCAGATGTTTATGAACTGGGGCTTGCTTCAGCTTTGAATCTGAGATTGTTACAAAGGGAGCCGTTTGAGTTGTTTTCGAATAGCACAAGTTCAGTTATATCCAGGGCTCACGATTTGCAAAAAGTCTGTGGGATGTACTGAAGAAAAGCTGCACAGTTGTTGTTAGTAATCATAGAGGGGGACCAGCTTAGTATAATATGCTCTCCGTGGTGAAGGGAGTGAGGAGCTCTATGTGAGGTCTAAGTACACACTGTGACGTATCTGTGCCTTGACCTGCTGCCATTTCAGCTGTTTTAATTGAGAAATGTGTCAAATGGATCAATAAAAGGGGTGATGGATGAGCAGCAAGATTTATGGTCACAATACCTTTTACCAAACAGCACAATACTACAAAACCAGTGGTGACTGACAGACTTAATACTGTCAGTTTTACTCAGCTCGGCTATTGTGCTTCCGTAGCTGGCTGTGTCCCAAAACTGAAGGGACTCTGGATCTTCATGAAACTCTCCTGAGTCTGCATTATTTTTATGACAACCGATAAAAAAAATACAACCACATTAATTAAATGTACCTTATGTGAGTTACATACTTTTTATCTCTCTCTGCTTTGAAAGTAATTGAAACTTGTAAATGACAGGAAAATGATTTGTTTTCTCCATAAATTTAACTGACTTCAAAATTTCTTAGGATTGCTTAAGGAGCTAGGGGATTGTTGGATGTAATATCTTATTTTAGAGCTCCTAATGTCTGGTGTTCATTTATGTCTAATTTGTCTGGAGGAAAGCCGGTTAACGGGATTCTTAAGGGGCCTAGCAGTTTGCTAAGCTCGGCAGAGCCCAAGCTTTGCCAAGCCTTGTGTGATTACAGTGGAGAGGTGGAGACTAAGTCAAGCATTATTGCAATTTTCAACTCCCAAACCCTGTACAATCAACCCAGAGCTCAAGCATAAGAAGCTACAGTGTGTGTATACTAAATAAAGCTAAGGTTGCTCCAGGAGAAGAGGGTGGTCTTTAGATTTAGACACTTATTTCTGGAGAGCAACACAATTCTTTGTTTTGAGTAATTGAGGTTGTAGGGTGTTTTATTTAGATAAAGAAACAGCATTGTAATTGATCTTTTACATTAAAAGGCATCCTCCATATCCCTTTGAAGATGTTTGCATGGCACAGGTGGTACACATTATTAGAACCAGATAATTCTGTTACAAGTCGTCGTCCACCCTGTGCACATATGCACACCCAGGCTAACTGTCTCCCCCTCTCCTTCTCTGTCTCTATTCCAGTAAGGAGGATGTGGAAAAGTGCAAGCAGAAGGACCTTCTCGAGCAGACGATGGCGGAGATGATCGGCGAGTTCCCCGACCTGCACCGCACAATCGTAGCCGAAAGGGACGTCTACCTCACCTACACCCTGAGGCAGGCGGCCCGCAGTGTTGAAGCGCCCCCTAACGCCCAGAGTCAGTACTGCGCCTTTTGCAATCTCAATCAGTTCACTTCATTTTCAATTCAGTGAGCATTATAGGCGTGACCGATGGATTACAGTGTTGCCAAAGCGTATACAATTAACAACAGACTACAGACTAGTAGTTGACTATTAACGACAGACTACTTTTCTTCTAAATTCTCTCTATTCATTGTAGGTTTCATTTCACACCTCTCTTTACCTATCCTGACTTCACACCTCCTGATTGGCCTCTCTTTCTGTACCCTGCTCCTGCCCCTCGCTCCTCCTCTCTCTCAGCTTTTGTTCCCCCGCTACATTACCTTTGCTTACTGCCCTGTCTTTCTCACACCTGAAGAAGGCTTCACGACCAAAACGCTTTGTTTTCTGTTTTCTTTCTTCTCTTTTCAGCATGGAAAAACCTATTACTTGTTCCTTTGCAGCCTATGCATGCTGACGCAGCTACCCACCTGAACTACTAAAGCGTATACAATTACAGCAATACCTGCAGACATTTATAGTACAAACACATGCATTCATAGGACATTTACATGCATCATATAACACATAAAACAATAGTTAGAGATGGTCTTTTTCTGTTGCCTGGTCTGTCTCACCCTGAAGCATGCACCCCCTAATGCCTGGAGTCAATACTGTGCTGTTTATCTCAACTTCTCTTTGTCTTGGCTTGATCTGTCTCACTGAGAGGTAAGAGACTTGTAGCATTGGGAAGGTTCACTAATGCCAGAGACAGTACTGCAACCTCTGCTCTTTTGTCTTATAGTAGTCATATAATACATATAATATATAATACAACTGTATAACGACTATACACAGCTTGAGCTCTGTATAAAACATATATAGATATATGTTTAAGTATTTCCATTTTAACAGAGCAGGACAGCGTTAGTGATGTGTTCTCTTTCACCGCTTCTCAGGGGTCCCGGCAGTGGTGGTGGGGGTGGTGGGAATCGGTCATGTCCCAGGGATTGAGAAGAACTGGGAGAAACCGCTCAACATCCAGGAGATCATGAGGTCAGTCTGCCTGTCTGCCCAGCCCTTCTGCCTGTGTCTGTCTGACGGCTCTCTTTTCTTCTCTTCGGCTTTCATTTTGCACGTGTGCCCTTGTATGCAGGGCAGCTGAGATCCAGTTGCCACTTTGGCGTTGGTGACCTAAATGGGCCTGCTGCTGGTTTAAAAATATCATTAAAGTCTCCTCTCTGGAGACTTAAGAATTGAGTGAGACTATTATGGGAATTTCATCAAGATAAGTGCATTTCCCAGGTGCGTGCCGTGCTGAGATAACTGCACATCTCCAGGCTTAGTTGCAGTAAGGTTACAAACAAGAGGAGACCTTTTGACTCGGTCTTTACTGGACACAGA
Organism: Lepisosteus platostomus; assembly: GCF_059453375.1. Taxonomy (NCBI): domain Eukaryota; kingdom Metazoa; phylum Chordata; class Actinopteri; order Semionotiformes; family Lepisosteidae; genus Lepisosteus; species Lepisosteus platostomus. The sequence continues at coordinate 53,507,958 of NC_142619.1, forward strand.
GCGACTGTTAGCCTGCTGGTCCTTTCTCCCTGACTGTAGACAAGACTTGTCTCGTCAAGTGAGTCTCTCCTTTCTGTAAGCCCATTTCTAAAAGGAAGTAGCTCAGTAATATCTTTCCATTTATAGGATGGGTTCCTTGTCTTTCCCTCTTTCCTTTCAAGGTTTCCTTTAATTCTGGTTTGCTCCAGCTCCCTACTATCATAACATCCAGGGCAGGTCATGATGGACACTGCTCAGCTGCCTTTTCATAAAAGAGTTTCTGGGATTTGCAGTATTTTGGGGGTCAGCAATGTTTTCCCTAAATTCCAGAAAACGGGAGCATTTGGGCAGACACCCAACGCCCTTCCACTACTCTCCCTGCTGCTTTCCTACATATTTCTTCCCTCACTTCAGGCTTTGAGTATCTGTGTTCCTGATCTGTGTTCTACCTGAAAACAGGTAGTAAAAAAAAAGGTTGTAAGCTAACACAACAGTTTGTCATCTGCGCGTTCTTTTCTTTGTTCCTGCACGTCTACGGTAGCAGATCACAGGTTGTGACTGAAGTGCGCTGCTTCCCTAACAGTTTCTGAGGTTTTTTCAAGCACGCATTTGAGTGCCAAGATGTGATTTTCTTCCACCATGTGTTCTCGTTACTGGGTAATCCTCACCCCCTTGCACTCGGGAGAGGATGGCTCCCTTGCAGTCTCAGATCCATCAGCCTGGTCAAGAAACCCGTTCTCTAAATATGGAGCGAGGTGCGTGGGGCAAGCTCACAACAAACTTTTTATTTTGTCAAAAGGTGTCTCCTGCTCTGGATGGCGGTACTCCTTGCAGGGTTGGGCATTCCTCGTGATTTCAAATGGAAAGCAGGCCACTTTTGCAAAGTCCTTTATAAACATATGACAAAAACCAGTGAGACCTAAGAAAGCTCAGAATTTCTTATTGCTAGGGTGTGACCATTGGGCATAAGCCTTTTCAAGTTGTGGTCAGATCAGCCACCTCACCCTAGTATGGCCCAGATAAATGGCTTCTATTAAGCCTAAATGACACTTCTTTTAATTTTGAAAAAGAACGCACAAAGTTGTGGAAGTGCCGTCCAGTAAAAGTCCACAAAAGCAATGCACAGTCTCAAAGGAATGCTTGATTATATACAGTAAGAGTCAATAAGTCCTGAAGAAGGCTTATGAATGCTGGAACATAAACGTGTTCTAATGAAACAAAGAAAAATGAAAATAAGGTTTTTGGAATAGAAAGATTGTGTTCCCAGCTCATTTCACTGGTTCTTCTCCTGTGCCATGAACTCCACCTGTTGGAGAGGATCTGACACACCATGATCAAAATCTAGGTGTGGGAGTTTTCCTGGATTTTGAAACAATCGGGAAGCTATCTGGGCTCGCAATGAAAGCTTCTGTCTACACACTTTTTAAAAAGATTTAACATGATAAATTCCTTCCATCCTACATCTTTGTTGTTGTCTTTATGTAAATAATCCTTCTCGTCAAACTAGAAGGAAGATTTGCACAGGGCAAAAATCTTCCTGAGCCTTCTGGGGCTATCATTGTCTTTGCTTTGACAACGCTTAAAATGCTTTTCATTCTCAATGTGCTTAGTTAATGATCCGTGAGGAAGCGTCTGATTTTTCTGAGTTTTCCCTCAACAACTTCTCCAGCCTCTCTCTTCCTTCTTAATTGAGGCATTTCAACCTCACCATCCTCTTGTGGTGCTTCAGCCCTGGTACGTGTGGTCTGCTCCTCCTCATCATCACATCCCCAGGGGACTGATTCTCCAGGTGCATCCTGCCCACAGTCTAGTCGCCCTCAAAGTGGGTTCGGGCTCATGAGATGCCTTTCCCATCCATCTTCCCATCAGGATTTCAGCCTGATTCCATCCCACTCTTTTTCCACCTTGCTTTTAAAAGTCAAAAGATAAGCCTCCGCATCATCCATAGCTGTCCCTTTCCAGGGGAGGTGTGCTATGTGAGGGATGTCCCTCTCTTATTGAGACCTCCCAGGAGGAGTCTTGCTTCCTCCTGTCTTGTCTTTCTCAAGCTGCTGTTCGTTGTCCTCTGCCTGCTTTCTGATTGCACAGTTGCTGCACAAGGATGGCCTTTGCCAAACAGCTTATCAAGACCTTACATCGCCTTAGCTGTTACGACCTGAACACGCTTGCCCACCTTCTCCACCAAGCATAACGCAAGTAGGGCAACCTGTATAGAGAGACTCTTGACAGGGTGAAAACCCAAAACATCAAGCCTGAGGTGGAGGTTAAGGTACAGTGGAGTTTCCTCTGTTTCTTACGTCACTGTATCCAAACGACATGTCCAGACAAGGGGGGTGTCTGTAATCAAGCAGTAATCAAGTTCTCTTCAGGATCCCCCTAGGCTGTTGCAGCTTCCTGTTTTTACTGTCACCAGGATGAGTCTGATAATGGCACCATTCTCCGAACCGCTTATTCAAACTGGTTTCTGGGACTTGCTGTTGTGCCAGGTTTGGCTGTGTTCTCTTTAAACTGTAGAAACTGGGGCATTTGGGCCAGTATTGTATATAACACATTTTTACTACTCTTCCTGCTGTTTTTCTACAACACTTTAAGTGCACCCTCATCTTCTTTTACCTTAACACTTCTGGTGAGGGCCATGAACTTTGTTTCAAGCCAGTTTGCTGTTTGAGTAAGCCTAAAACCACTTAGTCCTGTGACCGCATTTAGAAAACACAAAAATGTAAAACCACACCACCTGATAACTGAGTTACAGCAAGGAAACACACCCATAATAATGATAAGCAAAGTGGGCGGACAGCAGGAAATTTCCATGCAGAACCTGTTTATCTTTGTTACGACGTCAGTATTCCCAACCATCATAAAAATTGTGCCTGTACAGTGCTATGTATATACTATGTATGTAAATACATACTATACAACATAATTATTTGATGTTGTTTGTTTAGAATTAAAAGATAAAGGCACATGTGGTTGAAGAGATGTTATCAGCCAGATGTTTACAGTGTATTTGCCAATCTCTGCTCATGCTGTTCCTGAACCACCAGGTGATAAACTGGCTGTCAAGTCATAAAGGTGACAGCAGCTGTTTGGCCACCATGCTGGCGCATGTGTGTGTGACCCAGTGTGCCTGTGACTCTGTGACTCTGTGTCTGATCTGACTGTAGTCTTTCTTCCCCTCTCTTCCTCTTCCTGCAGCGTGGCCCCACCCTCCCGGCTCAGCAGGGCTTTGCGGACAGTGTTGAAGGGGGCAGTACTGGGAGCGCTGGGGTATGCCTTTTACCGGGCTGGAGGAGGGGTAGGACGTATGTTGCTCTCCCTTCCAGCTGTCCAGTCATTGCTCAGGCCGCTACGCCCTCCCCCTTTCTGACCTCCGGACACACGGATGAAGGATCCCCTCCTACCGACCACTCCAGCACGGGGGGGTAGTGCTGACCACCGATCGCCTTAAATACGTCGCCACTGCGGGGCGCTGTGTCTGGAGGGGAACAGGGAGGGGTCGCAGGGACTCCCCTCTCCTTCAGCTCTCTCGGTCCCCTGTCCTCTCCCTTTCTTCACACTGAGAACGAGTGCAAGGGCTTTACGACTTGTAAAAGAGAAACCGTGTTGCCAAAGAAGACTCGCCAAAAAAACGAAATCTGAAGGTGTGATTAGCGTAGCCCCACTGGGGTGGCATCCTGGCTGTGTGTCTGGTGTGGCAGTCTTGTTCTCCCATCTGTTCCTCTAGCAAGGCAAAAACCGCTTGACCTGAAACAAGCAGCTCGGTCATCCCAGAGCCACGTCCCGACAGCTCCCTTTTGCAGCAGAAACATTGCCAAGCAGGACAGCAGCAACATCGGCAGCGGTGCCTGCGATCGCTGCGACAGCTACAACAGGGGCAGTTAAGGAAATCAACCGATTCCACACCAGCAGGTACAAGCCTTGTCGCACCACCCCCTAGCTCTGCCTGTCTCTGATGCAACCTGACCACCAAGACTAGAGAAGTGCCTCCTGTTGACAGTCCGGGACCTGCCAGCACTTTTTCCTGCACACCCCGGTCTCTGCCTGAGAGACAGAGGGGGAGGGGGGGGGCTGGATGGGGCAGGGTGGGGGTCTTTGTAAATGTTGCTGCTCGCTTACAGTGGGCGATGATAGTCAGGTGACAGTCCTGGCTGCTGAATTCAGGTGAGTGGAGCTGAATGGCCAGATCTTGGAAGCTGAGATGCACAGATCTTGGAAGGGCGGTGAGGATGAGGACAGGAGGTTTAGGGGACCAGTGTGACTGGACCTGCGGCCGGTTACTGCATTGCAGGTTAAGAAGCTGAAATGCAGAGGGCGGGAGCTGAAAGAGTGAGGAGTACTTTAGTGTGGAGTGGAGGCTGAGCAAAAGATGTGAGGGTTGATTATTAAGTTACTGGGGGGTTGGGGGGGGGGGGCGAGGGACTTACTGTTGGGGGGGGTGGGTATGGAGTTTTTGTGGAGGGCGGGGTTTGACATTGGGGTTTGAAGCCTTATTCTGCTTTCACTGCTGCCTTTCACCTGGAGATGGGCTGTAAAGACCCAGCCTTTGGTCTGTCTGTGTGTCTGCGTGTGTGTCTGCCTGTCAGGATCAGCATTGTCTGTGCGAAAGATCACAGAGCCTGGGCCGAGTGAGAGAGAAACCAGGGAGAGAAAGTCGAGATAGTCAGGCCTACAACCACAGTATTTCTGGCATAGTATTATTTTCTCTCTTTCCTCAATGCTGGTTCCAGAATCTGTTAACATTAACAAAAGCTTGTACTGTAACTGGCAATCAGTCTGAAGGGTTTACTCAGGAGCCTGGGACTACAGTGCCCTCTGTGTCAGAATCAGGTACTACAGGCTCTGCACAGTCAGGAGCCTGGGGGTGTGCAGTGCCCTCTATCTGTCAGGATCAGGTAGTGCAAGCTCTGCAGTAGTAAAAAGAAGCCTCAGCACTCTTCCCCTCTTCTCTCTCAGCTGGGCTGTGTGCGCGAGAGAGTGTACGCCTGTGTGTGACTCCTTGGAAGTCGAAATATGAAGAAACGTCTCGGCGGTCTATTATATGTATATGCAATATTTAAAAATGGAGACAGACCAGAAAAACACAACTTTGAAATACATTTGAAAATATGGTGGCATGCAACTATATGCTTGGTCTGTTCCAAGATGCAAAGTGACAAATAGGTGGTTGTGTGGACGATTTCTTAACAGTTTGTGCCTAATAACTTTTTAAAGAAGTATCTCGTTGCATTTTTAAGTGTATTTTACTATGTTTTCTGGCCGTTTATTTTGTAGGATATATCTAATTAAGTATTGTTTCTTTATATTTGCCTTCCATGTGGACTGTCCTGTCCTTACCCAGCATTGTCAGTGTACCAAGCCAAATACTGTAGCCTAGCCCAAGGCTCTGTACTGAATTCTAAAACCTCTATAAAAGATTCTTTATATTTAAACTAGATTGCCTTCTTTATTTAATCGAATGAATATGTCTGTGGGTGTGTGTAGAATTTCAATTTACTGTAATTTTTGTATTTTTAGATTAAAGAAAACATTACACTTAAACATTCATAATATATTATTTAAATCTTCACTGCTTCCTAGAGCTCATTTTTTTTTGCAGTGTTGCAGAACACTGTACAGAATTTAAAAAGACAGTTATCTCATGTGAATATGAAGCATACCAGTTGTATTAAAGATGCTCTCAGGTTCTCCTCAGTTCAATCACCATTTCAAATCTGAGGGATTTTCAAACAATGAACAATAACAGACACATAAAACACATAAGGGACGTAAAATAGAACACTGTAAATCGACTAAATAAAACTGGTAGAAAAACGAAGTAATTCATTACAAATTGGGTGGAATCTTCTGGCTGTCGTCTTGTAACTTGTCTTTGCTGTGTTCAGAGCATCTCAGTAATAAGCTGCTGCTAACCGGCTCAGTGAAAATAAGACTTGGGTGACAGGGTGCTCGTCTTATCCAGGCAGCATCCTGTCTTGTGCCCATGTATCCTTGTATCCTGCAGGGATAGACTCCAGCTCCCCTGCGACCCAGTACTGCATAAAGCAGCTAGAAGACTGATGGAGGGAGGCAGGGTGCTCAGGCTGCACTGCTGCCTCACAGCTCTTAGGCCCTGGATTCAATAAGTTACCTTACGTGTGGAGTTTGCATGTTCTCACCTAATTGGTGTGGGTTTTCACCAGGGGGGCTCACGCTTCCTCCCACTTTCCAGAGGTTTATTGTTGTGTCTGAAGCACCCCTGTGTGCTTGTGAGTGTGTCCTCTGTGTGAAGTGTAAGGCAGGGTGAGGCCCTGGACACAATGTCCCAGAGTATAGTCTGCCTCACAGCCTGTGCTTCTAGGATAGGATCAGGGTTTCTGCGACTCCTTCCAGGAATACGCAGCTTCCTGATTGTGGATAATAAACTTTAGTGGCTTTCATACATTTATCTCAATGAGCTGCATCTGAAAAGTATATCCATCCACCCATTTTCTAAAAGCTTAATCAAATTCAAAGTGCAAAAATTGCAAAAATGTAGAAGTATAAAAATAATAATAATATAAAAAGAAAATGGGGACATGATAGAAGAAAGTATGAACTGGAGAATGTATAATAAAAATTAAAATTTAACTCCTTAGGATACTTCATTAAAGGGGTTATTTCTCTTATATACGTTAGAAGGAAAAGACTGGCCCAAGTCAGAATGACAACTTTTTTTTTTACTAAAGACTATGGACGTATGAAGAGTTACTGGCGAGAGTAGACACTTTGTCCCATGTAGCCTCTTTGATGGATACTAGACTAAAGGAAAATAAAAAAAATGCTCCAAAAATGTTGTAATAATCTTACTTAGTGCTCGGTTTGCTACTTGAGCGAGGTATACTACATGTTTACAGACCTCACCGGAGACATTCATCCAACAACTGATGTGGTGGCTGCGGTTTATTATTATTTTTCTCGTAAAAGACAAACCTGCCGTACCGTGACACCTTGTGGTATATTTAAGTAATACCTATATATGGAATCATTGCTCTCATTTTAGGAAAAGGTTTCAGTTTTAGGATGCTGTGTGTAACACACATCGAACAAAAAAACTGAAGGGGATAACACAGAGGAACTTTAAAGTTGTTGTTTTTTCACAACAAAAACAAGGGCGTAGTATTGAGTTGTTAAAAATGGATTCGATGGTTCCTACTAGCAGTTGTTTCTTAGGGGAATGATATTGGAGCCGTACCCCATCTCTCCTCCGCAATGTTTTCGTTTTTACGAAAGCGTATTGCGAAACGCACGCTGAGAGCTCATCTTGGGACCGAAAGCTCTGGGTTCCTCTACACTTTCTGCGCAGGTTCCTTTCGGGAATATAATGCAGCCGCTAACGAATGGCGGTTGTCTGTCTGCGGTTCGCCTGGTTTCGTAACTTCAACTCGGGAATATCCGCGCTCAGGGGCACCCGGACCTCTGCTTCTGCCACCGGTATGGACAGAATGGGGTCAGCGGCCAGCCGCTCGCCCCTGGAGCGGCTGCAGTTTGACAACGTGGCGCTGAGGAGGCTGCCGCTGGACCCCTCTCAGGAGCCGGGCAGCAGGACGGTGCGAGGGGCTTGTTTCTCCCGAGTGCAGCCGCAGCCGCTGCTCAGACCCCGGTTTGTGGCCGTGTCCGGGCCGGCGCTGTCCCTGCTGGGGCTGGACGCGGAGGAGGTCCTGCGGGACCCGCTGGGCCCGGAGTACCTGAGCGGCTCCCGGGTCATGCCCGGCTCCGAGCCCGCGGCTCACTGCTACTGCGGCCACCAGTTCGGCCACTTCGCCGGGCAGCTGGGCGATGGGGCGGCTTGTTACCTGGGTGAGGTGCGAGCCCCACCCGGGCAGAGCGAGGAGCTACTGCGGGAGAACCCGTCCGGCCGCTGGGAGATCCAGGTGAAGGGCGCTGGGCTCACCCCCTACTCCAGGTAAGGCCTCACGAGAGAGGGCATTTTGCCCAAGATCTACAGCTCTGAGATCTTGCAAGAAGTATGTTCTTTATATCTGTAATAACTGCCCCAAGTGAGAGGAGGCTGTACAGCCCATCTATTCATTTTGTTATTTACTACCTGCTCTATCCCGGAATCTCATCTGGCGGTTGCCAACCAGGGTATGGCGCTGAACAGCTTGTTCCACACTCCCGCAACTCTTTGTGTAAAGGGCTGTCGTCGTCCCCCCCCCCCCCATCCCCATCTTGTTTTAAAAAAATACCTTCCTGTAGAAATGGGGCCATCCTTCAGAGGACATGTAAAACCAGGGTCCTGACTCTCCGAGGTACAGGTGGGGCTGTACACTGGTGGAGGTGGAGGGGAGCCCCCATTACCTGTAAAGCACTTTGAGTGGAGTGTCCAGAAAAGCGCTATATAGGTGTAAGAAATGCATTATTAGAGAAGTGTAAGGATAGTATCGTTATTCGGTATGTGTCAGGCTCTCCTTCTCGTCTCAGAGAGGCGGACGGGCGCAAGGTGCTGCGCTCCAGCGTGCGGGAGTTCCTGTGCAGCGAGGCGATGTTCGGGCTGGGCGTGCCCACGACGCGGGCCGGCTCGCTGGTCACCTCCGACAGCACCGTCCTCAGGGACGTCTTCTACAGCGGGCGGCCGAGGCCCGAGAGCTGCTCCGTGGTGCTGCGCGTCGCCCCCACCTTCGTCAGGTCGGTGGAGCCCGGTGGAGCCCTGCGTAGCCCGGGGTGTGCCGTACCAGAGCGTGCTGACGAGCGAGGGGCCGCGCGGCCCGCCCTTCTGATTTGTCTGCCATTTAATCCGACGCGGTTCCTCGGCCTCTGACAGTGTGGCACGGTGTTTGCATGGTGTTCCCAGCCACCCTTGCCTCTCCGTGTAAGGATTGTTTCCCCGGCTCAGTTTGAAATGCGTTTTAAATTTCTCGCCTTTGATCCCTTGATCCAGTGTCGGTCTCCGAGCTGTCCTGTAGATTGATTCTGCCTGGTCTTGAGAGGGGTTTAAAAGGCTGCCTTTGAATCAAATTTAGTGGGTTTCCCAAATGACGCTGTTGCACTGCCCTCCTGCATTGCTGCAGCTCTGTAAGAAATGTACCTGTAATTTACATTTCAGTACCTTGTCCCGAGGTCAGGGCAGGAGGTGCTTCTGGGCTTGCCATTAGAAACTGCTTAACGCAGAGTTAAAAAGAGAAAGGCCTTGGGTTTTCTCCTCTCTGTGCTGGTACAGGTCGTTATTGTTCAGGAATGTGGACAGTAATAAGACTGTGTTAAAAGCAGTGATTGAACTGGGCCGGTGCTGTCTGATGTGTAGTACCGGCGCAAATGACTTCTTGTTTTTAGCGTACTGGCACTCCTCATTGAGTCCTGGACTTTTTAATCATTCATTGCGCTAAACAACTTCCCTAAAAACTCTGCCGTCTACAATTTTAGTCTAAATGCTTCTGATCTATAATCCATAACACTGAATGCTATTGTCATGCTTTTTAACCCCGTACTTCCATACTTTGTGTTAAGGTGATAAGGAAGAAAAAAATACATTTTTCAACTCCAGTTATGATGACGTTCCAAAGACATGTTCTTTGGAAGGAGATGGATTTTTTCCCAGAATCGTAAGACCTACAGTAAAGTGACGCCGAAGTGAGCTTCTGTCTTAACAGTCCGTCATGAAAGACGGGACATCCGCGGTGAGCGTCGGTGTTCTGTGTAGACCGGGGGAAGGCGGTACTCGGTTTTCTTTCTTTCTGCGCCGGGCGCAGGCTGAGAGGGTTTTTTCTGTGTGCAGGTTTGGCTCGTTCGAGATCTTCAAGCCGCAGGACGAGCTGACGGGGCGCCAGGGCCCCAGCGTGGGCCGCGATGACATCAGAGCCCAGTTGCTGGATTACGTCATCGACACCTTCTACCCCGACATCCAGCAGAGCCGGGGGGCAGACCGGGTGGAGAGGAACGCCGCCTTCTTCAGGGAGGTACTGGACCGGGCCTGTCGTGTCTAGACCGGAGCAGGCTGGACTGGTTTACACTGGGTTATACCATACGTTCTGCTCTCGATAACAAGCCGACGATGCAGCTCAAGATGCTAGAGGTCATCCAGTAGAGCTGTAGAAAGAGCTTTAGGTCTAAGATGTCCTCTGTCCGCTGTGTGATGTTGTGCTCCTGTGTCTAGGTGACCATGCGGACAGCCAGACTGGTGTCCCAGTGGCAGTGTGTGGGCTTCTGTCATGGCGTCCTGAACACCGATAACATGAGCGTTCTCGGCCTGACGCTGGACTACGGCCCCTTCGGTTTCATGGACAGGTGGAGCTGTGTCTCTCTTCTAGTCCGTCTCAGATCTTTTATTCTTTACCCCTCTTCTTACCCTCACAGCCTCGCCAGCTTCCTCGTCTTTCTCTGCCCCTGTTTTATTTTTTCAGCTTTTTATCCACCATATTAACATTGCCTTATAAAACAATATGTTAATGGTTATTCCTGCTTTGGAATTAGTCCAGAGATCCATTTTGGGTCCTGCACTGACAGGCTCAAGGAACCCGTGTTCAACAGAAAAGACTACAAGGGGTCTTGTGCAAGTATTCGAAAATACTGACAAAGTCAACCCGGAAGATTTTTAATCTGAAGAGTGAAACACGGACCAGCAAGTTCCAGAAGGAACTGCGTGGAAGTGCATTGAAAACTGAGAATAGGAGGCACGTCTTTACACACAGGGGGGTGGGAGTGTGGAAAATGCTAAACAGGCTATATGGGCCTGAAGGTTCCCTCTCGTTTGTAAAAATACAGAAATATCCTGCTCTCATTGTGTTATAATCTGCTATAGCCAGCAGCTGTATCACTGTGCAAATCATGACTGGCAGCCCGCTGAAGCTCAGCAGGTGTGAGCCTGGTCAGTACCTGGATGGGAGACTCCTGGGAAAGACTAAGGTTGCTGCTGGAAGAGGTGTTAGGGGGGCGCTCGCCCTGCGGTCTGTGTGGGTCCTAATGCCCCAGTATAGTGACGGGGACAGTATAATGTAAAAAAGGCGCCTCCTTTGGATGCGACATAAAACCAAGGTCCTGACTCTCGGTCACTGAAAATGACGCTGGCCCGTACCATTTCTTGAAAAACGTAAGGGTGTTCCCCTGGCGTCCTGTCCAAATTCAGTACAAACTTTACAAGAAAAATGCTATGTAAGCGTAAGCAAATAATAACAATATTCATCATCATCATATCCAGTGGTCTTTTTAAAAGTACCATTACCCTGTCTTTCTCTCTGGCTGTGCAGGTTTGATCCTGACTTTGTGTGCAACGCCTCCGACACCGGGGGGCGCTACTCGTACAGCGCCCAGCCGTCGGTGTGCCGCTGGAACCTGGAGCGGCTGGCAGAGGCAATGGGCCCCGAGCTGCCGGCGCCCCGGGCCGAGGCCATCGTGGCTGAGTTCGTGCCCCAGTACAACGCCTTCTACCTGGACAACATGAGGAGGAAACTGGGGCTGCTGAGGAGAGAGACGCCGGAGGACGAGGAGCTGGTCACGCTGCTGCTGCAGACCATGCACAACACAGGTGCACCCGTGGGGGAGGGAGGGCCTGGCCGTTCACCTGTCCTGTCCTGTCCTGCTCACCCCCTGTTGTACCCAGCGTGCTTTCAGCTGATCTTTTTTCTCTGTCTCTCCGATTCAAATTCGAGGGGCCCTACTGGCCTGACTGATGTACAATGTTGACAAAGCAGAAAGAATGAACACAACATTTACTGTAAAAACGTAGTACTGGACATTTACATACATCGCATAAAACATTATTGAGAGAACTGGGCTGCAGTAGGATTGGACATTGTTGTGATTCAGACAGGTGTGGGAGTTCTGGGAGTTCGATTTTTAGGGCATGAATGTTTGTCTAATCCTGGCATTTTTCTCAGTGTAGCAAAAAAAGCGGACTTCTGTTCTGTTTCTCCCTGCTGGCAATAGGAAGACAGCCTGGCCTCTCTGAAAAGTCAGATCTGTCTGTGTCCAGTTTCTGTGGCCTGGCTCTGGTCACTGACTCTGTCCTCTCTGAGCAGCCAGGTCTGCCTGTGTCCAGTTTCTGTGCCCAGGCTGTGGTCACAGAAAGGGCACTCTGTCCTCTCTGGGTAGCCCTGTGTCCAGTTTCAGCCTGTGCTGCTGTCTCCCTTCCTTTCTCTGCCCCTCTCTAACCACTCCTTTCTGTCCACCTCCTGGGTCTTCATCTCTGTGCCTCTCGCCCTTCCCTCTATCCCCCCCCCGCAGGCGCCGACTTCACCAACACCTTCCGTAGCCTGAGCCAGGTGCCCAGCCCAGGCGTGCCGGACAGCGAGGGCGCTGGGGACCCCGTGAGCCGCGCTGTGGAGCTGCTCCTGGCACAGTGCGCCTCTCTGGAGGAGCTGCGGGCCGCTCACCGCCCCACCATGGACCCCCGGTGAGGGGGGGGGGGGCTGGGTTTTGTTGGTGTGGGCTGGGGTGAGTTCAGAAAGAGTGACCGGTGTAGAGGGTGCAAGAAGCCGCAGCGCAGTTCAGTGAAGGTTTGAAATGAGCTTTGATTTGTTCCGAAAAAGGCCATTTTAAGGAGAAGGTCCAAGGAGACACGCCTAAAGTGCATCCACCTTGCGGAGCTCTCGAGGAGCTCTGAGAAAACGATAAACCACTGGCACTTAAAGAGCGCTAACATGGATTTAGAAAGAGAAAATCTTTTTTTACCTGTGTCTTTGAAGCAACAGCTACAGTTGATAACACTAAAGCATATGCCGTGATCTGCATTTCCAGAGACTTTAACAATGTCCCTCCAAAAAAAAAAAAAGGTCATTAAAAACATTTTGATTCGTGATTTAATTCAAATCCAGTATTATCGGGAAGCTTTAAAGCCTGAGTGCAGTCCCAGCCTCTCTGCTGTCGCCATGAATGTGTGTTTAGAAGTGGTCACTGCATGTACACTAAACCTTTATAATGGCACAATGACTGCTTTTGTCAAGGCAATCCCTGCCTTTTAGGTATTCTTGAAATGTCTCAAACAACAGATATTGGTCTCTCTGCAAAGAGCGAATTGAATGCAGGAGAGGAGCAAGTCTGGGGGATATATGAGAAGCCTACAGATTAAGATTGGAGATATATAGTTGGGGTAAATTGAGTACTGGAGGCTTGGTTGTTTCAGAACATGAAAGCAAGGACAGGTCGAGCGAAGCAGGACAGTGCAGGGGTAGCAGGCTGGAAAGGGAGGTGGGACGGATAAGAGAGGCCTTGTCCCTTCTGTTCCGCTCTGGCCTTCCTTTTCACACTTTCTGCAATGCAAAGCAGGGGGGGAGATGAGACCATCGCGAGGGCACTGAAAATCCCAAAAGAACCTTCCACGAGACGAGGCACAGGCTCCAGCCGGCGTGTTCACCCGTTTCAGGTGTTGGCTCGGCTGGCCGAGACTCTGTCTCCGGCCCTGGTCTGCCCCTGCTCACTCTCCACCTCTTCCTGGTCAGGGAGCTCGCTATGATCCTGACTCTGGCCCAGTCGAACCCCAGCCTGTTCCAGGTCCTCAGTGAGAGGCGGTCGGTGTTGCGTGAGCTGAAGCGTCTGGAGAAGCTGAAAGAGCTGCTGGAGACGAGCGAGGAGCAGCTCAGGGAGAGACAGAGAGAGGAGTGGACGAGCTGGGTTCAGAAATACAGGTACAGAGACCCGGCGACTGCTGGGCCACCCTGATACTCTCACTGCATTCCAGCCCCCCATCTCCATCTCTGGTTAATAATAATAATAATAATAATAATAATAATAGCTTACACTTATATAGCGCTTTTCTGGACACTCCACTCAAAGCGCTTTACAGGTAATGGGGATCCCCTCCACCACCACCAGTGTGCAGCCCCACCTGGATGATGCGACGGCAGCCATTGTGCGCCAGAACGCTCCCCACACACCAGCTATCAGTGGGGAGGAGAGCAGAGTGATGAAGCCAATTCATAGATGGGGATTATTAGGAGGCCATGATTGGTAAGGGCCTCCCCTCCCCTTGCCTCTCACGCCCTGCCCCCCCTCTCTCAGGGAGCGCCTGGCCCTGGAGTTCGAAGGGGAGAGCGACGTGGAGGCCGGCGAGGCGGAGAGGGTGCGAGTGATGAACTGCACCAATCCGCGCGTGGTCCTCAGGAACTACATCGCCCAGAATGCCATAGAGGCAGCAGAGTGTGGGGACTTCTCTGAGGTAAGAGGGTACAGGAGTCTGCATCGGAAAAAAGCTGAAAGTAACCACCGTCTTACTGATTTAGTTCTTTCCATCTTGCAATAAACAGTGCATGACCTGAGTGCTGTTTGTCAGGGTCATTTCGTATGTTTCTGTTTGTCTGCGTTTTGTCAGATTCGTCAGCTGTACCCTTTGATCGAAGAATTGAGAATGAACAACATGGCAGGTTCGCCCTGTTGTCGCACACTGCTGGTCTTGCCACACGGGGGAGAGCAAGAGTTTGCAAGAACTGTGACATAAAACCAGCCCCTCCTGTTCACTAGTCGCTGGAATGACTGATGTCATGTAAGAGTGAAAGAGCGAAGGTCTTCTCATCAGCGCCCCTGACTCCCCCTCGGCTCCTCTCTCCCAGGTGCAGCGAGTCCTGAAGGTCCTGCAGCAGCCATACACAGACCAGCCCGGGCTGGAGATGCCAGGGGGGCTCGGTGGCCGGCCGGGGGCAGCAGAGGAGGGGGAGAGGGAAGAGGGGGGCCCCGAGAGTGCGGGTGAGGCAGGGGGAGCGCCCCAAGTCTGCGTGCCTTACAACAGCAAGCCGCCTGCCTGGGCCGCCGAGCTGTGCGTCACCTGATCGTCGTAGAGCCTCCCTGACTACACCCACCCCAGGAGAAGAGAAGTGTAATTCTCTCGCTCCCTCTCTCCCTCTGGGTGGGTGTGCAGGGAGGCTGTGACTGGGGGACAGGCGGCTCCTCAGAAACAAGCCGGGAACCGCAGATGGAGAGCCGGCGGGCTGTGGCACTGCGTAGGCTATGAAGTCATATGGTGTATAGAGGTGTGATACAGTCCACAGGTGTATATACTGTATAAGGAAGCAGTGTGTCTGCTGTTTGCAGGGTACACAGTGCCACGTACAGCTCCCTCTGCCCTCTGCCGTCTTGCTGGGTCTCTCGGCCGGTTGAGAATGACGTCTCGGATGACCAGTCCTGCTAAGGACCTGTCCGAGCCCGATGTTGCCGGAGCCGTGCTCTGTTCCCAGGCAAGGTTGCGTGTGCACTGGACATTGCAGAGATGTGCACCCGACCAGACTGGAAATCTCAGGAAGAGTGTGTGTGCAGCCAGCGTCTGCCCTGATGTTATTTTCTTTTAAACGCACAAAACAATAATGTTGCTGAATGTAGAAGGCATTGAGTAGCTTTTTCATATGAAAGCTCAGCAGAACTGTTGGCCTAACCGCATACAATGACAGTCTGTGTTGGAAAAGCTAAGCTGATTTCCAGACTTTACCATGTTCTTATTCTGTGTGTGTTACTGATCGTAGCCAAAGAAAATGTTCACACAGTGTGGAAGATCCCCACTACAGCCTGGATGGTTGAATTTTACTCATAAAACATAAAATTGTACTGCATGTCCAAGTGGGATTCCTGGTTCCAAGAGCAAAATGTAAAGCTGTACAGAAAAAGAACTATCTCAGAAGTACCCTGTCTATGTGGGGGACAGCTAAGCCCTCTTTATTATAGAAATTATTAAATAAATGCCTTATAAAGATGATTGAAGTTATATAGCACTTTTCTAAAGCACTTTACACATATAATAGATAGGGATCCAATTCATCCACCTCTAAAGTGCAGCCACCACATGAGTAACATGCAGCAGCTGTTCAAATTCACTGTTTGAATTAAGGTAAGACTTTGGTTGGCCATATGGTGCACGTTTTGCAAGCCCAGAGGCGCATTTAGTCGAGACACCAAGCTTAACCCTATTCTTCTGAACACTGACCCATCCAATGCAAAGACCAGCCCCTCTGACAGCACAGTGTCCTTTGTCACCAGCTCTGACCCCAGTCGAGCAATTATAGTATATCCCAAAGCAGCGCCTGAGACAGCATTTTCCTCCTCCTGCCAGGTTTGAGTTGACTGACTTTCTTGTCGAAGAATAGTTCTGCATCCCTCCTGCACCGTTCTAGACACAGGGAGACTATGCCACAGCTCATACTGGTCATACTGTCCACCACTGGTGGCCAAACAGCCTTTATCGTGACTTTACATAAGTGATTCAATTTTTCTGTCCACGTACCTGTAAGTAATTCTAGCAAATAGGAAATGATCCCAAATGCTGTGGTAAGTACAATATGTTTCTTTTCATGCTCTTCATACTGTTAGCTGAACACTTACCAGAGTACATGTTTTAAGACAGAATCAAAGATTGTGAGTAAACAAGGCAGTGGCTGGAAAAGTTTTTAATTGTCCTCAACTGGAGCTGTAGCACAAAAAAGGTTCCTGTGTCTTGGAACAGCAGTGAATAGTCTGAGTCTCTGCCCCAAAGACAGACTGTCTCTCCATCTCTGCCGGTTGCTTGTTTTAAGTGCACCTTTCATCAGCTGCTCTCCTGTTTGGAAACCATTGTACAGACAGGAGAGCCTGTGGAGACGTCAAACCTTGTGCTTTCTGCTCCCAGGCTGACTATTTGACTACGCAGACCAGGGGTACGAATAAGCAGAGCCATTCAGCTTGTTTTTTTTCCCCCATTTAGTTGCTAGAGGAGAATCAATTTCAAAATCTCCGCCAGCTGCCAATTGAAATATCCCAGAATGCTGCCTGTGTCATATTGGGGGAGCAGTTGTTTTGTTTCAGTTCAATTCAGTTTTATTTGTATAGCGCTTTGTATAATGGACATGGTCACAAAGCAGCTTTACAGATTTCCGGGCCTGAACCACCCAGTGAGCAAGCCTAAGGCGAGGGTGGCAAGAAAAACTCCCTCTGATTAAAGTAGGCAGAAACCTTGAGAGGAACCAAGGCTCGAAAGAGGGTGCCTGTCCTTCTCTGGCCAGCACCGGGTTCATTAAAGTGCACAGCTATGAAAGTCATCTATTTGTATTACATGGTGGGAAAAGTTAGTATTTTAGCTCATAAAATAGTTGTTTGTCCTCAGCACCCTAGGATTCCTTCACAGGTACCCCCAGTTATACTCGGACAGCTGTTTCCAGTAGCCCTGCAGGACCAGGACTGGAGACTCCTGACTTGAACCCTACTCTCAGCCAGCACTACGCCAGGGTTTCATCATCGGGTTGAGGCAGGGGAGGCTGTGTCGCCCTCAGAGAGGGTGAATAGGCCGGGTGTGTGATCAGTGTGGGCTGCAGGAGCAAGAGCTCTGTGTGCTGTGTGATCCCCAGGGTGTCCTCATGTTCCTATATCCTGGTACGCGCTGCAGGACAGACAGCCTGGTGCGATGCTTGTTGGAGACTCTGGAGACTCTTGTTGGGATCAGAGGCAGGATCGGGACAGCCCCAAAGATGAATCAGACCAGTGAGGTGAATCTTTCTCCTTTATGCTCACTAAGAGGAGGAGCCCCACAAACTACAGGAATCTCAAAGGCATTAAACATACTTGCATACAGCCATATCACCCTGCAACTCACAACTGGCAGCCCACTGAAGCTCAGCAGGTGTGAGCCTGGTCAGTACCTGGATGGGAGACTCCTGGGAAAAACTAAGGTTGCTGCTGGAAGAGGTGTTAGTGGGGCCAGCAAGGAGCGCTCACCCTGTGGTCCATGTGGGTCCTAATGCCCCAGTATAGTGACGGGGACACTATACTGTAAACAGGTGCCGTCCTTTGGATGAGATGTAAAACCGAGGTCCTGACTCTCTGTGGTCATTAAAAATCCCAGGGCGCTTCTCGAAAAGAGTAGGGGTGTAACCCCGGCATCCTGGCCAATTTCCCATTGGTCCTTATCAATCATGGCCTCCTAATAATCCCCATCTGTGAACTGGCTTCACCACTCTGCTCTCCTCCCCACTGAGAGCTGGTGTGTGGGGAGCGTACTGGTGCACTATGGCTGCTGTGACATCATCCAGGTGGGGCTGCACACTGTTGGTGGTGGAGGGGAGTCCCCATTACCTGTAAAACGCTTTGAGTGGAGTGTCCAGAAAAGCCCTATCCAAGTGTAAGGGATTATTATTATTATTATTTTCAGGTGGGAGTGCCTGACTATTTCCCAGCCCTACTGTAGCCTTCTAACACTAATCGATCAATCAATTGCGCAGTGCAGCTATTGACTATCATTTAGCCATCCCACCTGCCTTCCTAGATTATATCAGACATTATTATAACACTTGCTTCATCTTCATCTTCAACTTTTGGCCTCATAAGGGAGTGAGAACCCCAGACTCAGGGATGATGAGCTCGGGGTCTCTTACTTGAACCTGGATGGTTAATGTACCCCCACCTCGAGGTTTTAATGAGGACAGTTTCTACAAGCCCTCATCTGTACGTTTTGATACAGACCTCCACCCATTTCCTTTCATCAAAGTCAACTTGCATCTGTTAAACCTTCTCAGAGGAATGGGTCTGCTACAGCTAGAGAACATCCTCTTTCGTGTCATTTTCACGCAATTTGAATGTTATGTAGGAGCAACACAAAAGTAGCACCGACATATTGCGGGGTATAAAAGTGATATAATGCTAGCAAAAATGTTCAGTAATCAACAAAGCAATATCAGTATCAGTCAATACTGCTGTTTCAATCATATAAGAGAGATAAGATCACTTTATTGGCCATATACAATTTCTTGCTTTAGGAATTTGTCTTTTCGCATAGCCCAGCTTGCTCTCCATGAGACACAGACAGGGAGAGAAGCCTGGGGTCAGAGTGCAGGGTCAGCCATTGTACAGCGCCCCTGGAGCAGCTGGGGTTAAGGGCCTCACTCAGGGGCCCAACGGAGTAGGATTTCTCTACCGGGCGTGGGGTATGAACCAGCAACCTTGCAGCCCCAGGCACAGATCCTGAGCCACAGAGCCACCGCTCCAATAATAAAATAATTTTAATAATCAAGTTAATTATTCAATAATCAATAATAATGATTGGATTACATAGGTTCTCATGAGAAAATTCGTGCCACTACAAAATACAGTCCCTTCACTGTGCTAGAGCTGTGAAATCACCAGTGAGGCCATCCAGGGACTGTGAAAACACAGCTGGGCTGGGCCACGGCCAGGAGTGCAGACAAGGGAGCTCTGTTCAGGAGTCAGAAGTTCACACACACACTCGGCACTGAGCAACAGGGCTCCTGGGTTTCCTTAGCCAGACAGAGACCGACCTGCTGCTGAATACATAAGCAGTGCCCTGCAGCCTGAGAGACATGGCGTAAGCACAAATACCGTGCATGTCAGCTTAAAAAGCCCTGTAGAGCTGCAGTTGTATATGAATATAATTCATACATATATGCACACACCTTCATATATGTTGGCTTCGTCACTCTGCTCTCCTCCCCACTGAGAGCTGGTGTGCGGGGAGTGTACTGGAGCACTATGGCTGCCGTCACATCATCCAGGTGGGGCTGCACACTGGTGGTGGTGGAGGGGAGCCCCCATTACCTGTAAAGAGCTTTGAGTGGAGTGTCCAGAAAAGCGCTGTGTAAGTGTAAGGTTTATTTATTTTATACTGGCTACAACATTAGGAACTGCCTCTGCATAACATACTGGGCCTCTGTGAGCATCACAAGGATCCCAATATTCTGCAGGTCTGGGAAATTATTTGCCCCATTTCCATTCACTTTCCTGAAGAAGGATTGCCGGCACCTCCGAGTCCGCCACACATTGTCCGTCGCAGAATCCGTTCAGTCGACTGATGGCGAATATGTAGAAGTCAGTGCTGTGTGTCCTGTTTCATTCCGTACACTCTCTGCGTATGGCTCCACACTAACAGCCACTTCTGCAGGGGCGAGCTGATGCTGGAGGAGCTCCAGACCAACATCTTCAACATGATGGCAAAGAGCATGGGTGAGCTGAAGGAAATGATTCGATTTAATTCAGTCGGAATTGAAGGTCTTAAAAAGTCCATGGACTGTGTGTTTAAAGAGGTTGAGGACTTAAAAGAGTGAAGTAAAAGTTCTTAAACAAGTAAATACCGAACAAGAAAAGCATATTTAAGAACTTGAATTGAAAGTGAACGATGTAGATAGATACCATCGACGATGGAATTTAAAATGACTTGGAGTTAAGGAGGAACGTGATGAGGACATTGTTGCAACAGTGAAGGGTGTCTGTAAAAGGACCCTGCCGGACCAGGAGGACATGATATCGGCTAATGACTTTGTTCACAGGCTCAGGAGAGCGAACAAACTGAACAAACTGAGGTTTGCAGAGGACCTGTTCGCTCCCAGTGACTGCTCAGTTAATAATTATGTTTGGTTTTATTTGTTATAGCAGTATATACTAGTGTTTATTCAGTGTTAGTTTGGAATGGTGTAGTTAAGTATGAAGGACTGTTATAGTTCTGGTTCTTCGAAAAACTAAATAGTTTAGACAGTCTTAGATTTAGTTATTTGCCTTTGTGTATGTCTTTTTCATGAATGCCAGAGGTACTCGAAATGTTGTTAAAAGAAAAACGTTTTTTTTTTTGGTTTGTAAAAAAACCGTGCGCTGAGTTTTATTTTTTACAGGAAACGCATGCATGTTGAAACTAAATTCTATAAGTAATTGAGAAATATTAAAGCAAGGAAAACATGATACATGTAAAATATGCAATTTGATCACATAATTACTTAATGACCTCTGGTAGTTAAATGCTTTTTTCTGCTGCGTTTTTTTCCCTCTTGTACATGATTCTGATCCTCTTGTTGTATTTGTATCTGTAAATTCTATATGTTTAATAAAAATTTTCAAAAAAAACTAACAGCCACTTCCGCGTGTGGAGAGCCGGTAAAAGGCTGTGTGTTTCTGAAATGAAAACGAGCTTCGAGAGAGAAAGCGGGAGGCAGTAAGAGGGTGGTGGAGAGAAAGGGCACTCGGGGGAAGAAAACGAACTGGTGCCGATAAAGAATGAGCAAGAGGAGGCCGGCGGCCAGGGGAGGAAGAGACGGACAGGTTGACGCACAGACCCATAACTCCTCTCGCTTACCACCAGACTCCGGATCATGAGGCTGGAGAGAGAGGAGTCAGAGAGAAAGGGGGAGGGAGAGTGATTTCCGGGACGAGCCACCAGTCAGGGTGTCGGCGGAGTGCGGGGCTGTGTTCCCGCTGCAGCCCTGCGCTGACCTTGACACTGTCGGCACTCAGCTGTTCTCAGGGCCTGCGGTGTGTAGGTGTCGGCTTGACTTGAATGTAGAAACAAATCAACTCGCACAACAGTGAAGTGCTGCAGGTTGTTTTTAGAAAAGTGCCCCGTTGTAGTGTTTATATTACTATCTTCACAACTGAAACGTCGTGTTTTCTCTCTTCTCTATTCAGCATGGAACAAACCTATTACTTGTTCCTATAATATACTATATAATTGCTGTGCGTTGTCCAAACACTCGAGATGAAATTCAAAACACGCCTCCGGCCGTGCTGCGTCCCCCACTTTTCAATGGAAAGGAAAAACATTTTCAACTAATGCCCTGAAACAATTATGTAACTTTGTTTAAAGCGTTTTCTGCTGTCTAAGAAAATAAAACGGAATGTTGTGAACTTGGCAGGGGTGGACAACAACAGCACACAACATGCAACGGTCAGGATTTCTTTGAAGATTTGTGTTAGCGAGTGTTGTGTGTTTTGGATAGTGTGTGTATTAAGAAGTGTTGTGTGTTTTGGATAGTGTGTGTATTAAGAAGTGTTGTGTGTTTTGGATAGTGTGTGTTATTGAGTGATGCGTACTATGAATAAGTTTTGTCATTTTTCTTGAATATCTGACTATTCTTCCGTTTGTTTTTTCTAAGTCCATCCCACCTGTTTACACCAATCAGCCACTCCTGTTGCGGGCTGTACCAGATCTTCAAACCAGAGCCGCTAGTAATATAATAATTGAGACCTTTTACCTATAATTAATCCAGCTAAATCTTTCAGATACTATTCTCATTAATCATCAAAACTGTTGTATTAACATCGTCCTATGATTAATCATCACGAATAAATTTACCATTAATGATGCCATTGTGTTTTAAACTTGATTACTTGGTTATGGTTTCTTTATTACTTTCTGTATTATAGTCTCCTGAAACTATAAACTTTCCTACAGTAATATGGCATTATACGGCGCTTGGAGGTCTCGGACCTGTTCCAGAAAAAGTTTGAGTTTTTTTTTTAAACGACAGCACATGATGAAATCACGGGTAACGTCTTGCGTCCTGGTAAACTTGTTTATCGGAATTGCTGTCATTAACAACTCGTCGGGGGCGATCGAGGGAGGACGGTTAGGAGATAGTAACCCCATCTGAAATTAACTGCATATTTTTAGTGTTATTAAACCGCGGTACCGCCCCCACTTGATGAAAAAAGGGTGGGTCCGGCCCACACGCAGGTGATAAGTGCTGGAAAATGGGCTCTCTCTAAACACCGAGGGTGACTGAGGGAGAAAGAGCAGTTGGGAGTTAAATTTCTTCAGGTTTGGACGCCGAACAGACCCGTCTGCGCAGATCCGCGAGGTGAGCTGGATACCACGGTGTCAGCCTGCGCTTCAAGGCTGTAGCAAATTTCCGTGTAAAACCCGTGTCGTGGAAAGAAAATCTGTCAAGTAAGTGTTGCTTAGCGGTAAGGCTGGGCGAAATGGCCAAAAAACATCACAATAAAAAAATTTCATATCAGTCGATATCGATAATTATCACGATAAATCTCAAATCATTATTTCTTTTAGTTTAAAGGCAGATTTTTTTTTCTCCTGAGTGAAAGTCGAAGAAACAGTTAATTGGAAAATTAAACAACTCTTTATTTTAAGAACGCAACAAACACTTGCCAAACAGCAGAAATATTAAACAAATGAATAGAGAGTATTCAAGTCTTTTTTATGTCAAAATATGCATGAGTAAAATTTTACAAAATAGATATCTTAATAGAAAAATTAAATACTGCAGTGTGATAAAACGCACATAGAAGATGGCTCAGACTGCAAAGTTTAAAATGCTCCGTTTTATGTCTGATCGGAAAAAGCCAAAATATCTCCAGATTACCGGAGTTGAATGATCTTTTCCTTTGACAATGTCATCGTCCTTCGAGCTGGTCGTTGGCAGCACTTCATTTGCTTCAGTGTCGCTCATTTCTCCACTCTTGGCTACATTCCTGTCAGCCACCACCGTGTGGGTAAACATCACGTTATTTTTTTTTATTTATTTTTTAACACCACCACGTTAGCTGCCCGGTCTGCAACATGCACGCGCACTCGCGCAGTATTTTGTGCGCATGCGCAAAGCAGAAACATATATCGAACTTTTGTTAAATTTATATCGAGGAAAATTTTATCGCGATAATTATCGTTATCGAATTATCGCCCAGCATTACTTAGCGGTGTATTCAACAACTCGCCCGTCTTTAAGGTCTAATTAGCTGGGAGCACGGTCTCGGAGAGCCTCGGTGTGTTTGATTTATTTTTTGTTTTTTTTGCTCTTGCCTCAATGTGCTTTTTTTCGGGGCCGGACGATCTTCGCCCGGCTGGAAATGGCTGAGTGCTTTTGGGGAGTTAAAGTAAAACGGGGTCTCTAAATTCATTGATTGGCAATTGGGGCGTAAACCGACGACATTGGTTAGCAAGCTGGTTCGTCCTAACCCGTCTTCCGTGTTCCAATTTTATTTTAGAGAGACCCATATCCTAACGATATTTAGTTGTTAATAGGTTGCTTCTGTGTGGTTTAGGCATGCAAAGGTGATAACTGATATAAAGAACATAATTGCAAGGTGCTCTTTAATTCTTAATCTAAATGGGTCGACTTGACCAAATTTTCCTTTTTTGAAAAAAAACGTACACTGTTAATAACCTCTTAACTCGTAGACCTGTAAGCGTATTGTGTGCTGAAGACGAGCTCCACAGTGTAGCGGGTATGGGAGAGTTAAACATAGCGGTTCTGAAGGAGATTAGAAACGCAGAGAGAAGTCCTACAGTGGAGATTTAAATGTTTTCCAACATTGCGACAGCAAGAGACCTATAAAGGATAAGAGTGGCTATCTTAAGCATTTCTCTCAAGTGTTTACCAAGAAAGGAACATGCAGCGTGCCTCAGACTTGAGGAAGCACAAAGTTCTGTATTAATACTGGAACAAATGAGGCAGAAGTGATACAGGCACTGGAAATTCTTATCTTTGGGGCCTGGTGGAACTCTGCAAATTGTATATGAGGAGACCCTATCCATGGCCAAAACTAATCTCTTCTGATGGCCACTCAAGGGGTGATGCCCACAATACCATTCCTGATGCGGTCTCCATCCATAAAATGGGTAACCAAGTAATTCTAGATGGGCAAGTCTTTCTTGTGGTGAACAAGGTTACAGAAACAACAACTAGAACTAGAGGATTGCCAATGGGGGAAATAGGGGCTTTGTTGATAGTGAGGCTCTGGGACATAAACAGGTCAGTTGGATGACTTGATTTCAGAAGAAATGCCTGTCTATGTAAGATCCCCAGCTGACTGTGCATGTAGGAGCAGGAGCTCTTCCATGAAGAACAAGGAGCTGTCCAGACAACTCCAGTAAGGAGGCTTGAGTCTGAGGAAGGGTTTTAAACCTATCTAGGGTGTTGAACGTTTCCGATGGTGCAGTCGAACAGGAACAGGAAAGGGAAAGAATGTGGAACGTGGAGTAACTGGGCAAGAAGGACATGGGTCAGAGAAGGAGCCGAGAACCCAATGACCATGACTGGGGGGGTGTCTTTCACCGGACAGGTTCTCCAATCTCTTCAGCGTTGCACAGATCTAACATCTTGGAGAGTGGCAAGACATGAGCTAATAGCACGGAGCCTGCAAAGAAGACAATCCCTGATCTTAACCTTTAGTAGCGTAAGGGTGTGAATCCCGTTTGGCCAGGGATCCTAATCGTTACCTTACCTGCACCTCGGACTCAACAGCAGCCGAGTCTGATATTTCTTTCCTCTCATTTTTTAATGGTGGAGCCTTGCTATCCAGCCTAGCAACAGCCAACGTGGCCTCCACAGTGCGAGACTGGCTCTCCGGACTGTTTTGGGGGAGATAGTCTTTCTACCTCCCTCCCCTCCTAGCTTTCCCTTGGCAGCCTGGTCCAGGTGAAGGATTCCTGTGCTTCTGTGACCAGAGCCCTGCCCTGCTGTCTCTTTCAGATCATGGCTGGAGCGTGGAATCTGATTGGCTGGGGAGTACTGCTTTGTCTCTGCAGCCTCACTAGTGAAGCTCAGGTGAGGACCTGCCTGCTGGGGGAGCAGTAGAAACTGCCGTTGACGCAATCCAGGTGGCTGGAGGGTAGCCGTACACTACAGGGGCTGGGTGTGACTCGAGCGAGCATTGTTGGGGTCTGGAACAAGCTCCCGGCCATGTTATGGAAACTGATATCCTTTTATCTTTCAAAAGCGAGTGCCTGCACAATCCCAAGATTTAAATGGCGACTGCACCAAAGATGGTAGCAGAAAGGTTCCGCGTATGAAAGAGAACCATTCTTAAATGAATGAGCGGCTTGCAGAGGGGTGTGTGCAGACAGGAGAAGATTCAGGGAGGTCTGGGGTTCACTCCTGCTTATGTTTTCTTGCAGAACAAGCAAAGAACACCAGTCTCGCAAGGTACGCTTACAGTTTGTTCTTATTCACAAACTCCTGCACTGCCTGATGCAGTCTGTCTCTTCACTCCTCCTAACGCCACTGCATTGCATGTCCTGTAGAAATTGAATTGGTAGTTCTTGTGTGCTAATCTTTTTAGCCTGTTGTATCCCAAAGCCTTTTACTGTCCAGCCTTGGTGACCTTTAGTGATCGGCCCAGGTCACCTTTTAGGTCAGGGGGTCTCCAATCCTGTTCCGGGGGCAGTGTTTGTTTTCTAGGTCTCATAGCTCCGGCACATGAGAACGTACCAGTTTAAGAGTTGCTCCTGTCAAAAACCAGCTTATACCTGGCTTGTGACATTAAGAACCCAGCTCTATTGAACATGTAGATGTGGTCCCGTCAATGGCCAGGAATAAAGACCCCTGTTTTCTGTGCTATACTTATGGTCTTTACCCATCCTCTGTGATGAGATGATTCTGTTTTGCAGGGAGGGACTGTTCCCACATCAAAAGTGTCTCGCCTGGAGCCTCCAGTGGAGTGTACTTCATTCAGCCCCCTGGAGTGAGAAGCCCATTCCAGGTATGGGCCATGCCTCCCTCCAGCTTATGGAGTTTGGATTGGTGTTGAATTCTGGCTAAAGATCCCTGTTCAGTGATACAGCAGTAGTGTCAAAAGATAGGATTTGAACCAGCAACCTCCTAGTGTGGACTGAACAGTCTGGTGTGCCGTCCCCCTCGGTACCCTTTCAACACTGATACCCAGTGCTCGTTCTCATCTAAGAAGCATCTGAACCTCAAGGCCAGCAGTCATATCGCCCTGCAACTCGGAACTGGCAGCCCGCTGAAGCTCCGCAGGTGTGAGCCTGGCCAGTACCTGGATGGGCAACTCCTGGGAAAGACGGCTGATGGAAGAGGTGTTAGTGGGGCCAGCAGGGGGCTGCTCACCCTGTGGTCTACATGGGTCCTAATGCCCCAGTATAGTGATGGGGACACTATACTGTAAAGAAAAGCGCCGTCCTTCGGATGGGATGTAAAACCATCCTGATTCTCCCTGGTCATTTAAAAATCCCAGGGCGTTTCTTGAAAAGAGTAGGGGTGTTACCCTGGTGTCCTACCCAATTTTCCTGCTGGTCTTTACCAATCATGGCCTTCTAATAACCCCCATCTGTAAACTTCATCACTCTGCTCTCCTCCCCACTGAGAGCTGGTGTGTGGGGAGTGTACTGGAGCACTATGGCTGCCTTAGCATCATCCAGGTGGGGCTGCACACTGGTGGTGGTGGTGGTGGTGGAGGGGAGTCTCCATTACCTGTAAAGCGCTTTGAGTTTTCCTTTGAGTTTTCCTGAGAATTCCTTGAGTGTGAGGAATTATTATAAGCTACGAGCAGTCAAACGCACTCTCTGGGCCTCCTCTGGCTGGTAGCCTTTGTGCTGGCTGTAGACTGTCCGTGTGGCCTGGTCTGGTGTGGTTTCCTGTGTGGGGTGCCCAGGCGGTAACGGCGTGTGTTCCAGGTGTACTGCGAGATGCGCTCGGACGGGGGGTGGACGGTGTTCCAGAAGCGCAGCGGGGGCCACCTGTCCTTCAGGAGGAACTGGAAGGAGTACAAGTGGGGTTTCGGGGACCTCCGGGGTAAGCGGGCCGGACGCTGGCGGGAGGTCGGCCGCGCCACGGGGTCTCGCTCGCCCCGGCTCACACGCGCTCTCTCTCTCTCTCTCTCTCTCTCTCTCTCTCTCTCTCTCTCTCTCTCTCTCTCTCTCTCTCTCTCTCTCTCTCTCTCTCTCTCTCTCTCTCTCTCTCTCTCTCTCTCTCTCTCTCTCTCTCTCTCTCTCTCCCCCCCCCCCCCCCCCCCCCCCTCTCGCTGGCCGGCAGGGGACCACTGGCTGGGCCTGCAGCGCGTGTGGGAGCTGACGCGCGGCCGGCGGCGGCGCTCCGTGCTCCGCGTCGACCTGTGGGACTTCGAGGGGGGGACGGCCTTTGCGGAGTACGCGGACTTCAAGCTGGGCAGCGAGGCCTCGGCCTACCGGCTGAGCGTGAGCACCTACAGGGGCACCGCAGGTAACTCGACTCTCTGTAGAGTTTTAAACCGGTCCTCCCCCACCGTGACCCATGATTCCATTATTGCGGACACTACTGCCACGTGTTCCCACTAGGAGTCTTTGGGGGTTGGGGGAGGGAAGGGATTATCAACAAACAGAGCAGCGACTTCAGCATTACGCCTTATTCCAACACGCTTTCTTCTCTGTGCGGGTGTTCGCGTTTCTGACCGCCGTGCGAACAGGACTGTCCGGAATCTGTGCCTGAACCGGGCCGTGAGGGTGCAAGGGAGAGGGGCCTGTAGTAAACACTGCACAGCTCTACAGGCTGAGATTGGACAGGAGTTTGGAATTGTTGCTCTAACTGCCTTCTCGGCTTCCAAGAGCCACAACCCCAACAGCTTGCTTTAGGTCAAGCTAGAAAACTGTCAAGCAAGTGTTTTTTTTTTCTACAACAGACAAACATTTGTATTGCTGCTTTGAAAGCAGAGCACACAGAGGTTTTTATTATGTGCTGTAAAATCTAAATTGGGAACCTCTACACACACTATTTTCACAAAGTCTACAGGAAAAGGTGTCCTTTCGCAGCTTGATCCTTCAAAATGAGGTCCATCCTACTTCCTGCGACAGTCCCCAGCCTTCTCGCCTTCTATGTGGACCGAGTCCTTGTTGGCGAGTCAGAGGACGGTGGAGTTGGAGTGGTGCTGTCATGACCACTAGGGGTGTAACCCCGGCGTCCTGGCCAAATTTCCCATTGGCCCTTACCAATCATGGCCTCCTAATAATCCCCATCTCTGAAATGGCTACTCTGCTCTCCTCCCCACTGAGAGCTGGTGTGTGGGGAGTGTACTGGTGCACTATGGCTGCCGTCGCATCATCCAGGTGGGGCTGCACATTGGTGGTGGTGGAGGGGAGACCCCAATACCTGTACAGCGCTTTAAGTGGAGTGTCCAGAAAAGCGCTATATAAGTGTAAGCAATTAATAATAACAATATTATTATTATGACCAGGGTGTTGGAGTACGATCCGTGTTCAAGCCGATTTGCAAAACTCCTCTTCTCCTGCTCTCTCCCGCCCGTAGGCGACGCTATCCGAGGCGCGTACAGCGGGATAGACCAGGCCGGCGCCGGCTTCAGCACGGAGGACCGGGACCGCGACGGCTGCTCGCCCTGCATCTTCGGCGACGTGGCCGTGGATAGCTGCAGCCGGGAGGAGGGGGGCGCTGGCTGGTGGTTCAGCCGCTGCGGCTCGGCCAGCCTGAACGGGGACTGGCACCCGCGGGGTAGCCACCTGGGCTGGGCCTCAGGCCTGCACTGGCTCACCTGGAGGGGCCCCGCCCCCTACTCCGCCCGGGCCACGCGCATGATGGTCCGCACCCTGTGAGAGGACGGCGCCAACGGATACGGGCGCGGAGCCACGCCGAGCTTCTTGCACTGTTCTGAGCTTTCCAGTGCCACCCCCGCCAGTTAGAGGCAGACTGTTGCTCTGCTGTCTGTTTTTTACGTGCCTGTTTTTAATTGGGTTTTTTCCAATAAATAATTATCCCGCATTCCTGAGGTTAAACTGATTTCAACAACATCAGCAGGGAGATCCTGCTCAAACTGCACTCCTCCTCAGGTGATCACGAGGAGCCCTCATGAAATACTCGGATTCAATGCATTTTGCTATTAAATCGGCTGTTAAAACCTGACTCCTGGGGAGTGGTGAGTCATTCGTGGGGTGGGGAGGTGGTTAAGACGGACTCTTCAGGAATGGATCCTGGCATAAAAAAGGAGAGACGTGCAAGACCAGACAATGAGGTTTGTCCTTCTTCCTATCTCTTCATCAGAAACCTCCTACGGAAAATTAGACTTGAAGCCTGATTCTGCCTGGGTCATGAGAGTATTCTTGAGATTTAGTATCCAAGGAGTTGCGGTCTTGTTTGGAAATTCTGATCTCCTCTTATTGCTTATTCAGCTGACTAAAAAAATCTGTTAGTTTAGTCATGGCTTGTTTAGAATAGGGAAATTTTTTCCCATGTATGTTTGATTAGATTTAACCCTGGGGTGGATCAGTTGTACTACAATGCAGTTTCTTGGTTTGGCTGTGGATGGTTTTGTCTTTATTGATTTACTAACCTAGATTACCGATTAGCATTCTGTACTCTCTCTAAAGCAGACAGGGCTTGGACACTCAATTGTGTGTGTATGTGCGCACATATATATATGCACATTGAAAAGGAACAAGTAATAGGTTTATTCCATGCTGAAAAGAGAAAGAAAACACGTTTCGGCCGTGGAGCCTTCTTCAGGTGTCACCTGACTGGAATAAAGCATGGAATAAACCTATTCCTTGCTCCTTTGGAGCCTCTGCAGGTTGATGCAGCTGCCCACCTGAACTATATAGTATGTTTAGTGGGTAACCTTGTATGTTGATCATTTGAACATTTAAACCAGACGTCTAGATTTGGGACTAATTATTAGTCCACGAAAGTGTTGGAGAGAATAAAAGAACAGACGTATTGCATTCGGAGGTGAGATGATTAAATCTTGAATCTGATTTGCCCCCTTTTTTGTAGCCGTTTACTATGGAGTTAGTGGTAATCACTGTTTCACAACCGTAAATGGGACGTTCAGTTGCTGTAGCTCTGATGACAGAGAGCTCGCATTCTCGGTCGATTCAGGCTACGTAGGCCGGGAGGGGACATCGGTAAGAAAAGGCTATATCGAGGGACCGATTTACAATTCGTGTGCACGAACTAGTTATATCGAGGGGAATGATTTACAATTGGTGTGCACGAAATAACTAAAGCGTTCCCTCGTTTTCTTTGATACGTGTGCACGAAATAACGTTTTCTAACTCTCCCCTTCGTGTCACGGTCATCGCACATACAGTAGCTTCTAAAACACCAGCATTATCCCCAGCTCCTTACAACGCTATATCAGACAGTAGTTACACACAGTACAATAAAGCCTGACGCTGCTGTACCGACGGCGATTTGCAGACACAGAAAAAGTGATTGGCTTTATTGTTGATCAGTTGCGAAGAAAAGAGTTAGAAAACATTATTTCGTGCTTACGGATTAAAGAACACGAGGGAACGATTTAGTTGTTTCGTGCGCACGAATTGTAAATCGTTCCCTCGATATAACTTTTTCTTCCTACTGATGGCCCCTCCCGGGATCCGTATCGGGCAGTAGACAGGGAGGCATTTTGGTAAGGTGTCTACTAGGAGAATCAGTGATGTATCCCATTCGGTGCAGATTTCCAGGGAATACAGGTTGGAATACAACTGTGCATTTCCATGTTGTCGCAATCCACATTACATGACTTGCAGATTTTGTGATGGATGTATATTGTAGCGTTTGCAGGTTCTTTTCAGAACGAGGACAAGTGGAGACGAGATTAACAAACAAGCATTAGCTTTATTCGTTTACAACCACACAAAAACCAAACACATGATCTACACACACATGAGGAGACTGACGGAACACGTACACATATTTAGGGTGGTAATTACCTAACAACACACAACACTTTTACAGGACTACACAGGGCACTAGAATTACTAGGACATTATTTACACGGGTAGGGGCAGCCGCTGGTCAGCGTGCTGACCCTAAGACTCTCCCCCGGCTACCACTCCCAGCATGCCCAGTGGTACTATGAGCGCCTAGGGGTGCTTCGTCCTCACCACCAGGCGAGGGCGTTACACTGCCCCCACCTGAAGCGTCTGGCGTCTCGCCAATGTCGAACACCCCCCTCAGGCTGTACTCGTATTCGGCCAACTGCTGCGGAACCCTGCGTGAGCGGCCGCTGCGCCGCGGTGACGGCTGGCGACCCACGGACGCCCCACTATCGGCCGGCTCCGGCCCCGGCTGCTCCTCTGGAGCCTCCCCACACGGCTCCTCCTCCCGGGCCCGGTAGGGGGCCAGGTGGTCTCGGTGCAGGACCACCACTCTCCCCCGTGTTCGCAACCGGACACAGTAGCAGACCTCGCCCACCACCCCGAGTACCTCAGCGGGCCCCTCCCACGACGGCGCCAGCTTAGGGCTGAGGCCTTTGCGGCGGCGCGGGTTGTACACCCAAACCTGAGTCCCCGGGCTGGAAGGCAGGCCCCCTGCAGCGCAGGTCGTAGTACCGCTTCCGCCGGACCCCCGCCTGTGTCAGGTGGGTCCGTGCGAAGCTGTGCACCCGCTGCATCCGCTGCCGCAGGTCCCACTCGTAGTCCGGTCCAGCCGGCGGTGCCGACCCGTCTCCGGGCGGCGGGCCGAAGACCAGGTCCACCGGTGTTCGCATTTCCCGGCCCAGCATGAGCGAGGCCGGGGTGCACCCGGTGGATTCCTGGACCGCGGTCCTGTACGCCCAGAGCGCAAGGGGGAGGTGGCGGTCCCAGTCCCGTTGGTGCCGGGACACCGGGGTGGCCAGCTGGGTGGCGAGCGTCCGATTAAACCGCTCCACCAACCCGTCGCTCTGGGGATGCAGCGGTGTGGTCCGCGTCTTAGTGATCCCCAGGCGCTGGCACACTCTGGGACTCGAAGTTACGCCCCTGGTCACTGTGTAACTCCTCCGGCACCCCCAGCCTGGCAAACATCCCCTCCAGCAGTGCATCGGCCACCGTGGGGGCACTCTGGTCCGGGAGGGCGTAGGCCTCCGGCCACTTCGTAAAATAATCCATGGCCACCAAGACGTAGCGGTTCCCGGCCTCGGTGCGCGGAAACGGGCCCAAAACGTCCACCCCCACCCGCTCCATAGGAGCCCCCACCTGGTGTTGTTGGAGGGGGGCCCGGGAGCGCTCGGGGGGACCCTTCTGCGCCACACACACCGCACACGTTCGGCAGTACCGCTCCACGTCCCGGTGGCAAAGACCCCAATAAAAATGGCCTCGGAGACGCTGCAGGGTTTTTTTACCGCCGAAGTGCCCCACGCCCGGCTGGCCGTGCACCGCTCGGAGCACCGCCCCGCGGAGCGACCGAGGCACCACCAGCTGCCACCGTACCTCGCCACTGGAGGGTACCCGCCACCCCCGGCGCAGCACCCCGTCCTTTACCTCCAAGGCCTCCCACAGGGCGCAGAGGGCCTTGACGGACTTCGGGTGCGGGGCGAGCTCCTCTCGCGTAGGCCGCACTCCTGCTGCCCTCCAGGGGAGCACCGGCCCCACATCAGGATCAGCTGCCTGACGCTGCGCCAGGTCTGGCAGGCCCACCCCCAGCGGCCCCTCCCGGGCCGTGGCCGCGGTGCTCACCCCCGCCACGGTGCGGACAGCCTCCTCACGCTGCTCCCGCCGGGCGCAGTGGTGGCAGTCCGCGGCCTCGCAGGGGCGCCGCGAGAGAGCGTCAGCATTGAGATGGCGAGACCCCGCACGGTGCACAACAGTGAAGTCGTACTCCTGCAGGATCTCTATCCATCGCGCCATCTGCCCCTCCGGCTCCTTAAAGTGGAGCAGCCAGGTGAGGGACGCATGGTCGGTCCTCAGCCGGAACCGGGTCCCGAACAGGTACGCCTGAAGTGGTGGACCGCCGCCATCACCGCCAGCAGCTCGCGACGGGTCACGCAGTAGTTCCGCTCAGTCACGCAGTAGTTCCGCTCAGGCCTAGTCAAAGCCCAACTATAGTAGGCCACTACGCGCTCCCCATCCGGCCCCTCCTGCGCCAACACCGCGCCCACCCCCGAGTCACTCGCATCGGTATCGAGAACATATGGCAACCGCGGGTCGGGGTAGGCCAGCACGGGGGCCCCCACCAGAGCTTCACGCAACCGGCCGAAGGCAGTCTCACAGCCCAAACGGCGGCCCTTGTCGGTGAGGCGGTACAGCGGTGCAGCGATGCTGGCAAAGTCCCGGACGAACCTCCGGTTGTACGAGGCCAACCCCAGAAAGCTGCGCAGCTCCGCGAAGGTGCGTGGAGTCGGCCAGCCCCTCACTGCGGCGACCTTACCTGGGTCCGTAGCCACCCCTCGCGGTCCAACAACATGTCCCAGGAAGGTCACCTCCCGCCGCAGGAGCTCGCACTTGCGGGGGTTGAGCCTCAGGCCAGCACGGCGGATGCAGGCCAGCACCGCCTGGAGGTTTGTCAAGGCCTGGTCGAAGCCCCGGGCATGAACCAGCAGATCGTCCAGGTACAGCACACACTGGTTCCGCGGGACAGATGCCAGCACCCTCTCCATCAGCCTCTCGAACGTCGCCGGGGCATTGCACAAGCCAAAAGGCATGACAGTAAACTGCCAGAGGCCCTGGCCGATGGAAAAGGCCGTCTTCGGGCGAGCATCGGGAGCAAGCGGTACCTGCCAGTAGCCGCAGCGGAGGTCCAGGGAGCTGAACCAGGTCGACCCGGTGATGTAGTCTAGGGCGTCATCTATCCTCGGCAGGGGGTAGGAATCTTTCCGGGTGACCTCGTTCAGCTTGCGGTAGTTGACGCAGAACCTCCACGAGCCGTCTTTTTTTTTGACCAGTACAGCTGGCGCCGACCACGGGCTCGCGGAGGGCTCAATCACCCCCGCTGCGGCCATCTCCCGGATCTTTTCCTCGGCGGCGGTCCGCTTGGCGTGAATCATGCGTCCCGGTGGGATGCGGATGGGCCGAGCGTCGCCGGTGTTGATCTCGTGTTGGACCAGGGCAGTGCAGGTGCAGTCCTCATCTCTCGCCACAAAGAGATCCTCGTTCTGGGCGAGTAGCTCCTGGAGCCGCTGCCGCTGGTCCTGATCGAGGCCCTCGCAGCTCCGCTGGTAGAGATCCTCAACGGCGCGCCTCGCTTCCACGCAACGCTCGGCCCCCGCCGCCGCCGCCTTGTCTGGCCCCCCGGCTGACTCGGGAGCAGGATCCGGCACGCTCGCTCCCCGGCTCACAGGCCTGGTCTGCCCCGGCGACTCCCGCCGCCGCCGCCGCCACCACTGCCTCTTTTTCTCCCGGCTCCGCCAAGCCTGCGTCCCTCGGGCTTCGCCGGGCCTGCCCTCCACCAGGTGAAGTCGCTCCCCCTGCCACACCAACTCCTGCCGGCTCAAGTCCAAACTGGTCCCCACTCGCTGCAGTACGTCCAGCCCCAGAATGCAGTCCTCCTGGATGGGTGCGAGGTAGCAGGGGTGGCGCACCGTCGCTGCACCTAGACGGAAGGCAAGCACCTGTTTCCCCCGGACTGCAGCGATTTGACCCGTCACGGTCCTTAGCCGCAGGCTGGAGGCCTCCCATCCTGGGGGGTTGGTGCCCTCGGTGTCGGGGAGGACGCCCGGCCGGAGTAGGGTTACCGATGAACCGGTGTCGAGTAGGGCCAGGCAGGGTTGGTCCTCGATTTTGCAGTGGAGGTACAGGCCCCGGCTACAGCTGACTCGCCCCACGGTGGCGTGAGGGGCACCGGTCTTAACAGCGCTCTCCGGAGAAGGGGTTGAGCTGTTCAAGGGCGGCCTTCCCCGCGTTGAGCCAACCCGTTCCCGTTTCCCGACGCCGATCGAGGAGTGCGAGGTTCAGGTGCCCGGCAGAACCGGGCTCGGTGTCCCCTCTTCCCGCAGCGGTTGCAAATCAGCGTGCGGGGCTGTTCCGCGGGGGTCGCTGCCCGGGCTGGCTCCTCTTCCCCCTCGCTGGATCCCTCCGTCGCCGTCTCGGTCAGCCGGCAGGGCGCACTGCGTCTGCTGGCGCTTCCAGCCACCCCGAACACGGCCTCAGCCCGTGTAGCAAGGGCCAAGGCCTGCTCCAGCGATGTTGGCGCGGCCAGCTGCACGTGGCGCCGCAGCTCCTCGGGCGAGAGGGCCTTGAGAAAGGCCTGGAGAGCCATCTCCCGCTGCGCCTCCCGGGGGAAAGTTGGGTATCCTCGGCGGGCGAGGAACGCGACATCAGCGGCAACCGGGCCCAGTGGCTCTCCAGGTTGGCGCCGCCGCAGGGCCAGCCTCTCCCGCATCAAGTCCGGCGCCTCCTCCACACCGCAGCGCAGCTGGAGGGCTGCTGCCAGCGCCGTGTAGTCGCCTCTGTCCTCCTCCGGGACGTCCAGGAGCGCTTGGCTCCAGCCATTCGTCCGGGCCGCGAGCTGGAACTGCGCCTCGTAGATTTCCCACGGCGCTTCCCCATTGTAGCGACCTGGTCTCACCCGCGCCGATGGGTGTGGGAATCGCTGATCGGCTCCGGCAGGGAGAGTATCCTCTATCTGGGGTGCTTGCTGACCAGGAGTAGCGGCCGGCGGGACCACTATTGAATAGCCCTGGTAAGGGCTGTGGCCACCTGTCGCACCCAGGAGTTGCTCAGGCTCCCTATGTGCGCTGCCGATGGGTTTTGTTTCTACCAGCGTCAGCCGGCGCTTATTAGAATCGGGTACTGTCTGCCACGAGTTGTCCATTCTGCCTGCTCTGACACCAATGTAGCGTATGCAGGTTCCTTTCAGAACAAATACGAGTGGAAACGCGATTAACAAACAAGCATTAACTTTATTCGTTTACAACCACTCAAAAACCAAACAAACTCTACACACACACACACACACGAGGAGACTGACGGAACACGTACACATATTTAGGGTGGTAATTACCTAACAACACACTACACTTTTACAGGACTACACAGGGCACTAGAATTACTAGGACATTATTTACACGGGTAGGGTCAGCCGCTGGTCATCGTGCTGACCCTCAGACTCTCCCCGGCTACCACTCCCAGCATGCCCAGCGGTACTACGGTACTACGCTTCCTCCTCACCACCGGGCGAGGGCGTTACAATATTAACATTGTTTTCGTCAAACACAATGTTAATACCACAGATTAGATCCTACAATGAGAATTGCACATAGCTTTTATTTTTTATTTAAGTTAAGGTCATAATATAGACTCCGCCTCTGCCGCAATTCTGTATTGGATAAAGCGGTTAGACGTCATAATTACCATGATATATTATGTATTCAGGATAGCTGAGTGAGGTATGCTTCACTCTTTTTTGCTCCAGATAAATGGAAATTATTCTCTGATAATTATGGATCGTTCCTGTTCAAATGCATAGTGTCTTTTGCTAGAGAGCCTGTTACAGTGAGTTAAATAAAATATTTATAAAATAAACAAAAAAAAAACTAAGTCGGTCCCCTCCTATTTAAAAAACACTCCCAGTTGTTGTCCTTTAAAGAACCAATGTAATGGTCAATATTTTAAGCCGTTACTGGTCAAACAAATGTGATATGTTTAATGTTATGGTTCAAAAAATAGAAAAGTAAAATTACAACCATTTCTAATTCATAATGAGCTATTTTACTCCAAATTTAAATTTCAAAATCGCCATTCCAATCTTCAATTTCAGATTGGCGAGTTGCAGTCAAGAAATTCCCGTGTAGTGTAATTTGTCTGACCAGCAGGTGGCAGTACCGCATTGTCTGCCTTCTGCTGCATCAAAGCCACACGTTAAAAGTATTTTTTACAGTAGGCCACTCTTCCTGGGGTCCCAGTTTCTTCTGGTTTGTATTCCATCTGAGGTCTCTATTGCATAGTTGCTCCAATTAACTGCATGTTTCTATGTCACTCTGTGTAACCTCATCTGTGTGCTGTAACAGTGTTTTTAGTTGTAGGCCTGGTATTCCTACAACTGCTACTTGTGACGTTCATGGAGAACCTGCAGTTTTGTTTTGTTTTTTTGGTTGTATGTTTTGTCTCTGTTGGGAAATATTTTCCTTCGCACAAGAAACTTCACTTTTGCACTTTGCCTGTTTTTCACGGCTTCTGTGAAAATCTCTGGACTTACCGCAGGGAGCATGGACGTTTTCTATCCAAAGTCAGCTGCGAGAGCAGGTGCAGTATGCCCTTCGAAACACTTTGTTAAAGAAATAGGAGTGCGGCCTGCAGAGATGATGTAAATCTCTTGCAAATGTACTCCCCGCATTTACCAATGAGCCCACAGTCCAGAGCATTGCTGGGTTCAACAGCCATGTCATTGCGTATGCCATTCAGTATTTTACAAGCTCAACAATCAAAACACCCCATTCGGCTTGTTGCCTCGCTTAAGCTGGCTCACAGGACACAGGCCCAATTACTTAGGAAAAGACGGGAGAGAGTTTAATGAGGCGAACAGGTCACTAATCTCCCTGGAGATCATCATTTCCTACATGCTGAAAGCGATTGCAAATGAGGGGGAGACCACTTAACCCATCTAAAGTCTAAGAGTTGCGCTCTGGGAGTGGTGCGTGATTCTAGCACAGCTGAATTATAAAAGACGCCTTCCGTTTCCAGAGTTTCCCCCTGTGCAATGATGTGCTGGGTTACCCCAGTGCTGAAATCATCAGGTGGTGCTGATGTCCTTAAAAAAGTGCTCATGGAGGAACACTGCCAGCAGAATGTGTCCCCAACTCAAGACTGGCTGGGCTTTAATTCAACAACAACAATCTTGCGGGATTGGAATATTTGCTTTTTTTTTCTCTACGTGCTATTTTACTCATATAACACAACAGTTAAAAGGCAACCACCAGCATGTTTAAGAAACGGAACTGGTCGGACCATCCAGATTAAGCTTCCTTACGTGATAAGCCAGTAAAGTTCTAAAGCACCTTCTGCGATGCTAATTCACCAGGTTTTTATTGGGTACCATTTTTGGGAAAACCCTTTAGAAACGTGGGTCACACCTCTGAGGCATTGTGCGGACAGGATGGACAGAACACACACACACACTGCACTGCGGTAGACAAAAAAAATGCCTTAGGGAAAAACGCAATACAATATACCGAGCATCAAAGAAATGTATTTATACTAATGTTTATAAAAAAAAATATTGTTTTACTGCAATGTTTTTTATCAGGAAAAGATAATATTGTAGAGCAAGTACACTGGCAATATACTGAAAAGACCTGATGTATATAAATTTGTTATCCTTAATAACATTCGTCATCAATGGGTCCGATCAACGGATCATCTCCTATGGAAGTCTCAGGGTAGATGCTTGTGTGGCCACTGTTGTCCGGTGCCATGAATATGAGAGATATTGATCAAGTCTGTGCCTGTTTAATGGTCTCAGAGCCCTGGGTGCCACTTGTCCTCACAGGTCCTCTCACAAATGTCCGCTGGGGCTCAGTCACAGACAGCGGGGGTGTCCCCGGGGTACAGGGCTCTCGTCCTGCAGGAACACTGCCGCTACACGAGCAGCAAGAGGCCGGGCGCAGTCCTGCTGGAAAGTGGCCCACAGTCCAAGTGAGTGACCTCATCTAGCTTCTCCTGGAAAGACGTCTCGGTCTTGGCTCTGTGGCCGAGCTCGGTCCGTTCTCCCGGTACTCTCTGTGTGAATGAGTGCTTGCCAGATGCAGGTCGGAATGCTCCACCCAGCAGTTTCCACTTGCGTTTTCTTGTCAGACTGTGGATCCTGAAGGGCTGACTTTGTCCGTGTCCTGAAGATTTCGAATTCTGCCACTTTTTCCTCTCTAAGCCCGTGTGGCGTAGCAACGGCAGTGACTAGTACCCAGCGTTCAATGGTTTGGAAGAATTGGTAAGTGCAAATGACGAAAGAGTGAGGACTACATCTTTCATCAACTGTCACAGCTAATAGAACAAGTTCTCCTACTTCCACAATGCCTTAGCCCATCCTCTACTACAAATGGAACACCTGTGATGAGTATTTTTTCTAAACAAGCAGTTTCTAATTGGCAAGTTCAGATTCTTCACGTGCATCTGCTTGTTCTGGTGACTCAGTGCCACTGTGCTTTTGAAAGGCCCAGGCTTGGCGCCACGTAGGAAAATGAAGAGCTTATGGATGAAGCTGGAAGAGCAGAACATGCAAAGGAGGCAAGAGTCAATATACTCCCAAACGTACAAGTCATGTATGAAGCCGGACTGCGTGCAATTAGAGCGTATCATCTGAAAGGAATAGGCATTTGGACACAGAATGGAAAGTTTCAGTGCATGTAATGAAAATGAAAATTCAAGGCCCAGCTAGCGGGATTCTGCCTCAACCAGGCTTTTCGGGGGATCACACACAGCCTGTGTCTGCTGGTTTTTGTTTCAGCCGACCTCTACGACGATCGGTGCTAAGTGATGCTTATTCAGACCTCTGGTTTCTCTGATTCTGCACTCTGTTCTGGGTTTTCAGTCGACCTCACTGGAAGCATTTTGTTTCAGACAACTTCAGTATACTGTAGTTACAGTAACTTCAAACAGCATCAAAAGTGCTTGCCCTTACATCTCACTAAACAGAACAGCTGTTCATAAGCGATCAAGTGATCAACGAACCGACAAGGATGGGAAGGTCAAACTTCCACAGTGAGCATTTCTCCTTTGTAAGAGGTCCAGTTAGGAAAATTATAGGCAACACTGTAAATGCAGAGAAACTGCCTCATGATTTGCTTCCTCACATTATCTAGATGATCAAATGTGTCAACATAAGCACCAGGTGTGTGTCCAGTCTTGAATTACTTGTGCTGACAGGTTTTTGTAATTTTTTTAATTATGTTCTTTTAAACCGTCTAGCCAAATATATTCTTTGATATTTTAAATTGTGTCATTTATTTATTTTGCATTTTACACAGTGCTTGCTAAACCTCCTATTTTGGTATCATCTGAGTTAAATTAAGAAAAGCAGTGATCCTAGAGCACTGAGGTAGTGTATACCATTACTTACATCACCCCATTTGAAGCATTAATCCCTTATTTATATTCTTTACTTTCTGTTCATTAAGAAATTCTCAATCCAAGCATTTACATTATGCAGTCTCTGCTTTACTTGCTTTTTAAGAATGTGCTTCTGTATGTCTGTCAGAAAGGCTCTTAGATAATGAATTATCAACAGGCACCACCAGTGAGAATGACACAGTATCAGACAAGTCTCCAAGAGACTCAGTGTTATAGCTGGTAATTGCAACATTGGCTTGAGCAGAATCCCATAGAGACAGGTGTCCCCCAAGACTGGTTGGAGGCTTTATTGTTGGGGTCCCTGTGGGTGAGATATTCCTCCAGGATCCTGTCAACAGCAGGATGTTGTAAAGAAGAGAAGATTCTGAAAAAGGTGGAGTTGCCTTCAGTTCCATTCAACTGGGATAAGGGGCACTGGTATACACCAGTGTTTCCAAGACAGTGCCATCAGACCACCAGAACAACTATACCTCGGAGTTTTACGTTGTCGACCGTGAAATAAAGGAAATGTCATTTTGCAGAGCAGTAGGAGATGATACAACTGTTCAACTGATGCCAAATACGATTCAACTTCTTGATTTTTTGTTTGGAGTTCTCAGTCTTAGGCCAGGAGACTGACCTCACCTCCACGGGTTGTTTGTAGCAAGTCATGTCTGTTTTTAAGTAGTACTTAGTGACCGTGACAGCCTGCACTTGTTGCTAGGCAACTCGGCGAAAAAACAAATGATGTCTGGCCCAGTTCATGTTTACTGAGAGACTAGAAACCCCGATAATTTCTGACAGCTCTTATCTGTCAATACCTGTGAGAAAATAAACACAAACTGAGCCACTCAATGGTTCTTGGGTTGAAAAATGTGACTTCACCCAGATTAAAAGAGTGACTTTTGCTTTATAGTGTGAGGTCATGTTGAAATGAGTTCATCAGTTCTAACTCTGATTCTTTCATATTTAATTACTCTATTACTGGAAATAAAATGTCAAGTTGCTCTTAATTCTAGAAGACAGGAACAACACCAACGCAAGAACAATAGGTTTCAAATTGGTTTTTTTTAACTGGATTTATGCATCTTAATTTATTTAATTTAATTTAGGCTTATAGAGTTCAACAGGCCCATACTGATCATTTCTATAAACCCCCTGAAAACCTTAGACACTGGAAACAGATTTTAGACCCTGCTTTGAGATCTAGCCTTATCCTTTCTGAAAGTAAGCGTGCCTTCAGCTAGAAGAGAGGAAGAGGGGAGTAACAGTGGGAACAGCACCCTTTCTATAAGGAAACAAATTCAAAGACCTTGGGAACAAACTGGAGAGCAGGAGCAAAGAGTGTTTTCCTCAGGGCTCCTGCCCACTCTGTGTAAAGGAGTACAACCGCAGGCAAATGTGAGCCAGTCAGAGTCACACATGACTGAGCCCATGTGTGCAGGAGAAAGATTCGGCTCTAGAAAGTACAGCTTTCTTTGATAAAGGTTACCCGCACGGGCACTGTGGATTACACCTGAAAGAGATACACGCCAGCAGGCTTGGGCGCTGGGATCTACAGACAAATTCATAAGCCTTTACCCTACAGTAGAAAGGGGCAGGAAATCCAAAGACATTCTGCAGAGGAGATCCACAGGCGATAGTGACAAAGACACAATCCAAGGGGGAAAAACGGAACGGCAAAACATCAGGTAATTATTTCTGATTAAGTGCCAGGAGTGTGAGACCCAAAATGCCAGCAAAAGAGGCTGTTGCATGAGCAGGGGATTGTGATGTAAATGGAATTAAAGAAACAAGGCAAACAGAATGA
Source organism: Lepisosteus platostomus (assembly GCF_059453375.1). Classification (NCBI taxonomy): domain Eukaryota; kingdom Metazoa; phylum Chordata; class Actinopteri; order Semionotiformes; family Lepisosteidae; genus Lepisosteus; species Lepisosteus platostomus. Next base: position 53,549,840 of record NC_142619.1, read on the forward strand.
TGATGAAGAATACAGAGACAATGCGTGCACAGAAATCTGGAGAGATAAGAAAGGTGTGTACTGCAGGTGTAGCACTATTCATCCAAACACAGAACCTTAACCTAGATGAATTCAGGGTCTCAGAATTGATGCTAGACTTACAAAAATCTTCAAAGGACACTGTGTTAGGATTATGCTGTTGACCACCTAACTGTGATATCATATCAAATATATGTATGACATATATTTAATGCAGAATGTATGTCTAAAGGAAGAAGTGGTTATTGTAGAAGGTTATTTTACTGTCGTTGAATGGGAAAAAAACTCTAGGGACACACCAGCTGAAACTAAAAATGACAGACATGGCTACCAACTGCTCTCAAATTCACCCTGTCCAAACACCTACAAGAAGAACTCAGAGGTCGTTATAAAGCAATCGTCGTAGGGTGAAGAAAACAGGTGAGAGACCCAACAGGAAGCTAAGATCACTACATGCTATGAAATTCTTTGAAACTGGAGAGGTAGAATCCAAAACAGAGGTATACAATTTCAGGAAGGCAGAATAGGAAGGAATAAGACAGTTTAGGAGCAGTAGAATGGGACAGGGTAGATATGGAGTCGGTGGAGACCGGAAGGACTCAGCTTAAGCCTAAAACAGGTCAATCAAATCAAAAGCTACAAAACAGTGGCAGAAAATATTTAATCCAGTAAAACGGGGGAAACCAACTCCATAGAAAAATAAAAACAAGACTATCCAGTGAAAAGTGAGGGAACAGTAAATTGCAGAGGTTTAGTTTTAAAAAGGTGTGGTAGAAAAGCCCAGAGGAAGAGAAGAAGACTACTATAGTAAATCTATAATAATAGGAAACGATCGCGCAATGAAAAGCAAGTGGCTAGCATTACAAGGTGAGGGTGATGATGTCTTGGAAATCCAGATTATGTTATATCCCATACTGACAAACATTTGGAGCATCTGGGAATAAGGCTATCTCCGTCACCAAAAGTTCTAAAGAAGGTGGTTCTTTTAAGTGTAGAATACTGACATCCATTTCAAGTAAATTGAACTGGTATTTACCATTACAGTCAGTAATGATCCCAAAGGAGAACGTGTGTTTTCTTTGCTTCTGCCTGTCCACGGCTTAGTAGTGCTTTCATAAACAGGAAACAAACATAAATGACAAAGGTTTACTTACAATTATTACAAAACCGAACACAGAAAACAGTACTCTCAAAAAAAAGATGGCAAGTCTGTGAGTCCAGGCCTTCTACAGTCTGATATGCTGTCCGCACTGGTCCACCTCAATACTGGGCCACAATTAACGCAAACAGACTGACACTCAGCCACTTAGGGAGGTCATGTGGTTTTCTACATGTCTACAGGACAGGCTGCTCTTTGAAACTGCTGCTAAAGAATGAGTATAGAGCACAAACCAGGCGCAGGCAGTTCTTGGTTTACATGGGAGAAGTCTTGCTGAAACACACCGCAAAATTTAAAATGATCTAATTGTTCTGGGTCCACCTCCCAACGAGAGGGGTAGACCTTCCAAATAAAAAGGATAGCACACTTTTGTTTATGTAAGATGTTTATATAGTTGAACTCGAGTCATTTCTAAACTGAACGTGCGCTAATGTTGAGCAATTTCATGGCAACTGGGAAAGGAAGACCGCTGGTGGTAGAAAAGGCAGAAGTCATGTGCTCATAGACGAGCAACTTCAGTGCTTTTACTCTCAGCCAGACTTTCAAATGTCATTTATTTTAAAGTCTCATTTGGAACATCAATAACATTTTTTTCCTTATTTAGGATTTTAGCGGATTATTATTTTGAGACAGTAGAGAAACACCTGGCAGATGAGTGCAAGAGAGTGAAGGGGGGGGGGGGGGGCGCCATTGTGGCTCAAACCTGGGCCATGGTGATGCCTTGAGCCAAGATGGCTACCGAGTATTGAGTGGAAGCAGGTGTATGGGCCAGAGCAGACACACCTGAGGTCAGCAGTGGTTGAGGGGAAGAGAACCGGTGGGACCGATTTCTGTTGAAAAACAAAGAGGCGTATAGCGCAGTCACCTCGAGAAAGAGAAGCAATCCCCCCCATACAACATGGGATGATCCTACGCTGAACCAACACTCACAGAGGAAAGTGCCAGACTCCACCTTCACTTCCAACTAAGCAAAGCAAGACAGGTTGATCCTGGAGGGGAATCGTAAGGGAGGGACCTGACGGCTGTTGTGTCAAGGGCCCAGTGTGTGGCATGGACAGGCATCCCTCAGTAGGCTCAGCGGGGAGGGGGATGGAGTGGGGGCGCTGTAGAACCCTGAGGAAGGCTCTATAGATTCTTCCTACAGCAGAGTGGGCTGGCAAACCTGCACTCAGAGGGTAGAAATGCTAGAGTGACAAGGATCAGAGCTGTGAGAGAGAAGAGAGTAGAGATCTGCTCGGTCTTCCCCCGAAAGGGACTGAAAAAAGACTTATGTCCCGGGGGGGGAAGACTGTAAAGACTCAGCAGAGAGTCACAACATAGCATCAGGCTACTAAAGCAGAAAGGTCTTGGAACAATGCTAGTCAGGGTCACAAAGGCATTTAAAATGGACAAGTGCAGAGTGGTAGACACAGGCACCAGGAATACAGGAATTGGGAACACTGAGCTTTCAGAAGCTGTTGGGCTTTATCTCCACATTTCCATCTTGTAAACAATGAGGGAAATGAAAAAGGGGATTTTGTTATTAGGCATAGTCAAAAGCATAGAAAATAAATTAAAACAATCCTATATTAGGATAGTATAATGCAAAAACAAGACGTCATTAGCAGCTCAGGTTACAAAAAAATATACTGCATAGAGAGTCTGGCACAATGGTGTAGTGGAATCAGTCCAGATGGAATAGGACAGCCTAAAATACATTTTTTGCCTTGAACTGGGAAAACTACTGACTAAATATTCAAAAAGAGCAAAAATTCAGCCTAGGGGATTTCTTCCAACCCAGGAGTAAAACACAAGCCAGAGAACACAAGAGGAAACTACAGTACCTGGAAGTGCATTTAGAGCTGAAAGCTGGAGGGGCTGCTTTACGCAAAGTGTGGTGGGAGAATGGAACAAGCTATCCAGCAGTGTTGTCAATACTCATACCCTGTCTTCTGTCGAGATATAACCGGATCACTTAACTACTACTAAATGAGCTTGATAGATGAAATGGCCTCTTCTGCTTTATCATCTTGAAGCTTTTCCTAAAATTCTAGTTTACTTTTAAAACCTATAGGGTGTTTCATTTCTTTTGGAAATAAGACTTAATATCTTACCTCTTTAAAAGGCTTGCAAATCTAATGCTCTTCAGACCTAGAGAGACGTCTGTGACACCCAACATGCATATTTGTTAGATAATTTTTTGCATATGCACTGCGCCCTGAACTACTTTGACAGAGAGCTTTTGAATGCAAAATTCTACATTAAAAAGAGCTCTACTACTTAAAATCTAGGAAGACATTTACTTCTTCAAAAGTTTGCTCTGTAATACCAGAATCTGTATTTCACTCTCTGTTGAGTTTCAGATGCTCTGCCAGATTGTTTCACACTCTTTCTGCTCTCTTGTCAAACTGGACAAGAACAGAGCAGAACATCACAGAAAAACTCATTCACCCAGCCTGGCTCGTTAGTTCAGGAGCCCATTGGTCCCAAAACCTTAATAGATCCCAGGGAATCAATGTGACTACATTGTGATTCTGTGGTTTTATTGCAAAGCAGCTCTTGAAATAAAGAAGAGCCTGCTGTTTTCAGAATCTAGCTCTATGTATTTGGTAACTTGAAGTACATGTTTCTGTGACATGTTTCCAGAAAATGCATGCCCTCTCACCCCTGTCAATTCTTCTTTGCAGAAACCATGCAACCCCCAGAGTTGCCTTTCCTGCTCCCAGGTAGGTGAGCTTATAGGGGTCTCCGCAGAAAGAGCTCACACATGCTCTGTGTCCCACGAGGTTCTGGATCATTTCCCATTTTCCTAAGAGGATTGCTGTGGCAGACATAACACTTAGCTGGGGCAGTCCCAAGATCTCTGCATATAAAAGCTGACAACGACATTCACAGGTCTGACACAGAGAGAGACTTTCAGAGAAACAATATACTTCCTTAGCATCATGACCTAACCTGCTATGCCTATCTTTCTTACACCCATAGAAGGCTTCATAGCCAAAATGTCGTGTTTCCTTTCTTCTTTTTTTCAGCATGGAATAAACCTGTTACCTGTTCCTTTGCAGCCTATGCATGCTAACGCAGCTACCCACCTGAACTACTATTACCTAACCTAACCCATGTGAGAATGTGTATATTAACCCTTCAAAAGTAATCTAATTAAGCAATTACCACCCAATGAGCCTATTTACATTCATTAGAGTCCTTTGACAGCCTCTAGTGGCACATCAGCTGCTACTGCAGTCCATTCATAAACCGTCCTGCCCCTGTTGCCTTTAGTTTAGGTGATGCCATTTCTTTCCTCTCCCCAAACAGCCTTCCTGTTAATGCTGGCAGGAATACTTGTGGTCTCTGGTGAGTTGTTTGTGAAGTTTTCCTGCTTCTTTCTCCTGTACTGCACGGAGGGTCCCAGGGAGTTGTGTGTTAAACAGGACATTTCAAAGCCTAAGCAGCACAGCCCAATCTCACATTCTACAGTGATCACTGAAGAGCTAACACAGGCTCAGGGTTTCTTGCCAAACATCTATGCGTTGTTGACAGTGAACCTCCAGCCTGGAGCAGATGTGATGTTTGAAGTTACCATTGAAACAACAACACATTAGACGCGAGACCAGTATCTTTCATTGTGACCGGCTTAGTGAGAAAGTACTAGTGTTCCCAAATGCCTCAACCCACGTCTCAGAGACAGGAGACTGGTTTGTTTGCCTAACAAGTTCCTTTTCTCTGTCCCTTTCAATTAGCAGCGTACTTTCAATGCAAGCATGTCCTCAGGTCTGCCTGTTGTTTCATTGTCCATTGCTTTTACTGTGGCTGTGCGTGTACAGATGCTGTGTCCAGCTCCTCCTGGACACATCTAGCAGGTTTTAGAAATCTCCAGGCTCTGAAGAAACCCGATTGAGGTGGAAGGAACACCAGGAGCCCTCTGGCCCTCCAGGACTGCGGTTGTGCAGCCCAGATATACAGAACACGTGCTGCAGGAGTGGGCTGAAACCCTAGTGGCTCGTCTGCACATTCTGATCCCCATCCAGTGTCATACAGAACAGACCCGTGCGCCAGCAGCAGTTACCAGTGTCGTGGGCAGTCATGTGTTTTCACATAATCTAACAGATTAGATCATCTGACAGACAAGGAACACAGGCACTGTACTGACGAGGACTTGCTGTGCAGAGATGGGACCCCCCCCCCCTGCAGGGAAATGGAGGCAGGAGGCAGAATCCATAGATCCAGAGCTCTTGGGGAGATGGAGGCCTGCTGGGAACATCTGGGGTGAAGACCTGTACAGACACCCTCGACTCATGAAATCATATCTGTAGGGCCCCCGCCAGTGTAACTGCAGCAGGGCGAAGGTCTCCCCCAGGCCCCAGGCCAAGTGTTTTAGTACCCCTTATATAGCAAAAAGTTTATATTTAAACCCATATTAACTCCCCTTTAAGTTGTCAGAATATGCCACCCACTTTTTGGTGGGTGTGAGCTATTGCATTGTATGCAATTCAACATACCAGCCCATTACTTTTATTATAACTACAAGTGCAAGGCATTAGCTGGAACCTGGGGAATGGTGGCACATCAGTTGTAGTCTTACAGCTCTCGGGTCATAGATACTGGGGTGGTATACTGTGCCTTTTGTGTGGAGTTTGCATGTCCTACCCAGGCCCCAGTCCGAGTGTTTTAGTACCCCTCATGCATCAAATAGTACATATTTATTTAAACCTATGTGGGAAAGTGCACAATCATTGTTCTCCAATAAATCAATTAACACGTTATCACCCGGTGTGTCTCCTTACAGAGGCCCTTTGGCAGCCCCTAGTGGTTGGTCACCTGTAATTACACTCCTTTCTCAGGCTTTGCAATGGACACGAGCCCATTTTGGAGCCACTTCAACCTACCTTGTCACTCATCCATCATCTTAGACAGCATTTCAGATATCCAAAAGGAAAAACATCAATGAAGGGGACCCACTTTATTATCGATGCAGTATATGTACCCCATAGTATATTGATTTAATATGAACTCCTTGCATTTATAAAGTACTTTTCATGCACGAGGACCTCAAAGTGCTTCACAGTTCTTCCAGCTCTGGAGTGCAGTAGACACCTGGATGACCACCCGCCAGCAGCTCCACAACAGCAAACCAGGTGGAGAAGTGTGACATTGCTTCTTTAATTGGAAAAAGGGGGAACTTTAGGTAGGCCAAGTGTACCGGTCCAGATTGGAGCTTAGTCAGGGCACCAGGGTAAACACCCCTTCTCTAATGAGCAGTTCTGTGAGGAGCTTCGCTGGCCAATTAGTCGGAACCTCAGGTGTGTGTGTCACCTGAAGGTTGGCACCGTTCACTGCACAGTGTCCCTGTTCACCATGATGAAGCACTGGCTTGGCAATTCTGGTTCAGAGCGTAGAGTGCCCACTACTGCCCCACCAACACCTGGCTGCAATACCCACCTGGGTTTGATTAGAGGTCTTTTACACTTACACATTGGGAGAGCAAAAAACAAACAAACTGGTGTTTCTAAACTCAGAAAAAGAAAAAAATATACATGAACACTTGCTCCTAACACTTTCAAGGGAACTATTCAAAAACACATGCCTTGGTTATGACTAGATATATCTCGTCATATATTTGTGACTGGATAGTCATATTTTTTTTTATTGTACTCAAATAAAGTACCCTTTTTTAATTTAATTTAGCCTACTTCCTGCTATTCTGAAAATGTCTCTGCAATTTTTACAATCATTTCTGAGCATTTTTTAACTTCAATTTTCTGTTCAGTCAAGTTAAGATGCGAGTTGAGATTTTGTGTGGTAGCAGTTCTCTGACCGGTCCCAAATTTCCTGTTGCATAAGTCTCCCAGGAAAATCTATGAATTAACATCCATCATCTCTTCCAGAGTCTAAAGAACAGAACTACACAAGTGTAATATGTGAAGAGTTAACTGGTTCCATTGCTTGTGGTAAGTCTTACACTTTCGAGGCTGCCCGTTCATTACACAGTGGGGTGGCATTGTCTAAAAAAGACACTTTCAAAGCCCTCTTTAAAATCTTATATTTTTCCCACCGTATGATTTTTAAAAATTTTACCATAAAAAATGTTAGAAAAATCCTGAAGGAGCCAGATTCCATGTGGATTCTGTCAGTCGTCGTAGGACACATCTTGGATACCGATCTCATCTTACTTCCCATTTGCTGTCCAAATGGCCTCTGATTCCTCTCATCCAAACTTCAGCTCCCCAGTCTACGACGTAGTCTTCCACCTCATTTCCACACAGGTTCAGGTTCCAATTTACAGGCTATTTCTGTGAGAATATACCTTGTAGGTTTCATGTGGCTGCGGACACAGCAATGTGTACTTCGCCCCATTCGATTTCCTACAGTCTGTCGGCGTCTTGTCACTGTTTCTCTGTTTCCAAACTGCTGTCTCTGGCAGAGAAGGGTGTCATTAAGATCTACAAGGTCAACTATGGGCGCACCAGTTCCTCTGTCTGCAGTCAAAATCAAGCTGCTTCAGTGCTGGCCAAGACCGATTGTCTCTCCAACCAATTTACCTATGTCAATCAGAGGTAAGATACGCCTTTACAAACACACTGGATACCGTTTCGCTATCAACAGTTACGAAGACATAAATGGGCAGCTTTCTGATCCTTTCTAATCACGTGTGGGTTCCCAGGAGCTTCCCTGAGCAACAGTTGTCACCTACCCATGCAGGAGAGCCAAGGATGTCCTCATCTGCAGCCTAGGAGTCTGCCATGTTACAGTAGTTGATCCCTCAGACTGACTTCTATTCACTTAATGCATTTTTATACAAAAATTCGTATTCTATATTCTGGTCGCTTGCAGATTAGAATGGCATATGTTTAGCAATAATATTATTTATGGTACCTGAAAGTTTCAGGTTGTTGCACAAAGCTAAGGTATGCGTATACGTGATCTGACAACTGGAATCAATTTCCTGTCGTTAGGGTCGTCTTCACCCCAAGTAAGAAAAGCTCAACTGAGCAGATGCTGTGCGCAACAAAAAAACATAAATAAGTCATTTAAATAAGATTAAAAAAAAAACATTTTAAAAAATTCTCCCCAGCAGCCCTGTGGATCCTGGCCATTAATTCCAGCCAGAGCTTGTTCGCCATTAGTTTTAACTGGACCACAAAATTTCAGGTCTTAATTACATTTGATTTTGAATAGAGGAAATAATACAAAACAGGCCAGGCCTACACTACCATGCCATTATAAAGGAAGGGAAAACTTCTGTCACCTCTCTGTGGTAAAATAGTGTTCAATACAGTACTACCAGAGCCCTTTCCCCAGGTTGTCAAGCACCTGTCCTTGGACATACTAGTTTATGATGATGATGATGATGATGATGATTATAATACACTCATGTAGTAACACTGAAGAACAGGGCTCTGCAGCTGTATGACACCAGCAAACCTGACACTGTCCCTGTTGTCTATCGTAGTTGTGGCAACAAAATCATCTGCACGGTGACAGTCAAGAACTTTGCTGACCCCTGCGGTGGCACCTACAAATACCTGGAGACGTCCTACGCCTGCGTATATGACTGTGAGTACACACAGGAGACACAGGAGCTGCCCCACTGGCCCAGCTGCCCCAGTCCACTGAGAGATAGACTTGTGGGACACAAGCACAATCCAAACTTTAAGGATCCCTGTGTCATCTCTGGGCGCCTGAAACCTGTGCTGCGATTCCCAGAATGCAAACAGGAAGTGTGTGGATGTGGAGGGCGGAGGGACGAGACATCGGGCTGGCCGGGACAGGCGGGCTCCAGCTGGGGTTTCCCCCTCTGGGATGGAGAAAGGCTCTCCGCAGATTTCATCTCCGCACACATCTCCCGGAGCTTGTCTCCCAGATTTCCCTCCCTGCCCTTCTCTTCGCCCTCCTCTCCCTCCCTCACCCCTGAAGAAGGCTCAGCAGTGCCTCTGCTTTCTTTCCGCACTTCCCCATGAACGTCTCCTCCGCACCTCTCTGCTCTTGCAGAATCATGCACCAAGTGTGCGGCAATATTTCCCTTTTCTTCCAGGAACATCGGAGGCCTGGAAACCCCCCATGAAACACACCAACACATTCGTTCAGTATTATAACCTTGCTTTGATGCAGGAATCTTGCACAACGCAGTGGGAAATCCCCTAGACTGTCTCGCATGACTTGGCCGCAGCAATTAAAAAGGGGGTTATTTAAAGGCTAAATATTATCTTCCATCTTTACACCAGGGGTGTCCAGTCCTCATCCTGGAGAACCAGCGCACCAGCAAGGTTGCCTTCCAGCTCTGCTCATTATGACTGAAATCAGCTTAATGGGGCTGATTTACTGACGTCTCTCAGCTCTTCAAGGGCTGGTGCCTGAAAGAGAGCTGGAAATCCCCTCCGCCTCCCCAGGGGCTCTTCTGTTGCCTCTGCTTTTAATTTGAATACATACATGTAACAGATCTGTCAATGAACAACTGTAGTTTAACTGTTGGGAAAAGAACTACTGTAGCTTTCAAGACAATATAACTAAACGTTCGTTTTAACATCAGAATTAGAGATGCATTTCTGGTATATCTGGGAAGGAGCTGAACAACCTAATAAACGCCTTACTGTTGCCTCAAAACAAAGTCAGTAGTCAGTAGGTCCACCAGAAATGCTTACTGCAGCAGCCTAGTTTTCCACAGAGCTCTCCTATTCCAGTATGGACCAGGCCCAGCCTTGCTTAGCTTCTGGCTTGAAGGGGGCAGCTCCGGCTCCGTAAGTAATGGCTTCTTCTACTGTACATAATGCATAAGGCCAAGCTGAGCAGCATACATGTGGCTGACTTATTGACGTTCTGCGCTCATTTTGTTATTTTTGTACTAAGGCCACTCATCCCTGCGTTTTATGCGTTCTCTGTCAGATGACCTGTATTACATCCCTGAAAAAAAGACTTGGGACGAAGCTCTGGGACTCTGTAGGAAGAATTACTCAGACCTGCTGTACATCGCTCAGCCGGACGTGCTCAGACAAGTCAACACACTGTTCGGAGCGGCGTCTGGCGAGGTCTTCCCTGAGGGGGGCGTGTGGATCGGGCTGCAGCGGAGTGTGAGCCAGGGTTACCTGGACTGGCACTGGGCAAATGGCACTTCGGTCGAGTTCAATATGTGGGACAGTGGCTTTCCCACAGACCCCCTGTTCCAACACTGCGTCAGGCTGGACTACAACAGTACAGGGCACATGGTGTGGAACGCTGCCTGCTGTGAAGAACAGCTGCCTTTCATCTGCCAGGTCAGTTTCCCTTCTCATCCTCCACCTTCCCTGGGTGATCTACTCTTCTGCATTCTTCCTCCCTGATTTCCCACTCAGCCTCCTCCTCTACATCCTCTCTGCTCTTTTCCTGATCTCCCACTCAGCACTCCCCTCTAAACCCTGCCTCCTCCCTGATCTCCCACCCAGCCTCCTCATCTACATCCTGCTTCCTCCCTGATCTCCCACTCAGCCTCCTCCTCTACATCCTCCCTGCTCTTTTCCTGATCTCCCACTCAGCACTCCCCTCTAAACCCTGCCTCCTCCCTGATCTCCCACTCAGCCTCCTCATCTACATCCTCCCTGCTTTTCCTGATCTCCCACTCAGCACTCCCCTCTACACCCTGCCTCCTCCCTGATCTCCCACTCAGACTCCTCCTCTTCATCCTGCCTCATCCCACTCAGCCTCCCACGCTCCCACTCAGCCTCTTCCTCTACACCTGCCTCCTCCCTCCATGATCTCCCACTCAGCTCCTCCTCTACACCTGCCTCCTCCCTCCCTGATCTCCCACTCAGCCTCTTCCTCTACACCTGCCTCCTTCCTCCCCGATCTCCCACTCAGCTCCTCCTCTACACCTCCCTCCCTGATCTCCCACTCAGCTCCTCCTCTACACCTACCTCCTCCCTCCCTGATCTCCCACTCAGCCTCTTCCTCTACACCTGCCTCCTCCCTCCATGATCTCCCACTCAGCTCCTCCTCTACACCTACCTCCTCCCTCCCTGATCTCCCACTCAGCCTCTTCCTCTACACCTGCCTCCTCCCTCCCTGATCTCCCACTCAGCCTCTTCCTCTACACCTGCCTCCTCCCTCCCTGATCTCCCACTCAGCTCCTCCTCTACACCTGCCTCCTGATTTCCCACTCAGCCTCCTCCTCTTCATCCTCCCTCCCAGCCTGATCACACTCAGCCTCCACCTTGAGGAATAAAGTTTGTTGTTCCAAATAATCCCTACACTGAATCACGTAGCAGATCACCTGGAACTGATCACCAAGCCTTTAGAAACAGCAGATTTAATGGTTACTTATAAAACTGGCTGGCCTGGGACTCACCAAGTGCTGAGCTGGAGATGCCTGATATGAAGTTTTATGGTAGATCTAGTACACGCAGCCTATGGATCTTCCCGGGAGCAGAAACAGCCTGTCACGGACGTCCAAAGGGACTAACCGTGGGGAGCAGGAGAGCAGAAAAAGACCCATATGCGTAGCGGCGAGACAGGAAAAAGGCCCGGGCTCATTAGTGCAAAGAGTTCAGGAGTGCCGTATAGAAACCTATGCCCTCAGGGAGCGGACGTGGGGCGCCCTGGTGCTAGGCGGGTCTCAGGACATCCGAATGTCAATGCTGAGCGAGGACAGAGTGCAAGACCCGGAAATATATAGCCCAAGGCAAAGAGAGGGACAGGAAGGACAGCAGACCGGAAACTAGAGACAGGACAGAGAAGGAGCGCCCTCTGGCTGCAGAGGGTGTGACACAGCCCTTGATAACGCAGCATGCAGAATATAGAACAGACGGCTTGGTAAGGATATCACGATGGTGCTTTGTGTTTGTTCCTTCAGGATTAAAGAACGAGACATGCTCAGCACTCCAGCTCCTCCTTCCCACTTCGAGAAACAACATTTCTAGAAAGAGGACCAGGCCTGCTGTTTTCTCACCACGGATCGATCCACCTGTTTGAGACAAGGGCACCGTATGCAAAAGTTTCCATCCTGGATGCTGTATCTGATGAAAATGTAAAATCCCTTGTAAAAGTATTTCCAATGATAGTTTATTCATTTTGTGCTTCATTTTTAGGCTTTGTCTGAAACATGGAAACGTGCTGTTTCCACTGCTGCTTCAGTGATGTAATTATTATTTTTTGGTTTGTTTTATTGTCTTTTACAAAGATTATGGTTTTGTTCTTGTACTGAATCCTAAAGCATGTTACAATATGAAAATGAGTGCACGCACCCACACACACACAAAAAAAAAGTTGTATGAAGTTAAATGAATAATTTTAAGTAAATGACATTGATTTCCTTCTGGAAAGCATCTCATTCATGTAGATGGCACGTAGTTAAAATCAGCAACAAAGAGAGTTCCCCGATTCATGTACTTTTCTGTCATTTGAGTTCTGTTTTCCAGAGCTAGATTTTTCGCACGTTGTCAAAACATTTTTGTTCATGTATTTTGGGGAGAAAGGGTTGGGAATTTTCTTTTTCTCGTGGGACTGTTTGGATGAGAGCAGGATCAAGCTGGGGGGACATTCCTGGCCACACAGCACTGTGACACAGGCGGAGGGGCTTTGTGGGTGCCGAAGTCCTCGCTGGGCTCTTCTTTAAGCAGCCCTTCGGCTGAGGTGCTGTATTCACGTGCTGTGTCGCAGCAGAAAGAAAGCTGGTGTTCACGCCTTCCAGTTACGATGCACAGAAGAGGTGGCATCCATCCCTGAAGAAGGCTCAAATTGTATTTGGCCTGAGAAGACTGCGGGTTCGAAGCCCGGGTGAGGTGCTGCTGTTGGGCCATTTATTTAGCAAGGTTTTGTATTCAGATAGCCTCAGTAAAATATCCAGCTGTATAAATGGGTACAAACACAGTATGTCATTAGAAAAGCAGTTGGGCTAAGTGACTTTACAAATACAATAATTTTTTTTAAAAAGTGGTGATATTACTTTTGTCTTTGCCACTTTAAAGCCAAATCCGGCTACATCACATGTATAATAATAATAATAATTGCTTACACTTATATAGCACTTTTCTGGACACCCCACTCAAAGCCCCCACCTGGATGATGTGACAGCAGCCATAGTGCACCAGAACGCTCACCACACACCAGCTCTCAGTGGGGAGGAGAGCAGAGTAATGAAGCCAATTCATAGGTGGGGATTATTAGGAGGCCATGATTGGTAAGGGCCAATGAGAAATTTGGCCAGGACGCCGGGGTTACACCCCTACTCTTTACAAGAAACTCCCTGGGATTTTAAATGACCACAGAGAATCAGGACCTAGGTTTTACGTCTCATCCGAAGGACGACACCTGTTTACACTATAGTGTCCCCATCATTATACTGGGGCATTAGGACCCACATGGACCGCAGGGTGAGCGCCCCCTGCTGGCCCCACTAACACGTCTTCCAGCAGCAACCTTAGTTTTTCCCAGGAGTCTCCCATCCAGATACTGACCAGGCTCACACCTGCTGAGCTTCAGTGGGCTGCCAGTTGTGAGTTGCAGGGTGATATTACTGCTGGCAGTATGTGCTGTATTGCTCCTCCTGTACCTTGCGTTTACTGTATTTCTTTTTTCAATAGGTTATTTTGTAGCATCAGATTTATTATATCACCCTCCGTGTGGCTTAATAAGTTCACCTCTCTGGGCTGGGCCCGGGACCTGGAATGGGACGGACCCAAGCGCATGTGGTTGAAATGCACCTGGCCGGGCAGCAGATGGCGCTGTTCACTCAGTTTAGGAAATTATAAAAACACCCAAAACGGTGATCGGCGGACCCGGAGACCCGCGACACGGGCGGAGGGAGTACCTTTCGTTAGAGACCTTAAACCAGGTCTCATTCCACACCCACGATCCCATTATGCTTTTATCGAGAGCAGAGGTGTTAACTCCAGTGTCAGGTGAAATGTTCAAATTCAGTCCTACCTAAAAGTGCTGTACTGGTAAGGGGGGCTCCCCTCCACCAGTGTGCAGCCCCCACCTATAGGATGTGATGTACGCTCCCCACACACCAGCTCTCAGTGGGGAGGAGAACAGTGATAAAGCCAGTTCAGAGATGGGGATTATTAGGAGGCCATGATTGGTAAAGTCCAGGGGGAAATTAGCTTAATTGTATTAAAAACTCTTTCACCTCTCCAAGGTCCACCCGCCGTCTCTCCCTTGAAAAACGGAGATCAAATTCAGCGACTTACTGGCACAGCCGATGGATTACAGCGACGCCAAAGCAATCACGATTAGCACAACATTTACAGCAAAAACATATTCATATTAGCACAGTCTGACTTTCCAATTACATTCATATTTTGAGATAGACTACCTTAATATTGTATTTAATATTCGAATAGGTTACATGTGTGTTAACATGTAAATATATATTCAGTCAATTGAACATAAAAAATACTTTCGCCTTTTACATATTTAAAAAGATTTCACGCGGATGAGCTCAAGTAGTCATACAAGCTATTGAAGACAGTAAGAAAGACACTAAGAAGACAAGAAGAAAGTAGCAATTTCCACTTTCTATAAACTATTAAGCGCCATCTGATGTGATTTTTGCTTTAGCATTAAAACAGCTCTACGTATGCAAAGACTTATAACTAAGTAGGGGTTACCAAGACTGAAAAAAAGACTGAAACCACAACCGCTCACCGGCAGACACCTGAAAATCACACACATACAGTGAAAATGGTCTCACATACTGTATGCCCGTACAAAACGCGCTGACGTGAAACGCGCAAGAGCGCCTTCGACGCGCAAAATCGACAGAATACTCCCTCCCTCCGTCTTCAGAGTCGATAACCTGCTCCCTCCTCTAATGAAGCATCACGGATTAACCACTGGCTGAGGGGGTAAGAGAGGAAGCCGGCCGGCGTCTGTGGAGCCGAGACAGCGACGCGAAACGAGAGACCCGAGTGAGATCCTGAGAAGCCGCCGCGGCCGGCCCCTGGTGAGCTGAAGGCGGCGAGCCGGCCGAGACAATGACCGCAAGACCCGGCTTCTACAGGCAGGAGCTCAACAAGACCGTATGGGAAGTCCCAGAGCGGTACCAGAACCTCACGCCCGTGGGCTCGGGGGCCTACGGTTCGGTATGGTAAGTGAGGAAGCCGGAGGTGAGGGGGCAGGTGCGCAGGGAGGGGGGGGTATCTAGGGTTGGGGCTTTGTGCAGAGAAACACGGTATAATCATAGTAGTAAATAACAACTATCATTATTCTCGTCACAATCCGGTATCGTCGCATTCCAAGAAAGGGCTTTTCATTGGTCACGATGGAGTTGAATACGAACGGTTTAAATCAAAGGGCGGCGGGCGGCAGCCTCCCCTCCACAGAGGGGTGCCCCACGGGCGGCGGCAGCAGCAGGTGACGCCCGCTTGCTGGGCGTGGGGGTGGCGTGGAGGTGTGTTGCGCGGCCCGGGGGGAAGCCAGGCAGCCCGCTAACGCAGTGAGGAGGCGCACGGTGGGGGGGGCAGGGCTCGGACCCGCGCCCGGGATGACCAGGGGTCGCTTCTGCTCTGGGCAGTGTTCGCTGGGTACCGGCTGTGCGGAAAAGGGCGTCGTTTTAAACAACTGAGTGTCGCTATAGCTGGAAGTGCGGCGATATTAGAAGCGAAGTACAATTAATAATGGGCGCCGCTGGAAGGGTGATGGCTCTCCATTGTCTGGAATAACTGGGGGTCCGGGGGGGGTTGATGTGTGTTTCAGATTGCTTTCCTCCGCGGGTGGGAAGTTATTAGGAGCCTCGTGGAATTACCTGGGTGTCTGTGTGAGAGATGAAGATAACACCGTGAGTGCGGGCAAGAGACGCAGAGAAGGGGAGAAGCTGTCCTTTACACCCGCTCCCATTGTGGAAAAGTACTAGAATAATCGTATGGCTGGGAAAATTGACTAAACGGCAGCAAATTACGGTGCACTCTGAAAGAAGAAAAAAAGCTATGTGTTGCTACAATCGTCATTTAATTGGAACTTTTATTTTGCTATGTCATACCCTGGAAAAGTGGGGTCTGATCTGGGGAAGCATTATGATTAACTTTGTGAAATATAATTACCATCTTCTGCCAGGTTCTGCGGTATTAATATTATGCACTCGTTTCTGCGTTGAACGTGGTCTGTTTTTTACATGCATGTGGACTGTTTCAAGCCTGTGGAAGAGCACTGTTGGGGCCCATGCTTAAACGTGCACGTAAGACTACGTGTCTCCGAAGTGATTTAAAAAAAAAAATCTAGGTGGTCAGGTGCTTAAAATGGCAAGTATCCAAAATAAAATGCAGCCTTAGAAAGATCAGAGAAGAGAAACGAGAATGATACTGTGTCCCATGGGATTTTCAGACACAGGTTAAGGGAGACAAATCTCTCCAGCCTAGAACAAAGGAGACAGAGAGGGGATTTGATGCAAGTGTATAAAAGCCTAGAAGATATCTTCCGCGCTCAGCTGGGTAAGCACTGGGAGGCTGAGGACCAGACTCTGGATAGTGCTAAACTATCAAACTGACAAACGCGCAAGATGGGCCAAGTTATCTCCACTTGTTTGCAATCCTAATAAAAAGAATTCATTTTATTTGGTCATTTTCCAAAGCTCAGGTCACTGAAAGGCTTGCCGTGCGTTGTAGGAGCTGCTATATCCTGGGTGGTACCATGAGCTTGTAACTGAGCCATTTTGATCTTCATCTCTGAAGCACAGATCAGGGGTCCTATGTTTAAAGAGGAAGTAGGATCTAGCAAGAGACAATATAGCTGTGCAGAAAAAGATCAGCCTCAGATATTTTTCTAGTCTGGTTGCATTTTATGCCACTGTAACAGTTCTTGGGGGTGCCCTTTGCCCCTCCTGCCCTGCCAGTTCGTCCCTCGCCGCCTGGGCGCGAACCCAGGTCTCCAGCATCACACAACAGGGAACTTGCCAGCTGAGCTAAAGGAGACCTCCCTCAGACGGGCGGCTGAGATCCCTGTTATACCCGGGGGCATACTCATTACACAGTCAAACATGGAGGAAATATTGCTCTCCAGCAGAAAGTCTTGTCCTGTAGGAGTGTACTTGAGAGTGCTCCGTACCTATGCGTTCTCCTTGGCTAGGAGAACTCACGTGGTCGGCCATGTTTGTTCTTGACCTGCTGCTCGGAGAGTCTCCTCCTGTTGTTCTTTTAAAGAATCCCTGGAATCCCATGGCTCTCTACAGGACGTAGCTCACAGTGACAGGCCTGAAGGCGTCTGCCCCTAATTGTTAGCGAGAGTGAAAGAGATGTGAGCAGGGAGTGAAAGACTCAGGGCTACAGACCCACTGCTGGCAGGAGGAAACCAGCTCCGTTAAGGCAGAGCCTTACGGTTCTGCAAAACCCTCTGTCCTGAGACACCGGGTCCTCCGTCCTGCGCAGAGGAGCAGCGAGAGCTGGATCGGGGCGATCAAGTAGGGAGGTGCAGCTTCATGCATAGACAGCAAAGGAATGTTTCAGCTGTGGAGGTGTGTTCTTCTATGAGGTCGTCTTCAGGTTCAACACAATGATCCTCCACCTGTCCTCTCTATCAGGACTATATGCACGTCTCCACTGGCTTGTCCAGAGCTCCCTTCACACAAACGCAGCCCGCAGAGCCGGACAGCCCCAAGCACAAAGAGCGTGAGGGGTGGGGGAGGGCAGATGTCAGTTCCACACTGAGGGGCTGCTGTTGACGAGTCTCCCTGCTCTGATCTCAGAGGAAACTGCGTTCCTTTTTCAAACCAGCTGTCCAGTCGTTCGCACGGTACAGCGGAAGTTTATTCTGTGTGCAAAAGCACATTCGGAAAAAGATCGCGTTTCGGTTCAGGTGAGAAATTGTGCATGTTTGGTGGGAGCTGGACAGAACCAGCACGTGCAGTCCTTTCCTGCACAGCTACCTTCATCACTACCTCACACGAAGGCTGTCCTGCTGGTAGAATAGGATGACGTTTCAGAACACATAGAGAGGCCCGACGTGATGTTCAGCTGGGGTTCCTAATACTCTGACCCCTGAGTATTCACTTCCTGTGCAGACCTGCATCCACCTGCAGTACAAACACTTGTCCAGGGATTTGTGACTTCCTGGGAGTATCCTCTTTGTTCTGAAGTCCTTCTGTGTGTGTTTTAAATGACCTCTTTCCACAAGAGCGACGTTGATCTGGAACAAGCTTTCCAGTCTTGCTGGGAATGCTGGGTCACTTGGAACACTCCTGTGGGCTCTGGGATCATGGAAAATGATCATGATAAGCTTGAATTTGAATGATGTTCTTCATCCTAAGGGGGGTGATGTATGTAGAGGGGGCAGCCATCTCTTCCACCACTGAAGTACAGGACCCATGTGGGCGACGCGTGGCGCCGTTCAACACCAGCAGCCCCAGGACACTGCTCAGCCGGTGGAGGTGTGTGACACAGCACTTCACTGACTGAATTAAGGAGCACATTTGTTGGGCTTCTTCCATCTGACCTCCACGTGGAATTTAACCTGGACACTGGAGTTAACACCCCTACTCAGCCAGCAACGATATCACCCTGCAACTCACATCTAGCAGCCCCCTGAAGCTCAGCAGCTGTGAGTCTGTCCAGTATGTGGATGGGAGACCTGCTGGAGAACGTTGCTGCTGGGAGAGGTGTTAGTGAGACCAGTAGGGGGCGCTCACCCTGTGGGCTGTGTGGGTCCTAATGTCCCAATATAGTGACGGGGACGCTATACTGTAAAAAGTTGCCATCCTTCGGATGAGATGTAAAACCGAGGTCCTGACTCTGTGGTCATTAAAAATCCCAGGGCGTTTCTCAAAAAGAGTAGGGGTGTCAGCCCAGTGTCCAGGCCAAATTTACCATTGGCCCTTACCGATTATTATCCCCATCTCTGAACTGGCTTCATCACTCTGCTCTCCTCCCCACTGAGAGCTGGTGTGTGGGGAGCGTACTGGCGCACTATGGCTGCCGTCACATCATCCAGCTGGGGCTGCACACTGGTGGAGGGGAGCCCCCATTACCTGTAAAGAGCTTTGAGAGGAGTGTCCAGAAAAGCGCTGTGTAAGTGTGAGGAATTCCTTTTTCAAACACTGCAGTATGCAGCTGCTGGAGGATGGCCGAAGCAGATCATCTGCGTCTCACCTGGGGGGTTGTGTGTGCTGACCTGATGGTCCACAGCACTCTCTGTGCGAGGGGCAGGAGAGTCTGACTGGTGACCGTGGGCACCAGGTATCCACAGTTGTCAGGATTATACCCGGAGTTATTCCGCTGCAGCGGGAGAGAACAAACAGCAGCTCCTTCAAAGCCGGAACTGCCAGACAGACGCTGTACTCCGCCCACTTTCATCCCTCTCGCCCGGGGGTTCCTGTTTCCGCAGAGGCAGTTCCCCTGCGCTGTGTGGAAAGAGGAAGTGTGGGCTCTCTCAGGAAGCGGATTGCGGAATTGTGCCGTGGACCCGAGTCGGTTTGGGGACGGGGGTGGGGGGGGCGATGCAGACACGCGCGGCCCTCGGCGGGTGTGGCACAGCGAGTCCGGAGAGAACGAAGCCAGTCCTGTGTTGAAACAGGAAATCCAGTCAGCAGCGGCGGGGCGCCAAGGTGCTGCTCTCTCTGAAGTCAGGGCAGGTGTGACGGACTCTCCCAGAACCCTCCAGGAGCCCTCCGGCTTCATCCCATGAGGGCATGTTCCTCGTGCCGGTCAGCAGGCTTATTCCCTCAAACGTCCTGCCTTTAGATGAAACCCGCTTTGCCAAACCTGGATTTTTTTAGGTGAATCCTGCCTATGCTAGAGGATATCGGAAAGGTGGTGGAAAACCCTCCCTGCGTTTTCACAGGCAGCTGCTGCCCCTCAGCCTCTCTCTCTGCCCCTACCCGCTCCCTGTGGGAGAGCTGTGACACTGATGAATGACGGGGCCGTGGGGGGGGTCAGTGCGCGATTACAGACCACCCCCCGGGAGCGGGGAGGAGGGGGGTGTGACTCTTGGGGATGGGGGGATGGGAGGTGCCGCTGATGCCCTCCCCCACTCAGTCCCCCTCCCGCCCCTGCAGTGAACACAGAGACGGAGAGACAGACAGACAGAGACCGGCGGGCAAGAGCACACGATTCAGTGCTGACTCTCTGTACAGGCCGTGAGACATACCCACCCCGTCTGGGTGTGTGCAGCCAGAGAAACAGACCCTGGTGAAGGACAGGCTCAGTGACCACAGCCTGGCCATAGAAACTGGACACAGACCTGGCTGTCCAGAGAGGGCAGGCTCAGTGACCACAGCCTGGCCATAGAAACTGGACACAGACCTGGCTGTCCAGAGAGGACAGGCTCAGTGACCACAGCCTGGCCATAGAAACTGGACACAGACCTGGTTGTCCAGAGAGGACAGGCTCAGTGACCACAGCCTGGTCATAGAAACTGGACACAGACCTGGCTTTCCAGAGAGGACAGGCTCAGTGACCACAGCCTGGTCATAGAAACTGGACACAGACCTGGCTTTCCAGAGAGGACAGGCTCAGTGACCACAGCCTGGCCATAGAAACTGGACACAGGCAGACCTGGTTGTCCAGAGAGGACAAAAAGCAGAGACAGAGAGGCACTTTCTGTTTCACTGTGAGAAATACTCAGGGATCAGACAAACAATATTATTATTATTATTATTATTATTATTAATAATAATAATAATATAAATGCACTGCAGTTATCAGTCAAGCCAACAAAGCCCAGCAAAGCCCTTTGACTTTGATTAGAGACAGTATTTCTCACTCTCCATTTCTCCTGTTTCTCTTTCTTTTCTGTCCTCTCCTGTCTCTCTCTCGCTCTGCTCTCCTCTCAGCTCGGCGTACGACGTGCACCTGCGTCAGAAAGTGGCCGTGAAGAAGCTGTCCCGGCCGTTCCAGTCCCTGATCCACAGCCGGCGCTCCTACAGAGAGCTCCGCCTGCTCAAGCACATGAAGCACGAGAACGTGAGTGTGACACACACACACACACACGCTGCCCTGTCACTCTCGCTGTGCAGAACACACACACACACACACACACGCGCGCGCTGCCCTGTCACTCTCGCTGTGCAGAATACACACACATATACACACACACACACACACACACACACACACACACACACACACACACACACACACACACACGCGCTGCCCTGTCACTCTTGCTGCATTTTGTTTTGACTGCTCACCACAGTACTGGTGGTGTACCCACTACTGTTCACACTAATGCACACATTTACTGTACATTACACACATTTGAACTATATGCAGTCTGCATACTGTACACTGATGGCTCAGCACAATACAGACCATGTAGTATAAAGTGAACCAACTGAATTCCTTGCCATTGTTCAGTACATAACCAGTACACACTTAAATTGTATTGTAAATGCAGTACAAACTACACATACAAGTACTATACATAGAAAGACGAGAGTATAAATGAGAGGAGGCCATTCGGCTCCATTTGGAAACTGGAGTGTCTTTCCTGGAAGCTGTACACCTTCTGTATCTCCCCAGCCATTTCTTTGAGCCACATTTTCAGTAATGACTACAACCTCATTGACACGGAAGATGCTTGCAGCCTCTCAGTCTAGCAGCCTGTTCATAATGTCTGCAGTGAGACATAAGGAGATGAAGACCAGAGGTTCTGAGTCTTGCATCATTGATTTAGCTCTGCCTCTCTCTAGGTGATCGGGCTGCTGGATGTCTTCTCTCCAGCCACGTCTCTTGAGGATTTCAATGAAGTGTGAGTATCTGTAAAACCAGTGCAGACCCCTGTCCCACCTGCTCTCACTAGCTCTGCCTGTATTGTGTGCTGCAGTAGTGTTGTACTCTCTCTGTGTCTTTCTGCAGCTTGTTTAGCGTGTCCAGTTTCCGTGCTGCAGTAGTGACATGGCTGTCTCTCTATGTTGTCAGTTACCTGGTGACCAATCTGATGGGTGCTGATCTCAACAATATTGTCAAGTTCCAACGGCTGTCTGACGAGCATGTGCAGTTCCTCATCTACCAGCTGCTCCGTGGGCTCAAAGTAATGCGTAGAGTATATCACACTGTCCCAGCCCGCGCTGCACTGCACGAGACCGCACTGTCCCAGTCCACACTGCACGAGACCGCACTGTCCCAGTCCACACTGCACGAGACTGCACTGTCCCAGTCCGCGCTGCACTGCACGAGACCGCACTGTCCCAGTCCACACTGCACGAGACCGGACTGTCCCAGTCCACACTGCACGAGACCGCACTGTCCCAGTCCGCGCTGCACTGCACGAGACCGCACTGTCCCAGCCCGCGCTGCACTGCACGAGACCGCACTGTCCCAGCCCGCGCTGCACTGCACGAGACCGCACTGTCCCAGTCCGCGCTGCACTGCACGAGACCGCACTGTCCCAGTCCGCGCTGCACTGCACGAGACCGCACTGTCCCAGTCCGCGCTGCACTGCACGAGACCGCACTGTCCCAGTCCGCGCTGCACTGCACGAGACCGCACTGTCCCAGTCCGCGCTGCGCTGCACGAGACCGCACTGTCCCAGTCCGCGCTGCGCTGCACGAGACCGCACTGTCCCAGTCCGCGCTGCGCTGCACGAGACCGCACTGTCCCAGTCCGCGCTGCGCTGCACGAGACCGCACTGTCCCAGTCCGCGCTGCACGAGACCGCACTGTCCCAGTCCCCGCTGCACGAGACCGCACTGTCCCAGTCCCCACTGCACTGCGCTGCACGAGACCGCACTGTCCCAGTCCCCGCTGCACTGCGCTGCACGAGACCGCACTGTCCCAGTCCCCGCTGCACTGCGCTGCACGAGACCGCACTGTCCCAGTCCCCGCTGCACTGCGCTGCACGAGACCGCACTGACCCAGTCCCCGCTGCACTGCGCTGCACGAGACCGCACTCTCCCAGTCCCCGCTGCACTGCGCTGCACGAGACCGCACTCTCCCAGTCCCCGCTGCACTGCGCTGCACGAGACCGCACTGTCCAAGTCCCTGCTGCACTGCGCTGCACGAGACCGCACTCTCCCAGTCCCCACTGCACTGCGCTGCACGAGACCGCACTGTCCCAGTCCGCGCTGCACGAGACCGCACTGTCCCAGTCCGCGCTGCACGAGACCGCACTGTCCCAGTCCCCGCTGCACTGCGCTGCACAAGACCGCACTGTCCCAGTCCCCGCTGCACTGCGCTGCACGAGACCGCACTGTCCCAGTCCCCGCTGCACTGCGCTGCACGAGACCGCACTGTCCCAGTCCGCACTGCACTGCGCTGCACGAGACCGCACTGTCCCAGTCCGCACTGCACTGCGCTGCACGAGACCGCACTCTCCCAGTCCGCACTGCACTGCGCTGCACGAGACCGCACTGTCCCAGTCCCCACTGCACTGCGCTGCACGAGACCGCACTGTCCCAGTCCGCGCTGCACGAGACCGCACTGTCCCAGTCCCCGCTGCACTGCACTGCACTGCACGAGACCGCACTGTCCCAGTCCCCGCTGCACTGCGCTGCACGAGACCGCACTGTCCCAGTCCCCACTGCACTGCGCTGCACGAGACCGCACTCTCCCAGTCCCCACTGCACTGCGCTGCACGAGACCGCACTCTCCCAGTCCCCACTGCACTGCGCTGCACGAGACCGCACTCTCCCAGTCCCCACTGCACTGCGCTGCACGAGACCGCACTGTCCCAGTCCCCGCTGCACTGCACGAGACCGCACTGTCCCAGTCCCCACTGCACTGCGCTGCACGAGACCGCACTGTCCCAGTCCCCGCTGCACGAGACCGCACTGTCCCAGTCCCCGCTGCACTGCGCTGCACGAGACCGCACTCTCCCAGTCCCCGCTGCACTGCGCTGCACGAGACCGCACTCTCCCAGTCCCCACTGCACTGCGCTGCACGAGACCGCACTCTCCCAGTCCGCACTGCACTAGACAGCATTGTCCCAGTCCGCACTGCACTGCATGAGACCGCACTGTCCCAGTCCGCACTGCACTGCGCTGCACGAGACCGCACTCTCCCAGTCCCCACTGCACTGCGCTGCACGAGACCGCACTGTCCCAGTCCCCACTGCACTGCGCTGCACGAGACCGCACTGTCCCAGTCCCCACTGCACTGCGCTGCACGAGACCACACTCTCCCAGTCCGCACTGCACTAGACAGCATTGTCCCAGTCCGCACTGCACTGCATGAGACCACACTGTCCCATACCGCACCACACCGCACTGCACTGCACTAGACGGCCCTGTCCCAGTCCACACTGCACTGCGCCATCTCAGTCTGCAGTGCATTAGACCGCGCTGTTCCATACTGCACTGCATTAGACGGCACCGTCCCAGTCCACACTGCACTGTCCTTTACTATATTAATTTGGGTGATGCTTTTATTCATAATTATACCCAAACTGCATCTAGAAATGTGTGCAACTGGACTAGAGTGCTGTACCACATTGTAAACCACAGAATGCTGTATACTATACTATATGTTGCCCTTTAAGCTTCACTGTCCTGCATTATAAATAACTGCACTGCAGTCCATCATAAGGAGCACACTGTACTACAAAGTACTGCGCTACATTATAAATAACTCGTCTCCAACCTTCTCTCTCTCAGTATATCCACTCAGCCGGCCTTATTCACAGGGTAAGTTATCCTCTTGCCCTCCATCCTCCTCTGGAGTCCTTTTGTTTTCGCTGGGGTCAGTTGCTGTCGCTGTGCCGTCTGAAGACGAGCTCTAACATGTCTGCGCGCCATCCAGGCGGCGTTCCTCGAGTGAATCGGTCAGGTTCGCCCTGCCTGGGGTCAGTGGGAAGCTCCTGCAAGACTGGCAGACGTTATGTTTTGTTTTGCTAATGAACCGCTGCTTCCAGTTCTTGCCGAATGTGTGCCCCGTGCAGTGACTGGAATGACCAGGAGGGCCACTAGAGGGCGCCACTTGTGAGTGTGCTCTGTTCAGTTTGTGTCGTGTGCACAAGTAATAGTAATAATATATGCTCACACTTATATAGTGCTTTTCTGTACTCCCCACTCAAAGCGCTTTACAGGTGATGGGGATCCCCTCCACCACCAATGTGCAGCATCCACCTGGATGATGCGATAGCAGCCATAGTGCACCAGTACACTCACCCCACGTCAGCTCTCAGTGGGGTGGAGAACAGAGTGATGAAGCCAGTTCACAGATGGGGATTATTAGGAGGCCATGATTGGTAAGGGCCAATGGGAAATTTGGCCAGGACACCAGGGTGACACCCCTACTCTTTTTGAGAGACTCCCTGGGATTTTTAATGACCACCGGAAGTCAGGACCTCGGTTTTACGTCTCATCCGAAGGATGGCGCCTTTTACACT
The DNA here is from genome assembly GCF_059453375.1 of Lepisosteus platostomus. Classification (NCBI taxonomy): domain Eukaryota; kingdom Metazoa; phylum Chordata; class Actinopteri; order Semionotiformes; family Lepisosteidae; genus Lepisosteus; species Lepisosteus platostomus. The sequence continues at coordinate 53,575,214 of NC_142619.1, forward strand.
ATAGTGTCCCCATCACTATACTGGGGCATTAAGATCCACATAAACTGCAGGGTGAGCGCCCCCTGCTGGCCCCACTAGCACTTCGTCCAGCAGCAACCTCAGCTTTCCCAGGATTCTCCCCTCCAGGTACTGACCAGGCTCACACCTGCTGAGCTTCAGTGGGCTGCCAGGTGGGAGTTGCAGGGTGACATGGCTGCTGGCTGCCATGAAACGCTTATTTGCATGTACGCTCCAGTACAAAGACATTAAGAAAACAGAAACACAGAACAGCAGCAGCAACAACAAGATAAATAACATACAAAAAACAGAGTGAGAAGAAAAGAAAAGTGTGAGCCAGTGGTTTGGGTAGAGTTCTGTAATCTGACATCTTGTGGGGAGAAACTGTCTCTGAAACCGGAATGTACGTGCCTTTATGCTCCTATATTGCTTGCCAGAAGGCAGGGGAGAGAAAAGTGAGAAATTTGATTTCTGATGATTGGAATCCTTAACAATACAACCAGCCTTCCCGAGACAGCAAGGTGTAAAAATGTCCACAGTAGAGGGGAGCTGCACTCCAGTGATGGACTGGGCTGACCTGATCACCCCCTGTAATGCCTTCCAGTCAGACAACGAGCTGCTGCCAAACCACTCTGTAATCCCATGCATGAGCGATAATTGAAGATAGACCGTTTTTTTCCAACTGAGGAAGTAAAGGCACTGCTGTGCATTTTCTGCAGCTCCAGTTACATGCGGGGACCACCTTAAATCATTAGGAACGAAGGTACCCAGGAGTTTGAAGCTGCTGACCCTCTATGCAGTCTCCCCATTGATGTGAACAGGGCTTTGGTCCACACTCTGCTTTCTAAAATCGACAACCAGCTCTTTGGTTTTGCTAACGGTGAGGGAGAGATTTTCAAGGCACCACCCACCAGGTTCCACCAATGTGCACAAAATACGCTGTGAAAAATCCAGCATCTCTTGCACTGGGAGCCTTATCGCCCATTTCTGTTGCTCTGTGCCTCTGGTGCTGCGCTCGGTGCAGTAACTAACGTACTTTCAACACGTCTCTGCTGCCACAAGAGGCAACAACACGTTGGATCACTGTTACACCACCGCTAGATTAGCATACTGCCCCATTGCACGTACGTCTGACCACGCCTCCGTGCTCCTTCTTCCTCTTTTGCAAGCAGGAGCTAAAGAGCGCCACCTGCGGGAAAGACTGTGCAGCGCCGGTCAGACACTGCTGAGTAGGAAATCGCAGCCTGTTTTGAAATGACGGATTGGTGTGTATTCAAAGATTCTTCCACTGATCTAAATGAGTGTACAGAGGTGGTCACATCCTACGTCAGCTACCGTGTGGACAGAACTGTTCCTACCAGGAAGATCCGGATATATCCCGATCAGAAGCCCTGAATGAACAAAGACATTCGCTGCAAACTCAAACCGTGGTCTGCTGCCTTCCAAACAGGGCACAGAGAACTCTCTAAAAAATCAGTGTACGTCCTGGAGAAAGCTTTTAAACTGGCAAAACCGCAATACAAGGACAGATTAGAGAAACGGCTTGGGGGTGACTCGAGACGCACGTGGCGAGGAACGATATTTGCTCCACTGATCCATCTGAACACCTTTTACTCCTGCGTTGAGGCTCAGAACACCAAGCAGCTATCAAGGCTCCCAGTGAGCCAGGGGACTTGGTCTTACAGCTCTCTAAATGTGAGGTGTGTCAAGGCTTTGAGAGAGTGAAAACCCACGAAGCAGCTGGCCCAGATGGTATCTCCCCTTGTGTCCTTAAAATCGGTGCAGGTTAGCCGTTTCCTGCATATACAGATATTTTTAACCTCTCTCCATTCCTGTCAGTTGCACCAGAGTGCTCCAAGAAAACCACAATTGTGCCCAAGAAGACCACGGTAACTTGTTGGAACGCTTTCTGCCCAGTGGCGCTCACAAGAGTGGTCAGGAAGTGCCTGGAGAGCCTCGTTCTGTCCTATATAAACTGCACCGTCACTCCCTTGACCCACTTCAGTTTGCTTGCTGTCCACATAGGTCTGGGAAGATGCCATATCTCTAGCACCACGTATTGCCCTAGAACAGATAGACAGGCAGGGCACCTATGGTAGGATGCCGTTTCTAGATTACAGCTCCGCCTTCAACACAATTGTTCCTACCAAGCTGGTCCCACAGCTCAGGAATTTGGGCTTTAGGCAACTCTTTTCTGCAACTGGATATTGGATTTGCGAACAGACAGTCCTCAGGTGGTGAAAATTGGCAACAATATCTCCTCTGCAGTGATCCTAAAGACTGGAACTCCTCAGGGCTGCTGTCTCAGCCCTAGGCTGGACTCTTTGTTCACCTGTGGCTGTACAGCCCCTTTCAGCAGCAACCACATCATTAAGTTTGCAGATGACGCCACCGATTTATCGGGCTGATCGGCAACAGCCATGCGTCCACATGCAGGAGTGAGGTGGAGCATCTTGCAAGATGGTGTCTTGACAACAATCTGCCCCTGAATGTCAACAAGACAAAAGAGCTCACTGTGGACTTCAGGAGACCCAGAGGGAGTTACGCCGCGGTCAGCTTCAAGGGCACAGCAGTGGAAACTTCCAGCTGCTTCAGGTTCCTCAGTCCGCAGATCTCCACCGACTTGGCTTGGTCTCACAACCCTGTAGCAAATCTCAAAAAGGCCCATCAGTACTTCAGAAATGCAGTACCTCAGAAGGAAGCAGCTACTCATGACGTTTTACTGCAGCACCGTAGGAAGTGTCCTCACTAGTGGCGTCACTGTGTGGTACAGAAATACTACCGTGTGTGACAAAGACACACTACAAAGGGTTGTGGCAACGACGCGGAGGATTATAGGATGTGATTTACCATCAATTGGAGAGATTCACACCAGCTGCTGTCACAGTAAAGCCCAATCCACCATTCAGGATCCCAACCATCCCGGCCACAGACTGTTCTCCCCCTGCACTCTGGCCAGCAGTACCACACTGTTAAAGCACGGACCACTGGACTCGAGCAGCTTCTACCCTACTGCACTGTGCATCCTTAACAGCACATGTGCACTATTACATTTTTGCATGGTCTACCATGGGATTTTTTCACTACTACATCTTCGTTGTTCTGTTATTATTTATCAGGTTGTAATGTACTGTCTACATTGGTCAGCTGTATTGTGTCATCTGCTGTACTGTGTACTTCTCCAAAGAGATCACCGCGAATAAGAGTTCTTCTAACATTTATGGCAATAAACTCCTCTCCTCTACTTTTTTTTCTCTCTGTCCCCACAGGACCTGAAGCCCAGCAATGTGGCTGTGAACGAAGACTGCGAGCTGAGGGTAGGGCAGGCAGCATGGCTCACTGGCTGGCTTATGGAAATTAAAATAAGCAAATATCAGTGGGATTGTGTGGGTATAGAGACGCACACAAAAACACAAACACAAACTGGCATGCTACCAGATCCAAAAAAGTCACAACACACTACCAGAGTATGTGAGAAAAATTAGGCTCACTGACCACAGCCTGGCCATAGAAACTGGACACAGACAGACCTGGCTGTCCAGAGAGGACAGACTCAGTGAACACAGCCTGGCCATAGAAACTGGACACAGACCTGGCTGTCCAGAGAGGATAGACTCAGTGACCACAGCCTGGCCATAGAAACTGGACACAGACCTGGCTGTCCAGAGAGGACAGACACAGTGACCACAGCCTGGCCATAGAAACTGGACACAGACCTGGCTGTCCAGAGAGGACAGACTCAGTGACCACAGCCTGGCCATCGAAACTGGACACAGGCAGACCTGGATACCCAGAAAGGACAGGCTCAGTGACCACAGCCTCCCCATGGAAACTGGACACAGACCTGGCTGTCCAAAGAGGACAGACTCAGTGACCACAGCCTGGCCATAGAAACTGGACACAGACCAGACTGCCCAGAGGGGACAGGCTATACTCCCACTGCCAGCAGGGAGAAACAGAGACATTGATGCACTTTCTGTTGCCCTGTGAGAAATACTCAGAAATCAGACAAACGTTCTTCCCTAAAATAACAAATCCAATCCCCAAATTTCCAATCAAGCCAGAATCAGAACAACTTCCAGTCCTGCTGGGGAAGGAAACTCGATTGAACTGCAGCCCAGAATGCTATCTCGTGTCCCAGCCTGGGAAACAGAGGGGGATTCTCAAAACTATTGTCAGCTTCCTGAAATGTAAATGTTCTGCTAATTATCATGGCTTTGGCAACACTGTACTTGATCAGCAACGCCAATAAACCTCTTTGACTGTGAAGGGAAGGCAGGAAGTGGGAAGGAAGGTGAATTAGGGTGCAGGGGCAGACAGGAGGAGATGAACAGGGTGACTGAGCCATGCGGGGAAGATGGACTTACCACTGGGCCTTTTGTTTTCCACACCACTGTTCCTGTTTCTCCAGCAGTGTCATTGTGCGTCTTGTTTTCACAGTTAGCCTTGTATCCCTCAGATCCTGGACTTTGGCCTGGCCAGGCAGACAGACGATGAAATGACCGGGTACGTGGCGACTCGCTGGTACAGGGCGCCAGAGATCATGCTAAACTGGATGCACTACAACCAGACGGGTAAGAGGGGCGACTCTTGACGGGGGCTCGCTACTGCTGGACAGGGAACATACACGGGTGGCTACACCGCCTGCAGTTCTCAGTGTGGCCACAAGAGGGCAGCCTCCCCCCTTCAGCTAATTAGTGCCTTTGTTAAAGACCTCTGCAATGTTTTTGTTGCATTTTCAGTGTGTAGTGGAGTCTTGTTTCAATAAGAGGCAGTGAAAAAGGGAACAATGCCAGTGCTGCATTCGGAGCATCAGAGCTTCATTCTGAGTTTCAGAGCTTTGTGGCAGAGGCCAGACCACTGCCGTTGCAGCTGGATAGAGTCCATGTCAGCATAAACAGCCACGTCACAATATTCTACATTAATGGGTTTGAAAACTCCAGAATCCAGCCTGCTGTTATGAAATATTTGGCAGTGAGAAAACTTTTAGTTTGTTAATACGCCGATGAGGGGACCTGATCCAAGTATTCAAGATCCTCAAAGGTGCCGACAAAGTCATCCCAGATCCCAGTGGATTTATCCAGAATTAACTGTGAAATACGAACCAGAGGGCGCTACTGGCAACCATGTGGGAGTACATCACAACTGAGGACAGGAGGCATATTTTACCCAGAGGGTTGTGGGAGACTGGAACCAATACCCCGGCCACGTTGTTGAAGCCAATATCATGGCTTTTTCAACAAGCAGCTGAGTGAGATCCTTCGATCAATTAGCTACTAAAACCCAACCAAGCCAACAGACAAGCTGAATGGCCCCTTGTTTGTAACCATCCCTAAATCCTCCGAGTTGCAGCATGACGTAGCATGTTGGCCAGACGCATGACGTCCTGTGTGTGAGGTGTTGTGCCTTTTGTGTTGCAGTGGATATCTGGTCAGTGGGCTGCATCATGGGAGAGCTCATCAAGGGGAAGGTGCTGTTTCCTGGCAACGACTGTATCCTGTCCACAGAGCGCCAGCCACTTCCTGTCGGCACAGGGCGCTGCTGACACCAACCGAGGGAGACGTGGACACCTTTTTACTTCCAGATGAGCGCTGTGAGGCCGATAGACACAGTTTTTGCAACGATAAGTCAAGGAACTGTCTTCAATTTGCTAGAACATTTAAAGTAACATGAAAATGAGGTATTGCTGGAAGAGAGTAAGGTGTCACTGAAGAATAAAGTGTGCTATAGCAAATAATATTTACCCTTAGCTATAAATCAGGCTCAGATTTCATATGGTCATCAACCTCAGGTTTTGATATTAAGTTAGAGAGCGCTGAGAGTTGATTTCTGCATTTTTAAAAAGGGAGGCAAATTTAGCTTTACTAAAAATGCCTGAATGTGATGTGGTACAAGCTATGTGGTTTTGATGGTGTAACAGTGTGTTTTTCCTGTTTGGGTGAAAGCATTCAGGGTGCGGCTCAGAGTGAGCCAAGCTGTATGTATCGGTGAAGTAGAGAGTGAAGCTGTGACTCCGATGCTGTGATTCAGTCAGAGCACTCTGACCTTTGTTATGGTGTTGTGTGAGTATAGAGAGTCTGCGCACCCTGAGCTGGGTTATAGTGCTCTGTTAGTATAAGGTTATATTGAACTGTGAGCTGTTTTAGTGCTCTGTTAGTATAGAGTGGTTTTGCACTGTGAGCTGTGTTTTAGAGCTCTATGGATATAGGGAGACGCTCTGCACTAATACACTATAAATATCATTCATACTTCGTTCTGTGGTTTAGAGCTCTAGGGATATAGGGAGACACTGTGTACTAATATGCTGTAAATATCATTCATGCTCTGTTCTGTGTTTTAGAGCTCTATGGATATCGGGAGACACTGTGCACTAATATGCTGTAAATATCATTCATGCTCTGTTCTGTGTTTTAGAGCTCTAGGGATATAGGGAGACACTGTGCACTGATATACTGTAAATATCATTCATGCTCTGTTCTGGATTTTAGAGCTCTGTGTATAGGGAGACACTGTGCACTAATACACTGTAAATAGCATTCATGGTGTGTTCTGTGTTTTAGTGCTCTGTGTGTTTAGGAAGACGGTACACTATTTAGAGTCGCTATGTTGTTCCTCCTTAATGTGCTCCTCAGACATTGACCAGCTGAAAAGGATCATGGAAGTTGTGGGCACGCCCAGTCCAGAGCTGCTGAAGAAGATCTCCTCCGAGCATGTGAGAGGGGCTGGAAGGGTTGGGGGGTTACGAACCTAGATTGTGGGGGGGGGGGGGTGGAGCAGAGATGCAGGGGGGGCAAAAAAGTTGTGAGAAAATGGAGAAAAGGGTTGTAATCTGTAGAGTATGGAGTAGCAGCTAATCCAGAGAAGCAAAGTGAGACTTTGCACTAGAGCTGCTTCTGCACAGAGCGCATTTGAAAGGAGACACGGCCCCTCTCAGTAAGTAAATCAAAGTGAAATTGGGGGAAATTAATGTGAATGTAATGAATGAATTTGTTGAGAAATAAGTAAATCAGGGTACACTGCAGATTCCCACACAATGAGTGAGGCTGGAGTTGTAAGACGCGTAGACCCAGGTGTGACTCGATTACTCTTGGACTAGAACGCTACTGGAAAATGACAAAGCTTGATCAAAGCGGGGGAGATGTGGGGAAACCACAGGCTTGTACTCTCTAACGTGTGCCGGAAAGACAGGCATGACAGACGAAGAGGTGTGGTAGTGCACTATATCACAAGTGACCACAAGCACAGGAACTGAGCACACGTGGATCACCCTGGGTCAAGCTCTCGCACACAATTAAAGGTCACAATAACAGTTCAGATTCTTACAAGAGGTGTGGGGAGGAAATCCTTTTCTTATATTTTTTTTTATGATTTGAGGGTTTTAGCCGAGCTTGAGGTGGAGCGAGTTTTACTCTGGAGCAAACGCCCTGTGTCTGTGCGCTGCTGAGTGTCACGTTCCCCCGCAGGCGCAGAAGTATATCCAGTCTTTGCCCTACATGCCCCAGCAAGACCTGGAGAAGATATTCCGCGGAGCAAACCCACTGGGTGAGAGAGGCTGGGGGATTCAAATACAGATTCGGAGATGACAGGCCAACCATATAAACTGGGAGACACAGGCAGTTCTGGCTGCCCAGAGTTGACGGGCTCAGTGACCACAGTTTGCACATAGAAACTGGACACAGGCAGACTTGACTGTCCAGAGAGGACAGGCTCAGTGACCACAGTTTGCACATAGTAACTGGACACAGGCAGGCTTGACTGTCCAGAGAGGACAGGCTCAGTGACCACAGCCTGGACATAGAAACTGGACACAGGCAGACCTGGCTGCCCAGAGTGAACAGGCTCAGTGACCACAGTTTGCACATAGAAACTGGACACAGGCAGACTTGACTGTCCAGAGAGGACAGGCTCAGTGACCACAGTTTGCACATAGTAACTGGACACAGGCAGACCTGACTGTACAGAGAGAACAGACTCAGTGACCACAGCCTGGCCATAGAAACTGGACACAGACAGAACCGGCTTTCCAGAGATGACAGGCTGTGCTCCTACTGCCAGCAATAAGAAACAGAGACAGAATTGGACTTTATACAGTAAAAATGTTCAAGAATTAAAGAAAATAACAAAATAACAAATAATTTTAAATAAAACTTAATTTTTTCAAAATAACAAATCAAGTTTTAAAATTCCACAAAATCAGAACAGCTTCCACTCCTACCTACGGTGGGAGAAAAGGCAGGTGAACTCGGTATGTGTCACATACTGAACAGAAAGTGAGCCTCTCTAACAATACGATAGAGAGGAGGGAGAAGTATCACCAGACTAGTGTCAGACAACATTCTCCCCTGTTGCAAAGTGTCAGAGAATTTTCAAGATACTCATTTTTAATGTTTTGAGTTTCCACAGATAGATGACATGTTTGGATGTAACAGTTTCTTAAATAAAATAGAAACTATTAGTCTTGGACAGAGAAGGCTACGAGAGGACCGGATCTAGATCCTCAAAGGCACTGACAACCATCAACCTACAGGACTACTTTAGACCTGTACACAAAGAGTTGTGGGAGAATGGATCAAGCTACCCAGCTCATTAAACAAAAAAGCCCCGGCTTCTGTTTGAGGATGGGGTCCGCCCGCGGCGAGCCGTCAGTGAGGTGTGCCGAACGGGCTCCTCTCGGGGGGGGGTTTGTGTGACGCGAGGGGGAGGGGGAAGGGACGAGCGAGCCCCGGCCTCCAGGAAGTGACGGCGTGGGGCTGAGCAGGCCCGGGGGGGGGGAGGAGGTGCGTCCTCCATGGCGGTCTCTGTCAGACAGGCCTCGCTCTCCGTCGCACCGCAGGGCGGGTCTGCTTGTCGTCCCCACTGCGTTCTGCACAAACAGCCAGAGCCTTTACATCTGGAGCTCCGAGTTTCCTGAAAAGCACTCGCAGATAAGCTCTATTATTAGTAGGAGTAGTTCAGGTGGGGAGCTGCGTCAGCATGCATAGGCTGCAAAGAAACAAGTAATAGGTTTATTCAGTGCTGAAAAAAAGTAGTATTAGTAGTAGTAGTAGTATTGTTTTGTTTTATTATTGTTATTGTTTTGTTATTATTATTGTTATTGTTATTATCAGTAGTATTGGTATTATTGTTTTGTTATTATTATTATTATTATTATTATTATTATTATTATTATTATTATTGTTATTAGCAGCAGTATTGGTATTATTGTTTTATGATGAGTAGTATTGTTATTAGTAGTAGGATTGTTTTGTTATTATTATTAGTATTGGTATTATTGTTTTGTTTTATTATTGTTATTGTTTTGTTATTATTATTATTATTGTTATTGTTATTGGCAGCAGTATTGGTATTATTGTTTTGTTATGATGAGTAGGATTGTTATTAGTAGTAGTAGGATTGTTTTGGTATTGTTGTTGTTGTTGCTGTTGCTGAAAGGCCCTGCTCCGCTGTCTCCCTCAGCCATCGACCTGCTGAAGCGCATGCTGGTGCTGGACTGTGACGGCCGGGTGACGGCGGCCGAGGCGCTGGCGCACCCCTACTTCGCCCAGTACCACGACCCCGACGACGAGCCCGCGGCCCCGCCCTACGACCAGAGCGCCGAGAGCACGGAGCGCACGCTGGAGGAGTGGAAGGGTGAGGAAGGAAGGAAGAGTCCCGACACGCCTGCAGCTCCTGGCCGCTCCCTCGGCCTGCAGCAGCAGCGCGCAGGCCCCGACAGGCCTGGACTCCAGTCACCCAGCTGCTGAGCACTGTGAGGCCCACTGTTCTAACACAGGGCTGCTGAACACTGTGAGGCACGCTGTTCTAACACAGGGCTGCTGAGCACAGTGAGGCCCGCTGTTCTAACACCGAGCTGCTGAGCACAGTGAGGCACGCTGTTCTAACACAGAGCTGCTGAGCACTGTGAGGCACGCTGTTCTAACACCCAGCTGCTGAGCACAGTGAGGCCCGCTGTTCTAACACAGAGCTGCTGAGCACTGTGAGGCACGCTGTTCTAACACCCAGCTGCTGAGCACAGTGAGGCACGCTGTTCTAACACAGAGCTGCTGAGCACTGTGAGGCACGCTGTTCTAACACAGAGCTGCTGAGCACTGTGAGGCACACTGTTCTAACACCGAGCTGCTGAGCACAGTGAGGCACGCTGTTCTAACACCCAGCTGCTGAGCACAGTGAGGCACGCTGTTCTAACACAGGGCTGCTGAGCGCAGTGAGGCACGCTGTTCTAACACAGAGCTGCTGAGCACTGTGAGGCACGCTGGTCTAACACCGAGCTGCTGAGCACTGTGAGGCACGCTGGTCTAACACCGAGCTGCTGAGCACTGTGAGGCACGCTGTTCTAACAGCGAGCTGCTGAGCACTGTGAGGCACGCTGTTCTAACACCGAGCTGCTGAGCACTGTGAGGCACGCTGGTCTAACACCGAGCTGCTGAGCACAGTGAGGCACGCTGTTCTAACACAGAGCTGCTGAGCACTGTGAGGCACGTTGTTCTAACACCGAGCTGCTGAACACAGTGAGGCACGCTGTTCTAACACAGAACTGCTGAGCACAGTGAGGCACGCTGTTCTAACACCGAGCTGCTGAGCACAGTGAGGCACGCTGTTCTAACACAGAACTGCTGAACACTGTGAGGCACGCTGTTCTAACACCGAGCTGCTGAGCACTGTGAGGCACGCTGTTCTAACACAGAGCTGCTGAGCACAGTGAGGCACGCTGTTCTAACACAGGGCTGCTGAACACTGTGAGGCACGCTGTTCTAACACAGGGCTGCTGAGCACAGTGAGGCCCGCTGTTCTAACACCGAGCTGCTGAACACTGTGAGCCACGCTGTTCTAACACAGAGCTGCTGAGCCCTGTGAGGCACGCTGTTCTAACACCGAGCTGCTGAACACTGTGAGGCACACTGTTCTAACACAGAGCTGCTGAGCACAGTGAGGCACGCTGTTCTAACACAGAGCTGCTGAACACTGTGAGCCACGCTGTTCTAACACAGGGCTGCTGAGCACAGTGAGGCACGCTGTTCTAACACCCAGCTGCTGAACGCAGTGAGGCATGCTGTTCTAACACAGAGCTGCTGAACACTGTGAGGCACGCCGTTCTAACACCGAGCTGCTGAGCACAGTGAGGCACGCTGTTCTAACACAGAGCTGCTGAACACTGTGAGGCACGCTGTTCTAACACCGAGCTGCTGAGCACAGTGAGGCACGCTGTTCTAACACCCAGCTGCTGAGACACCAAGCTGCTGAACGCACTGCAGCACAGCACTGCGACAGTGAGCTACTGAACACTCTTGCAGCACGCCACTCTGATGCTGAACATACTGCAGCAGCACACATTGACACTGAACTGCTGAACACGCTGCAGCACAGCGCTCTGATACTGAGCTGCCGAACACCTTGTAGCACAGCACGCTGACACCAAGCTGTTGAATTCACTGCAGCACAGCGCTCTGACACTGAGATGCACACAGTGACTGCACACACCTGGATGCGCTTCAGTTAGTCACTGATAACAGTGGCGTGTTTCTGCATGGCTACATTAAATGCTCATCTCTTCTTGATCCCTTTCTCCCCATGTCGCCCTCTTTCTCGCTCTTCCCTGCACAGAGTTAGTGTTTGAGGAGATGAACAGCTTCAAGGCACCCAGCAGTAAGATGGACAGCCTGCAGGTGGAGCAGTGAGACCCCCCCACCCCACCCTGTCTGTCCGTCCGTCTGTCCCTGAGGAATTCACCCCGTCTGCCTATCAGCCTGCAGTCATATGGACGAGACTGCCGATGTCCAGAGAAGACCCTGCTCCCTCCCTGTCAGTCTGTCTGTCCTTCTCTGAGAATGGCCACCCCGTCCACCACCTCTCTCTCTGCTGCGCTGTCTATCTGTCTGTGTGGATGAAGACTAAGACGTACCGCAGTGGTATAAATTGTCGCTCCCAGATAGCTTGAGGTGACACTGGGCATGTTCACATTATCAGCATCGTATCGTAGAGTATACATTGCCATGGAGCTGCATTTCAGAAGACTGTGTTTAAGCTGCGGTCTCTGTTCACCATGAGCAAGCTCTTTGCTGCTTCACAAACACATTATTAGACATGCTTACAAGCCAAGGATGTGCGAGTTTTTCTCCTGCATCCCCCCCGGGGTTCACTTCTGCTTCTGCCCAGCAGGGGTCACTCTAACCAGCCATTCCTCCCTGCCAGACTGTTCACACAATGGACGGCAGATAGGGGGCGCCCCTTCCCCTTCCCACATGCTCGCCCCCGTTCCATTTCTCGTCTCAGAGCAACAGCCCACCAGGTGGGCAGAGGAGCATTCTTGTGTCTTAGCAGATTTTGGACTGGAGGTGTCAGGTTATTTGCTGTAGCAGAGGAAGGGGGGTCACAATGATCAGTGGGAATGTGGATGGGGGTAACTGGAGTTTACAGCCAGTCTGTGTCCCGCTGTGAGTATAGCCTGTACCCCTGGGGTCTCCTCTGTGTCCCTATCCCTCCATCTCTCCCTTCCTCTGTCCCTCTCTTTCTCCCTCTGGCCTACTCTGTCTGCATGTGTTTTATAAGCAGTAACTGATGTTAAACATTCCCACTTCCTGTATGTCAAACCTCTTACCCAGAGTCGTGAGTGGAGCCTGTCCACATGTCCTTGACTCTTACCACTCCACAATAAAGTGTTCATCATTTAGTACTGCTCTGACTGTGTTGTTACAACTCACAGAGTAGGGAGGAGGGGGATATTCTGGTAGCTCATTGCAGCATCACAGTGTAATCGCGGGTGAAGAAGACAGTAATGGACGTGCTTAAAAAACTTCTAGAAATCTGTAAATTCTTCTTAGCCCTCAGCAGGACAATGTGGAGCTGTCAAAGTTTGACATCCGAGGAAGGCTCCACAGCCAAAACATTGTTTCTTTTCTTCTCTTCCCAGTATGGAATAAACCTTTACTTGTTCCTTTACATTAAACTAGCGTTCGTATTTCGTCACATGCAGTACTTCTTACAAGCAATGGCTGCTTCAGGTCTGCAACCCATCGACGTCGTCAGGCTCCTGATACGTTCCTTTGAGACGCTTTGCCATTTTTAGTTGTTGCTCGTCTGTGTGGCTTTCTCACTTTGTGACGTGTTGAGGTTTCCTCTTCAACAAGTGAAATGCAGCTCAACAGGATTCAGATCAGGAGCCCCGGCCAAGTCAAGAGTTTCCACTCCTCCCTGCTGATCTCCGTGGTCAAGAGCGTGCTGCGTCTGGAGTCCTTGTAGTCATGTGCAGGGTGAACAGTCGTCCAATGAGATCAGAAGCAGTTTTTGGACGTGGGCAGACGAGATGTTTCTGTAGACTTAAGAACTGATTCCGATTCAGCGAGCCAGCCCTGGAGTCCTGCCCGAGCCGTGACACCACCACCATCATGCTTCAAAGTGAGGTGATGTGCTGAGGAACTCACAGTTCCTCTCTTGCTCCACACTTTGATACAGGTTTATCTTCATCTCGTTTGTCCATAAAACTCTAGTTCCAGTACTGTTGTGGCTCATCTTTCTACTTCTTTGCGAATTCTGGTCTGGCCTCGCTGTTTTTAGCGGCGATGAGAGGTTTGCTACTGGCAGTGTAGTGCGCAGTGAATTAAGATGCCTGCATCCCTGCTCTCTAGAGATTGACTTATGGGGTTTTACTTCATAGCCCTAAGGTTTCTTCTTCCTTGGATGACCTGGTCTCCGCTGATTGCTTACTCCTCTAGGAGTAATTCAAGACATTTCATACTGTTGATTTAGCAATGCCCGCTCTCTTTAGAGTGCTTGCCACATGTGTCGTGGGTGTTGGTGTTGTAGTGGTGTTCTATCTGGGATTTGTACTGTTTCTTGGCAGATTTTATGCCAGCTCTTAATTTTTTCCTAGCCCCTCTCAGTTCTTCCTCATTGCCAGATTTGAAGGCTGCATCACGGGCTTTGAGCAGGGAGCGGATCTCAGTGTTCATCCAAGGTTTTTGATTCAGGAGTTTGCGTATCTTTTTAACGCTCACCACATCATCAGCACGTTTGCTGATGTAGCTAGTGACTGCTGATGCATACATGTCAATATCGGTGTGGGATCCATGGGAGGCTGCATCTTTGAACACACTCCAGTCTGTGCACTCGAAACAGTCCTGAAGCATTGATTCTGCCTTTTTGGTCCATGTTGTTACAGTTATAACTGGAGCCTTGGTGCGTCTGTAGGCTGGGAGTAGGAACAGGGAGATGTGGTCAGATTGTCCAAGAGGGGGGTGAGGTACTGCTTTGTAAGCACCGGGTACATTGGTATAAACAAGGTCAAGTGTGTTGTTTCCCCTGGTGGGGCAGTCAACGTGTTGGTTGTAGTTGGAATTTTCTGATCTCATCTTCACTGTTGCTTGAGGTGACAACTCCCTGGTCTTCATCTTGATTTAACTCAAGGGGCAGGTCCAAAAAGTAAACTCGGAAGACTGGAACCAAGGATATATATTGACAGCTCCACTGCGTTTTAACAAGTAGAACGGAAACATCCATCAGGCATTTGTCCCAGTACTTACGCTTGTCTGAAATTGGGAGTTTTAACATAATGTTCCAACATGGCTAAACCTGTATGCAAAATAATACTCTGAAACAAAATTGGAAACTATACTTTTGCCTCATATTAACCTCTTGATCTGAAAATCAAATTGCCATTAGCATACATTTCATTTGACTGTGCCAATAATCATGTTTTCACTGCTGGTCCAAGCCTGGCGGTGAAATTGTAAGATCTGAGACAAAGTATAGTGTTCAGTCCACCATCAAAAAGGATATTATAGCCTTAGAAAGAGTTGGCAACAAGAGGAGCAACAATAATGTGTCCTTGTGTCACGGTATGGCTGTATATGGGCAGATTAAAGGAGCTGCAGTTAATCTCTTCAATCCAGAACGGATCTAAACCAAGCATACAAGATCCTAAGGGGTACAGAGTCCAGGGTACTGTTTCACACTCAATAGGGCAACAGGGAACAAGGGATTTACAGTCGGGATTCTAAAAGGGAATTAATATAGGACAGAGAGGAGGAAACACTTCTTCACACACAGAGTTGTGAACAGTCAGGTGAATCAGGCCCAACTGCTGGGCTCCTCCAAAAAAGATCTGGCATTCATTTTAGATTCACTTAACCACCGAACTACCACATGAGCAAGATGGGCCGAGTGCCCTCCACCTCTCACTTGCTGTCTTTTCTTTGTGTGGATCCCAGGCGTTTTCAGACATTTCAGCCTTGTGCAACACTGTTGTAAAAAGTTGTGACTGAGGGTTATCATTACAGTACATCCTTGGTATGATGAGCTTCGCTTTAACGGACCGAAACAGTCTGTAAAATCAGAACTACTGGACTTTCCCCGTAATGACGATGAAATGCACAA